>NC_141152.1:12600630-12961880 GCF_053477565.2 Lygodium microphyllum
TAGCTGTCATGGCATCCGCGAAGGAGGCATGGAGAACTGTGCCGAAGATTAGCCCAAAGTTGTCCACTAACTGAACTGGCGGTACTCTACTGCCAGTCCGGGGAAAAGTAAAGTGACTGGGTGTCTGAGAAATCTGTTGTGGAGTGCAAATGACTCCACATTGAAGCCGCTATACCATGTAGATGACCCCCTTCGTGGAGGCATAGGGCCAGCTCTCCACTAATTCACGAGCTGCATCCGCAGAGGTGAGTCAACCATGAAGATCCCTCGGCCCACGAGGACTACCTCCACAATCTATGTTGTGCCAATGCGCAATGTGGAGTGGAGCCAATCCCGTAGCTAGGCCCTCAATGGGGAGTGTCCAATGACTTGACCAAAGATCGCTGTTTCTTTCAACTCCAGCTCTGTGGCATGGACGGATAAGAGCTGTTCCTCAGAGAGGATGATGCGCAAGGTGTTTGACTGGGGGCACTCGTTGAATGCGCCAGCGTGTGACCAGAGGTTTCCATTGCGCGTCCTTGCTGGGAACCCACCTATCACGCTGCTGTGCTACGGTGGGGGGTTGGGGGGGGAGTTGCTGCAGGGGGATGGAGCAACTGGAGGTGGGGGGGGGGGGGGAATGGGCGATGGGTTGGTCAGGGAGAGGCGGGGGGGTAGCGGGCTGCTAGGGGGGAAGATGAAGTGCAAGTGGCCCAGGGCGGGCGGGGGGGTGCAGGATAGGCGGCCACAGGGTAGGCCTGGCAAGAGGGGGGGGTGCAGGGTAGGCCTGTCAAGGAGAGGGACTGGGAGAGAGAAAGAAGAGAGAAGACTGCAGAGAAGAAGAAGAAGAAGAGCAGAAGAGAGAGAAAGACAGGTACAAGGAGAGAGAAAGACTAGAAATGGAGAGAGAAAGACTGAAAAAGAGAGAGAAGACATGGAAGCTTGGAGAGCAAGGTGAAGGAGAAAGAAGACTTGTATTAATTATCTGATAATGAAAAATTAAGTCTCTCTCACCTTATATACCAGCCAGTGTAGCTAGTATTTCCCTGTTATTAAGTCCCCCTCTCTTACATTCCATCCCCACCCGAAGGTTTTTGCCCTCAAAAACAATTTGGACACGTGTGGTAACTGGAAGGGGCTGATCAGAGTACTACTCTGCTGCATTATTACAAGGGTATACTGATGAATGAAGAGGTATTATTGTGTATGATAGGTCATGGGGTATGTACGATACATGAGCCTTATTGGGGAGTTATAAACATGAGTTTTGACCCAAATATCTGGAGTAAATGCGGGCTGCAGACAGTGGACATCAAGCTGTTTACTACAGGACCCTGCTGTAGTGAATCTGTCATAACTTTCTGTGGGAGGCTCCGAACGGGGTGTGCTATACATCAAAACGGAACTCTCGAAACGTACTTTCAGCCCATGTATGGTGTGCATTGCTATCCATAGTACATAATAAAATCTGCTTTAAAACAGAGTGTTGTTTGCAGTCAGTCTGGGAGAAAACAGGGCCATAGTTAGTTGTAAGAGAGGGAACTTAATAACGGGGAAATACTAGCTACACTGGCTGGTATATAAGGTGAGAGAGACTTAATTTTTCATTATCAGATAATTAATACAAGTCTTCTTTCTCCTTCACCTTGCTCTCTAAGCTTCCATATCTTCTCTCTCTCTTTTCCAGTCTTTCTCTCTCCATTTCTAGTATTTCTCTCTCCTCGTACTTGTCTTTCTCTCTCTTCTGCTCTTCTTCTTCTTCTTTTTCTTCTCTGCAGTCTTCTCTCTCTTCTTTCTCTTTCCCAGTCCCTGTCCTTGACAATTGGTATCAGAGCTTAGGTTCTTGGTCCCAGTTAGTCCTTCATTTTACCCAGTTACAACTTTCTAGTCACATGGAATTTCGAGTCACAGGTACACAGGTACAGGGAGCAGTAGGGGAGTTCCCAAAGATTTCTGGACCACAAGGACTGCAGGCAGGAGCATTAATGGTGGCTTGGACCAAGTTTGGAGGAAGGAAGGCCGACTTTGGCAGCTCATTGGTCATTTTTGGCCCATTTTGAAGGTAAACTCCTAGTAACTGTGGTCACAGGAGTTAGAAGAAAGTCTAGTTGGGGTTACTTTTCAGGGAGACTCTTCTCTCTCCCCCTTTCTCAAGCTTCTTGCAAGCTCCCATGGAGCTAATCAGCCCCAAACTCTGCTCTTCCTCTTCCATGGAGTTTGCCTTCCTTTCGAGGGGCTCCATAAAGCCTTTGAGCTACAGCGCAAGTGGTGAAAGTGCTGTGTGATACCTCCTCTCCCCTCCAGGCAGCTCCCCGCGTTTCATGGCGCAAGAAGCGGGCTGATTCCAGGCCAAAATGACAGCACAACAAGCTTCCTCTCCCTCTTGGCTCTCATTCCCAGCTTCTTGCAGGTCATTTGGGCAAGATTGAAGCCTCCTTTCTCATCTTCTTGGACTTCTCTTCCATCTCAGAAACCCTACTCATATGCAGTCCATGGCAGCCATGAAAGCTTGGCATCAAGCTCAAGAATCTTGAAGATTTTGGTCTCTTCTTGGTCCCGGGGGTTCACTCTTCAAGCATAGCTCAAGATTTGGCCATCAAGAAGCATGGGAAGAAGATTAGAAGCAAGATTTGAAGACATGCATTTGTGGGTAGCCATGGCTATGGAAATAGAGCTTCAATTTCAGCAAGAGCTCTTCATGGGAAGGTCCTGAGCCATCCTATCTCCAAGCTATAGCCACATTGGAGCTCATTCTCAAGATTTGAAGGCTTCTTGGAAGCAAGAAGGCATTATGGAGTGCTCATTTGGAAGGAATCCTTCTCTTGATCGGTCTATGCAAGCAATGCCCTTCCCCCATTGAAGAATCCTTGTCCCCTAAGCTTGAATTCATCTCTTCTTGACGGAGCACAACCATTTTGGAGCTATGGAGCATGCGGGATCAAATTGGAGCTCTCATGAAAGACTGAAATGGTATTAGTGGCTGCAATCTTCATCAAACAACACAAGGTAACCGATTCTTGGCTCTCATTCTCTCCCATTAAGCCTCTTGTTGAATCCTATCCACTTGTTTGAGAGGATGCATGAGTCCAAGTAGGTAATAGGAGTTCCAAACATTGTATGCATGCTGAATATTAATCTCAATCATTCTCATTTGATCCTATGGCATTGGAATGGATTTTATTCATACTGAAGCTTCATTGAGATTATACTTTTGCTTATCCATAACCCGTTTGGCTTATTGTGAATTGGCTGAGCCAAGAATTGATTAATAAATCCATTGTATAAGGGTGAGTTGGCAGTGAGTCACTGCCGGTAAGCTCTCTATCCTTATTCCTAATTCCAATTCCATGGACTTCATGAAAAGCTAAAATTTCAATTCCTAAAATGCATCTCATGCTCAGTGTTTAATTAATAAATGTTTGCCATGTATATTCCGGGTGAGAGAAAAGCCCGATGCCAGGCGAGGTGGCAAGACAAAAGAGGGGTGATCCCCTCTTGCCATCAAAGACCCTGAAGGGGTGCACAACCTGGTCCGGGGGGGACTTTGCCCATCTCCCGGTGATTCGGAGCCCAAAACTCGTTTGCAGGTGAAGGTATTTCTTGGGAAATTGAGAAATTTACTTGGCATGATGGAAATTTTGATGACTATGGCATGACACACTCTTGGTGCATGGGATGTATGATTGCACTTCAGCAAATGTATCAACAAATGTATCTTTAGATACACATGCAGCTGTGTATGCAGTGATTTATGAAAATGTATTGCTTCACTTGGATTGAAGATGGATATATGTATCATGGGATACACCTATGCAGTCATATATGCAGTAAGGGCAGTGGTTATGCATGTATGAGAGCCTATCTTGTTGGATATGGTCATGGAAATGCTTACTCTTATGCTTAGTAATGTTGAAGTGATGCCAAACATGCTAAGGGATGCTAAAGTGATGTATGATGCCAAGCAAACAGCGAATCCCACAGTGCAATAGAAGGGGAACCCAATTTCAGCCCTCTTGTGATTGTTTCAGGGTGCTGTAGAGAAATTGCTTGCATTTGCAGAGGTGTTGCCACTCCCAAGAATTGAGGTGTTGACCTTGGAGAGTACCCTCCGGCCTTGCCAAGAACCCCGCTCAGTTTTGGATACCCACTTGGAGCATACCAAATACCTACAGCCCAAAACAGGCCTTTCCTAGGTGTAGACAGGGTGTTGGACTGCACAGAACAGTCCCACATTTCTGATTACAGAATTTTCTGTATAAAACTTGGGAACGCGTGCCTATGCTCATCTCGAAGAGGGCATCGCTGCCTCCGTTTTGAACCAAAAAGTAGGTCGATCGGAGTTGTCTAGCTCTAGTTATAGCCAAAACAGTGATAGGTGGTCTCACGGGACTGCACCTAGACATGGCGGGTAACAGGGGGAAAAACAAAGCAAATGAAGATGTTCAGCAACAGATAAGGGATGCACGGACCCCGAGAGATGACACCAACTTTGAGGTTGAAGAGGAAGACCTCTCCCACGGCATGGGAAGTCTTAGTGCACTCAATCATACCATCAGTTCACACGAGACTAGATATGCGGAGAGGCATAGGGAAGTAATGGAAGGTCAAGCTCAAATGGTGATCGAGATGCGCCAAATGACCTCTACCATGGAAGCATTTGTAGCTAAGTTCTCAATGTGGATGGATTCCCAAATAAAAGGCAAGGAAAAAGAGGATAGACCAAGCATGCAAGCTGAAAGAGTGACCATCCCATCCGTGAATGCAGCCTATGCAAGTACCCAAGGTATTTTGGGAAGAATGGGCATTCCCAACATCAGCTTTGAGCAAGGAGAGCCCTCACAAAGGCATGAGGAGCCCATAAACAATGGGATGAGGAGTAACTCTCAGCCACCACCCACGCCCATGCCACCTATGCGTGCTCAGCTGTCTTTTGGAAGGAATCACTCAAACAATAGGTCATTTATTGGCAGTCCAATGGATCATCCCCACTTTGGGTATATGGGACAGCCCCCCAACCATGAAAGAGAGTTGAGAGACAAAATCATTTTCTCAAAGTTCAATGGCCAGTCGTTCTCCCCGGCTGAATTAGAAGAATGGCTCTCGAAGCTTGAAGACTACTTTGACATAATGCCAAGAAATGACGATCAAAAGATACACTTTGCCACGATACACTTAGAGGGCTTTGCCCACACGTGGTGGCGGTACATAAAGAGGAAAAATCAGTAGCTTGTTGACACTTGGGATGCGTTCAAAGCTCTTATGATTCAAGTCTTTGTATCTCCGGTTGAGAAGGAGAAGCTTGCAAGGCAATGGTATGGCTTAGAGCAACGTGGGATGACGGTGCGTGACTACACAAACCAATTCCTCAATCTCACAATGTATGTTGAGTCCATTAGTGACGATGCAAAGCTTCACAAGTACATTTATGGTTTGGATCCCTAACTCTCGGTTGATGTTTCAGCCAAGTCCATCAGATTTGTTCAAAGCTATTGAGTTGGCTAAGAGGTACTCTCGTAAGTACCGTTGAGATACTTCATTTCAGCATGGACAGCAAAGAAGGGCGTCTCAGCCACTGTTTGGGCAGCAAAGAGGATCTATGCAGTCACATTTTGAGCAGCAAAGAAGTGCTGTAAGGCCCGGGCAGTTTGGGGCAGGTTATGGTGGTGGAAATATGCCATTCATCACCCCGAAGATTCCCACATACCCTACCTTTAATGCCTCTAGGCAAAACAGTAATTTCAAGACTGCAAATCAAGGAAGAGCTGAAAATAGACAAGGGGACAGCAGGGGTAAAAATGCTTCAGCTTTTGGTGGTCAACGCTCTATCCCGATGGACCTCTACAAAGAGAGGAAAGAAAAATGACTTTGCTTTAAATGCGGGGAAAAGTATACAGCCGAGCATGCATCTAAATGTGGTTATAGGAATGCAAAAGCAAGGGTACATAGCATGTTAGTTTTTGATGAATCTGATGAGGATCATGAGGATGCAAGTGCCTTTGCAATCATTGCCGAAAATGATGAGGTTGAAGAGAAATGTGGGCAAGAAGAATTCTTTGACCCGGCTGACACCTTTCCATTTGACCGCGGCGGTTATGTAGATGTAAATATGGGTGATAAGAATGGTTCACATGCTGCTGCCACTGTTTGTACTATCTCCCTGGATGCTTGGACAGGATCTAAGAGCCCCAACACTCTTTGTCTTCAAGGCAAGATTCACGGGAAAGATGTATTTGTCTTGGTAGATAGTGGTAGCACACACAGTTTCATAAATAGAGTAGTCATGGACAGGCTGAAATGTTTTGTCTCTGATTTATAGCAACCAATGAGGGTGCAAGTGGCCAATGGGAGTGAGGAAATTAGTACTCATGTATGCCCAGCTGTACCTATTAAGCTTGCTGAAAATTATGAGCAGAAAGTGGATTTGATTGCACTCAATATGGGGCCGATAGACATTGTGTTGGGCTGCGATTGGATGAAACCTTTAAGCACCATTTCCATGGATTTTTCATTGCTGTATATGCAGTTTTTCAGGGCTGGACAGCTTGTTCACCTGCAGGGAATTAAAAACAGCAGTGAATTTCAGCTTATTACAGCCAAACAGCTCAAGAAAGAGTTCAATAAATGCTCCCAGATTTTTGTGTTGCAATTAAACAAGGAAAATGCAGATGAGTCCCGAAAAATGCATGATAATTCAGCCCTTAAGGCTCTACTTGCGGAGTATGGTGACTTGTTTTAGTTACCTATAGTATTACCTCCCAAGAGAGCGGTTGATCCCATTGTTTTGGAGCCCCACTCCAAGCCGGTCAATAAACCCCCTTACAGGTTGTCCAAATGTGAAAGAGAATAAGTGGCCAAGCAGGTCAAGGATTTAGTAGATATGGGATTCATTGAGCCTAGCTCATCCCCTTTTGCATCACCTGTCTTGCTGGTCAAAAAGAAAGACGGCACTTTCAGGATATGCATAGATTACAGAGATCTGAATAAGATCACTATCAAGAATAGATACCCTATTCCTAGGGTGGACGACCTGTTAGATGAGTTGAAGGGAGCTAAGTATTTCACAAAGATTGATTTGAGATCCGGCTACCATCAGATACGCATGCGTGAAGGGGATGAGATAAAGACTGCATTCAGGACTGATCGTGGGCTCTATCACTTCTTGGTCATGTCCTTTGGCTTGACTAATGTACCAGCCACGTTTCAGAGCCTCATGAACAAAATACTTCAGCCTTATTCAAATTTGTATCGGTATTTTTCGATGACATCCTCATTTATAGTCGCTCAAAGAAAGCTCACCTTATGCACATGAGGCAGATATTTGATATACTTAGACAGCATAGACTCTTTGCTAAGGAGACAAAGTGTTCGTTCATGCAGACTGAGGTTGAGTACTTGGGATACATTGTCAGTGAGGCAGGCATTAGAGCTGACCCAAAGAAAGTGCAGTGTGTCAGAGATTGGCCCATACTTGCAAATACTATCTCTTTGAGAGGATTCTTAAGTCTCTCTCACCTTATATACCAGCCAGTGTAGCTAGTATTTCCCCGTTATTAAGTCCCCCTCTCTTACAAGGCCTGGCGAGAGGGCGGGGGGGGGGGGGGGGGGCGGGGGGCGCAGGGCAGGTGGCCGTAGGCCTGGTAGGAGGGGAGAGGCTTGGCGAGAGGGCGCAGGGCGGGGGGGGGCGCAGGGCAGGTGGTGGTAGGCCTGGCAGGAGGGGAGAGGCTTGGCGAGAGGGCGCAGGGCGGGGGGGAAGAGGACTAGCATAGGCGGGGGACTAGCGCTGCTGTAGGTTCATTTGCAATCAGATTGTCTGCGATTACTTCAACTGGCTACAGAAGACAACGTAGCTGCTTGAGTATTGCAGGATGCAACCCATCTAAATCAAAATATGGCTTCTTTGGTGAGAAGCAAGACTTAGAATTTGCCACTCATTTGGGCAAGGAAAACAGGAGGGGCTGACTCCTAAATTTGGGTAATCTCAGAAAGATGTTTTATTGCTCTCATCCTGAGAATCCAAGCTTGCAAGCCTGTGGATTTGTATTAAGATTCCTTGTCCTCAAAGATCTTCAATGAACACCTATTGCTAATGGTGTCTGTGTTTTGATGTATTTATTTGAGTTGCTCTTGTACATTAAAGCATATGAGGACCTGGCAGCTTACATACAGTATCATGGCTAGTTTTCCTTTTCCTTTGGAGACCTTTCAATGGAAGATTCTTAATAAGCTGGCTCGTTTCATCCTTGCAAAGAGGAGCATAAAAGCATCACATATACCATCAACTTTGGGAATGAGGGAAAGGTGGACTTTAATTGTTGATTTGGTAAATGCTTTCCTCATGAGAGAAAGATGTGATGGTAATCAAATGTTCTTTAGATGTCAGAGGAGGCAAGCTCTCTAGATAGTACAAGCTTTGTAGAAGCCTGCACAAACAGCTGTAGAGCACATCTGGCCCTGCCTGCCTCGTCCATTCAGTGGTGAAGGTCTAGGAAAATTTAGTGTGGTTCCGATGAATCTGCCACATCCATGTATCTGTTCTATGTGAGCCTCACTTACCAACGTGTTTGGAGGGCTGGCATTGTCTATATCTGTCTAACAATTACTAATCTCCATGTCTAGGGCTGAGCTGTAGAGCTTGTGGTCAATTTGATGGTCGTGGAGTTGGGTCTTCCAGCTTTTATGATCACTGATGTTATTAGTGGGCGAAGAGGATGGGAACATGTGGTTCAGAAGCCCTTGCAGTTTGCTGTTTCTATAAATTAAAAGAAGTGCAAGGATCTCTCTTTTGTGATGATTTAGAGATCTTCCATGTTGGGTCTTGCAAGTGGCTCATTCTATCATCCCTTTGGGAGAAAGCTACAGGAGGGAGGAAGAGAGTGGGGGATTAATGTGGTGGTACAATTCTCTGCATACTGATAATTTTGTTTATTTGGACAGGATATCCTTTTCGGTGGTACAAGACCAACAGAGTTTTTTGCATGACTTGTGATTCTTTTGTATGGTTAAAAAGTGCTTGCAGGCACTCTCCAGTTTGTTCACTTTCTGGAAGTCTGCATCATAAGTTGAAGCCGTTGGTTCCAGTTCAGGTAATATCTAGCTCCTTGTTGTCATAGTCACAAAGTTTTTTATCAGCTTTCTGAAATAACTGCACACATTAGTGGTACTAGGTTTTGTTTGTTCGGAGGTCTTTTGATGGTGTTGAAAATATTAACAATTCAGAGCAATGACTTGCATCTAGGTTGTGGTTAAAATTACAGACAATGCCGAGGTATTTATGTGCACAAATGTTGTATTATGTGTAGGTTTTACAGTTGGTGTTGAAAGACAGCTTGACATCCAGCTCCTCATCATCAAGCAGTGACAGTGATTCTGATAATCAAGCTACTAAACTAAGACAGAAACGGGTATTAAAACTTTGGGCTTTTCCCAAGTCTCATCTGGAGATCACTACAGGTGAAGCAAAGCTGCCTTTTATATACTTGCTTTAAATTTACACTTTCAGAAAAGAGGACACTTGTTATCTTTGCTTGTAGGGTTGCACTTGTTTACATGACTATCTCACTGGTGGGTTGTTTCAGATGAACTTGAAGAGCTTTCAGCCACTCTGGAGAAAGTCATCTGTCTGCAACTTGGTTGAATAGTCAGTATGCTAAAGGGTTCAGGTACTGCAAAGAAGGCGTTGCATGAGGCATGAGTGTAGCTAGATAACTGGGCAACTTATGTTGGTGGCGATTCTCTTGTTTGTCATATGTGAGCAAGTATGTAGATGGTGTATCCTTAGTAGTATGCTCACTAAGCATACCACTAAGCATACTAAGCATCACCATCGCACTGTACCTAGCTGAGGAACAAACTATGTTGTTATGGTTATGGGGAAGCTTATTCGTTAAAGATGCATGATAATGTGGACTAAAAAGTTATGGACTGTGCTGGCATAATCTAGATTCCTTGTATGATAATACGTTCATTTATGTAATGTGAGCACTAGAAAACAAATAAGAACAGCTTGCAACCTAGTGACAATGCAGGAGTTAAGTGCATATCTCACTCATTGTATTATTACTGGCTCTTAGGCTGACCAAATGTCTTTGTGAAACCAGCTTCCATTTGTTAACAACCTGATAAATTTGTTTGGTGCATATTTGTTTTAGTGAGATAGGAAGAAGCTTTTCATAGCATGCATTATCTGGGATATCAAAAGGATTATTGACAAGGTTTTTAGATGTCCTTGGCTTCTCTATTCTATTTGACCTTCAAAGTTCGACTTTAGGCTGCTCTTTGGTCGGAGTCTATTGTGGTTTAGGAGCTATCATTTAAGAGCTCATCCTACTCCGCATATACAACAACTTTGGCAACCAAGTTGGTGTTTATCTTCTCAGCTTAACTGTGCCTCTGTATGTCTTAGATGCTCTATGCACCTGAAAAAAGATTTACTTGTTGCTCTTGATTTCTAGCATCTTAGACTTGCATTCTTTGTAAGAAATGAAAGAGTATTGAGACTTACTATATAAGATGGGTTGCATGTATAAGAAGCTTACATATTTTTCTTGATTCGAGGCATGCACAAAAACATATGGCAACTTACTAGGCTTTCTATTTGTTGTAAGAAATGAAATAATGTATTTAGTTTAGCTTGACATACATTATTCTTCTTAAAAGTGAATTTATGTTTTAGTTAATATTAATAATAATAAATAATTGTAGTATAGACTAGAAGTACTCTACTAGCCAAAAAGCATCATTAGCTTGACTAAGTCCCTACTTTCTAATTTACTTGGTATACATGACAAATTCCAAAAAGACTTGCCTTTTTGTATGACCGTATTCCAAGAGACCTCTATATTGCTCCCTTCAAAGATTTTTTTAGGACTTGGCTTTACAAATGGATTGAAGCACTAATATTTGGAACTTTTGGAGCCCCATCACTTGATCTTGTACAGTGAGTTGCACATCCCAAAACGCATGCTTGAGGTTTTTTGTTCCTACTTGCATTGTTGCCATTTATGAGCCCTTGTTTGAGTTTTCCAGTTGTATAAAAAACCTCCATGATTGCCTTCCGAGCAAATGAATTTTCCCTTCAATGACCAAGACGAATTTCTTTCGATCATCTCACAATAGAGTTCTTGATCATTTCACAAAAGAATTCCTAAGTAAAACTAACTACTTATGATTTGGGAATCTTCTCAATTCAAGATCCTCTTTGTGATCCAATAAATTTAGAAAGCAATGCCATTATCCTTTGATATTTTGCTTGAAGAATCAAACCTAGCCATTGCTGTCAATCTAGTCTATTTATAGGTCACTTTACTAAGAATCTCCCTTTGCATCCTAAAATTGTAGCAAGAGGCGGCTTGAATGGATGACCAAAAACCATTACCTTGCTCACCCATACTTGCATTGTTCGACTCCCAAGTTAGTTTTTCTGAATATTTTCCTTAAAGCTTCAATGAGACTTGCACTTAGACCTAGAAGTTTTATTGCCTCAAGTCACCTATGAGATCATGAGATCTATGCTACTTAATCCCCATGCTATACACTCGAGAATCCCCATGCTATACACTCGAGTGTTTCATCCTCTAAATTAATCAAATGTAGTCCTCTAGCAACCCACGTCTTCTTGAGACAATTCAAAGCAATTGGTGCGAGATCAAGAAGACAATTCAAAGCAATTGGTGCCACATATCTTCCCATGCTTGCTCCACAAAAATTTATACATCAATGCATCCTAGGTCTTTTGTATCACCTTACTCCAGATTAAAAGAGGAAAGAGGAAGATGAAATCAAATGGTTGGGGAAACAACATGTGCAATCATTTTGTATTATCTCTCATCATGCTAAGTTTTGCTATTGGGAACATGATATATTCACAAGATATGCCTTACATTTAGCAATCATGCAATAGAGTTCCAATTATTTGGTTTCTTTCTCACCTAATCAAAAACCCACTTCATTGTGTTGCTTGAATAAGTTTCTCTTTTTGTGAACCTTGCCATCCAAGATTCAAGAGATCTTCCTTTGCAATATTGATCAATGTTGATTTATTGTAATTAATTCTTTGCATACAAAAGAAAAGATGTGATGCTATTGTGAACAATAATGGGCTCAATGGGCAGCCTTGACAATCATCTCTTTTGACTTCAAAAGAGTCCAACAAAGATCCATTAGCAATTTTCTTTTTGAACCCAATCTTGATCATGATCTTACTAAGGTTGTGCCAATTGACCTTATCAAAAGTCTTCTCAGTTGTCCTTGCCTAGTTTGTAGCCGTGATTACACTTAATACATTGCCCAAAATAGATCTTCCTTTAACGAATCCTTATTGATGCTTATTGATGCATCTTTATAGGATTGGGGCTATCCTTCAAGCAATGGGTTTTGTAAAGATCTTCAATACATTGCCCATAAGCAAGATAAAATCACCCATTTTGGTATATTGATGTTGGTTAGGAAAAAGAGTAATGATGTGTCTCTTCTAGGATGAAGAAATTCTTCTTAAATTCTAGTAATGATTGATCATTTTTGGAATTTGGCCTCGAGAGTTGGCCAAAGTGTTTGAAAAACTCTACCAGCATCGAATCCCAGTACTCTTCTTTCCCTCATTTTCTTAGTGCATTGATTAATTCTCCTTCAGTAAATTCTCTTGTTAGGACTGAATCGTCAAATTCAAACCCACTTTTTTCACATTACTAAGCAATAAATCCAATGCACGCTTATTGCTAGTTCCTGTCCATATTGGCTCATGAAATAATTCCTGCATGCACTTAGCACTTCTTTGCTAATCGGTGAGCCGATTCCCATCCTACTATTTTAAATCAATCGAGCTCTTCCTAAGCTTCTTTTTCAGGCCGGTGATGAAGTTAGGAGATGCAATACAGGTCTAGTATCAGGTTCTTGTTAAAGATAAAGCTTGTCTTTTCCAACTCGCTATGTATTGCAGCTTGTCTAATTTCATTAGTATGCTGTAAGACAACCAACTCATCTTCATGCAAGTTTTTGCCTATTGGCAATTTGGTTTATTTCCTCGAGACTTCTTCATCCCAGCTCAGTTCTCCTCTTTCCTTTCTACAAAGCCAAAGCCCTTGCAATATTATGCATTGCTGAATATTGCTTACAAATTCTTTCCATGGGCCATTTGAGCTGTAGATTAATTCATCTTTGAGGGATTCAATGGAACCATAAACCACTAATTGAAATGCAATTTGGTTAATGTGGCTTTGGTTAGACGTAAGAAGCTTATGCCTCTGTCAACTCTATGCAGCTCGGAAGAGCTTAAATTCAGTAAAACAGGAAGGTGATCAGAAAGTAAGCAGTCCTAGTCCATCCTGATTCGCTATGTGGACCACAAGAGGCAGCCAAGAGCCCTCTCCCATACAATATCAACGACCTAAGCGGGTCCAATAGCTCGAGTGGCTAAGTGAGTTGAAAGTTAATGCTGCAATCCAATCTTCTAAATACTCAAAATTGTCAACAAGACCTGGCTGGTTCACTGTCCATTCCCAGACGGATAATTCCTCTCCTTACATTAGTCTTTTCTTCTTGCTGCTGATTGCCCCGGGCTGCTTCAGCCCAAGTAGCCTTGACGTTTGATGGTTATTCTTGGTCTGCTGCTTCTTTGATATTCGGGCAATCACGATAGTAGGGCCTCTATAATCTGCTGTTATAGCAAGCATCCGTAAATTTGCTCCAAGAACGTTTGAACTTGAGTTCGCTTCCCACTTATGGGGTTTCAACATCAAGACAATCAGGCTTAGCTTCATTAGTAAGCAAGACCTATCCCAGCAAGAGATGGAATATATAGAGGCCTCCCAAGGCCCTTGGTAATATTTGGCAACATATTCCATAGATATGCAAGGAGATCGGGTATCTCCACCAAGATCGGACACTCCTTCCTAATGAGATCTTTCCCAATGTCAACCGGTTGCCATAGCATAATATAAAACAAATCCAAACCCCAAAAATAAGTACCTTGTGCCAAACCTTTCTGACTGCTTCTTTGCTACTAAAAACCATCTCAAAAACCCCGTTCCTGCCGTAGTAGATTTGATCAACAGCACCTACGGATTTAAGGATGGTGTTAACCCAAGAAGCCACAGCCATGGCTTTTGGTGGTCTTCCTATGAAGAAAGCCAACACAGCCTTTGTATTAAACCGAAGAACATTTGCAGAGACATTTTCTGCGTCGACGGTGATCTGCCTGGTTAATCCATCCAGCTCAACTTCCATTTTCTTTCGCAGGAAGTCGGCCAGTAAAATCAGAAAACAGATGTGCGGGTTTGCTGCACTCTTCTTGAGAGTCGATGGACTGAGCATCAAGTATCTAAGGTCGATTCTGCTTGTCAGGAGAAGAAACTTCACCACCAGCGATCTTTGAGTCGCTTCGTTTGAGCTTGTGAGAGCTCGCAGGCAAGTTAGATTCCACTTACTTTGATTAAACATATCTAAAGTTGGTGAAGCTTGGGACATAGATTAAGGGGCATCCACCCCCCAACTTCCAAGTATGTCGCATGATTTTGCTATCAAGCACATTGGTAGGGACTCCTATCTTAAGAAATTTACGCAAGGTACTTGCTGCAAGAAACTACTCATGTCTTTTAGATTCAAGTCCCTATATATAAACCACTTGCATATGTTTTTGAGCACATTCTTGCAAATTAGGCAAAGCTAAAGGTGACAAGAAGGATTAAGATGAATTCAAGGTAGGTTCACTATTCAGGGTTTAGCTACTAGCAAGAGAAGAACATGTCATTTAATTGGCACGCTTGAATTAAAGCGCATGTGGCAGAGTAAATACCATGAGTTCACTGCATGGGAGGAGGTCAAGGAACTACTCTCTTGCTACATGGCCACCTTGGAGGATGTCTCCATGGAAGATAATGAAACTCTATTCCACAGTGTTTGTCCCGTGTTGCTTGTTAGGTTTGCTTTCCTTCTCTTCTTTCTTCAACCATCACAAAAAGATTTTGACATTTCCCCATGTGAATAAAGAGGGGTTCTTTTCCTTTTGTTTTTCCCTTTCTTAGTCTCATTGTTTTTCCCTATAATGTTCAACATTATGAGCTTCTACTCTAGAGGGACCACATACCTAGCTTGGCAAAATCCAACTCAAGCAAACAGCCCCTTGCCCCTAACTGCACTTAGCTCAAGTAAAGTCTCCTAATATTGTTGTAATTCACAAGGTGGGAATCACACTAGGAATTTATCTAAAACTTCTTGTGCATTGTGACACATTTTGAGGACACCTTGATGGCTTTATGCTTGCATGTAACTAACATATCTCACAATAGATCTACTAGAATTGAGAAATGGGGAAAAATAAGAAAAGTGGGAAAAAAGTGAAAAGTGACCAAAAAGAAGGGGAAAAAGCACGAATCGAAGCTGAAAAGCTTAGAATTGAAAATTTGTATGATTCAAAACACAAAATTTTGGCAAGATGGCATGATTGTGAGGATGAACGCAGGATTTTATGGGCGACAAAGGTGAAATGGCTGAAAAGTGGATATGGATTTTCGAAGAGGGAAGAGGACTTGGAAAGGAGTTTGAATAGAGTAAAAGCTAAACAAGTTGAGTTGAAAGGAGAATTGCAGGTGCTGAATGGCAGGTTAGAGGAATGGTACAAAGATCATAAAAAGGGTCCTAATCTTGAACTGCTGCAGATGGAACGACAATTAAGATTGGAAATCATTGAAGAATATGGCGAGATAGTGGCGCGAGGGGGTATGCCTGATGAGAAGGAAAAAATTATGTAACCCCAAGGGAAATAGGAAAAACCAAGCACTAAAATGCAAAAGATGGAAACTGAAAGCGAGAGTAGTGAAAGCGAAGTGGAAAAAGGAGAAAATATATGTGCTGCAATAGAAGCCCAGTTGGCAATGGCTGAAAAGATGATCTCGGGGGGACAACTGAGTCACGTTCAACGCATAAACTTACTGCAGCTGATGAACACATTGAGAAAAGGGCTGGCGGAGCAAAAAGGAGAATGTGGAGTAACGACAAAGCCATCGGATACCATAAGTGAGTCAGACGATGAGGAGTCAACGATGGATGAACCGACTGCCTGTACAGATGAGTTTTACTTGAATGAGCAGATAGACTAGGAGGCCGAAAGGCGAATACGGGAAGAAATGATGCAGGATGTGCAGCGGATGGAAAGGGAGAGGGCTCTAATAGAAAACGATCCAAGCCGGTTTGACGATGCGGTCGAAGATGGGATGTGCGGGGCGAGTCAATGGAGAGAAGAGGAGTGGGGGGCAAATGAGCCCTACCATGAATATTGTGACCAACCCGAAGAAGCCTACTTTGGAGATCAAGAAGAAATGTTTGAAGAGGGTAGGTGGGAAGAAAGGAATCAAGAATGGGCTCTAGGTTATTATGCACAATCTCAAAGATCCGAGCATGAAGTACAGGACAACGAGTGGTGCCAAGGGGAAGGAGAGGAGACCTACGGGCCATATTCTTATGAAAACAACCACGAGATATGCCAAGTGGAGCAATGGTGGGCCGATGGGCCAGATGATGAGGGGCAACTTGAAGAACTCGTAACGGAACAGGCGAGTATAAACAAAACTGTGGCCATAGAGTCTCCAGGAGGACAAGGGGAGGCCTACGGGCCGGCTATCATGTTTGATGGAGTTCTCATCGAAGATTGCGCGGAAGAGGAGATGGTCTAAAATCAAATCTTCTACCAGATGGAGTGATCTTAGAGGAGTGCGAAACGGGGAATGAGGGCGAAAGAGACAGATTTCAACTCGAAGAATCCTGTACCTAGAGGGAGTATAAAGAAATTAGGGCAGATGATTCAGAGACTCCTGCACCTAGGGGGAGTATAAACAATCCAGGATAGGATGGGCTAGAGGCCCGTGACTTGGGTGGAAGGGATGTGGAGTTAGAGGAAGGGGATGGTTGGGTGACGGTGGATGAGGATGAGGCCGAATGGCAAACCAATGATGGAGTCGTGAGCCGCGAGTATAAATGAATGACCGGGCATGAGGAGAGACTCAAGAGCTGCGAGGATAAACTAATGGCCGGCACAATACTCGTGAGCCGCGAGGATAAAGAAACGGCCGCGTGTGGAGGAAAGGATGAAGAGGATGGAATAATACTCGTGAGCCGCGAGGATAAACTAACGGCCGGCACAATACTCGTGAGCCACGAGGATAAAAAAACAACCGTGCATGGAGAGAAGAATGAAGAGGATGGCACAATACTCGTGAGCCGCGAGGATAAACTAATGGCTGGCACAATACTCGTGAGCCGCGAGGATAAAGAAACGGCCGTGTGTGGAGAGATGGAGATGGAGGAAGAACTCATGAGCCGTGAGTCTAAAGAAATAGCCGTATGTAGAGTGGAAAAGGAGGAAGAACTCGTGAGCCACGAGTCTAAAGAAACTGCCGAATGTAGGATGGAGATGGTCGAAGAACTCGTGAGCCACGAGTATAAAGAAAAGGCCGTGTTGGGGGAAGAGGCAAACCAAACTCGTGGAGCCGCGAGTCTAAATGAATGTGCCGGATGTGTTGAGGAGAAGGTGGAGATCAGGGAGATAGGAGGGGATGAAGAACTCGTGAGCTGCGAGTATAAACAAACGGCTGTATGTTGTGATAGATGGGTGGATGATGTAGATGGTGAGACCAGTGGGACGTGTGGTAACGAGAATAGCTGTGCAAAAAAAGGGGTAAAGACAAAGGCCTGTGCTAAGGAGCGAATCGAACCTAACGATGCTTCAATGTCTAGGGTGGAGGGGGAGATGACGAAGTCCACTCCGACACTGCTAAAAACTGAGTTAGTTAGAAAGGGGAATCATGTATGCTTTAGCGATGAGGTTTCACCCTCCAAGTTCGCAAAAGCAGATCCGGCTCAATGAGGAGCTTAACACAAGTGCCGAGATCGGGTGTGAAGGCTTGGTTGCAACCTGGGTCGCTAAGGTTTATATTGGCATCAAGAGGCCACTGTTCACAGCCAAAGAAATGGATCTGGCTATGAGAGCAAGGCGGCATGCGAAAACTTCGCGTATCGACTTGTATAAGCTCTTCTTGTCCCACTTGCAAAATCAGGCCGTACAGGGCCATGTGGAGGTGGACACAGCGAGGGAGTTGGCCCTCGCACTTCAAGCTAGAAGGTTTGATGGTCCTCATCAAGTCCCTCTAACTTGTGCGTAGGTGATTCAACTCATTCTGGCCAAGCAGGGCCTTTTAATGCAAGCAGGCACAGTTTGGCTACCTAATAGCAATGGCCGTTGCATGTATTTGCGCATGGATCAGGTCAGAGAGGGCCGACACAAAAGTTTTCGGCATGAGTGTACAATCAAGTCGGATCTAGCCAAGTAGGGCTTCTTACTTCTCCACACCTGACTATGGACCGTGCTAGGAGGGCGCATCGACATTCAACCTCAAAGGCTGGAGGTGCGTACTTCACCAAAGCATTTGCGAAGATCCGTACCAGACAGGGCACCTGCTAGAAAAGACGAAGCGCAAGGGATGGCGCCGGAAAGTGGGATTGTGTTTTCCGGGCGAGATGTTACTCAACATTCACGAAGAGGCGATCCACGGCGGAAGATGTCAATCGGCGTATCCCTACGAAGATTAAGGCTCGGAGCAGAGGACTTGTTCATGCGGGAGCGATGGACAAAATAAGGAGAGCAAAAAGGTACGTGGCCTTCAAGCGCATCACCACGACATCCTCCAATAGCACAACAAAGAAATATCCGGCTACAAAGAGCACAACGAACAAAGAAGCTTGCGACGCCAACACCACACTTTGGCATTGGGAAGATCTAACCAGGTAGGTGGAGGCGTCACAAGGTGGCTTGTAAATATACTTGAGAGCATAACTATGTAGGGGCATTCGTATAGTTACCTTCACTTTTTTGAAGCTAGGTATGAGTGTTGGGTCTACTCTTGTAAATAACAAACCCTTAGTAACTACTCAACTTGAAGTGGGCTTTGAGTTTTTTGTAGGGGGGGTGTGTATATGAGCCATGGCCCATATGCTCCAAATCCATGTCTCACCAAAGTATACCACATCATCATTGGGATTTCCAACCCTTCAGTTGTGCCAACAAATTAGTTTTTTGTGAGGCTTGTTTGGTTATGCTAGTGCTTCATAAAGTCATCTAAGAAAATTGAGAGGAGCTAATGTGTGTACCCCATCATAGTATCATCCATGATAACACTCCCATCATTTTTGTAAATTCCATAGTATCGGCCCCTACAAACAAGATACAAAAATTTTGATGGGTCTAGAAACATAGGCACATAAAGGTCTAAGCAAGATAAAAATAAAATGCAAGTGTGTAGTTTACAGGATAATGTCCCTCTCCTTCATATGTGAGAACTTGAGTTGCCACGTCTACTAAGTGCACCTACCCTATGTGTTGGGCTCTCAAGAAGAGAAGGTTTTGTGGATGTGTCTCAAAATGGCCATGGCAGTGGAGCACCCTTGTGAATGACGTAAAAGACTCCTATGACCCAAAATACAAGTGATCTTACAAAAAAGAAAATCCTAATGTTCAAGTGATTAACCAATACAGTCCCACGAGGAGGATGTTACTGTGATGCTTAGTAAGGCAATGCATGATCTATGAACAATGTATACTCTACATGGACCATGAAGCATGTGAAAGTCGTGTTATCTAAAATAAGTGAGGAGGAGATGAGCACAAGTAACCAAAAAATACAAAATAAGAGAGGAGAAAGAAGCCATACTTGCAAAATGCTAGAGTGATTGGAAGAGAGGAAATAAATGAGTTGAAAATCATAGTGAAAAGAGAAATGACTACTTATATCATTGCTAGACACACCAAAAATTTTGGACAATTTCTCATTAAAAATTTGTGAAAAGAAAAACAATCAACTCCAAAAGAGCCCTTTAGATTAGGAGCTATGACTTCCTGAATTGTAGGACATTTGAGGTGGACCAATGGGAGAGGAGATAGTGTGCACATTTTATCTACTTCATTTCTCCCCTTGGAACCACCACTTGTAGGCTTGTCACCCTAGCTCCCCTTAAGCTCCCCGTTCCATCTCACCCTTTTATCTCTCCCATTAAGTAGGCTCCACAAGGCATCCAAAAGTGTGCACTAAAATTTGAGAATTTTCTTGTTCTCCCAAAATGTTTCTTATTTCTCCAAAAGCTCATTTGATATCAAGTATGTAAGAAGCTTTTTTTGGTGTCATTTGGCAAGAAAGGCTCCTAGTTCACGTATTTGTTTATATCCACTCCACAAATCTTTTTTATCTAATCTCACCTTCTCACCTTCTATGCTCAACATGGCTATAGTCACACTATCACCATAATCTTTTGCACATGTCATTGATCTCCGTCCTCTCTTCCATTTTGCATTCACACCATTATTATGTAGACTTCTTACCTCCTCCTAAGTAGCTTTCTTTTGCATTCCATTCCAATGGTATCCAAAAGCAGGCAAAGGCATCCCCGTGATTTTAAGTCTACCATTTTGGTACACAATGCAAAGGATGAGCTTGGCTTATGGGAAGGAGCAACATTTGAGAAGGACAAATAGGTCTATATGCAACATTCAATGATTGGGCCTTGTTGAGCTCATCGTCAAATTGTGTGTGGAGGATCATTGGAAGGGTAGATTGCTTGGGTTTCAGGAGGTTTCGGATGGTGGTCTTGTTATAACAATGCAATATGTTAACAATGCAAAGGACTTGAAGCTACCTCTGGGGGATGCTCGATGTATGTTCCCTTCAAATTATAAGTTGCCTTATCTACATTCTTGTTTTGTTAAAGAAAATTTATGAGTCCTTATAACCATTTTTTGAGAAATTTACATTGTTAAATCCTATTAGACATTTACATTTTTGAAGGTCTTGTTGAGGATCAACCTCCAAAAAGCTTGAAAAAGCTCTTCATGTGGATGTGGATGAGACTTGATGATTGTAAAGTCATCACAATGCCTTCTTCTAAAAGTACATGTATATAGTGCCTAGATTGGGAAAATCAGATGGTATGCTTGAACTACTCCCTTGCCTACCTTTCAATTCTATGGAATGGCCCATTGCAAATAAGTAGTCACTTCAACCATTGAGTTGGAGATGATATAGGATACCCATAATTCTCTTAATTTTGAAAAAAGCTTGAAAATTTGCAGGTCTTTTATGGTTTGTGCCAATTCATAACTTCGCATTTTCTTTCAAGACGACTAATCCACATTGTTGCCCTCTATGTTTGTTTTAAAGGATATAAGTGAGGAATTCTATATCCAACTCTATAGAATGATGTGATAAAGTGGGTGGGGTGCAAAAAGTTGATACCTACTCATGTAGGGTGGTGGCCCTTAGCATTGCCTTTCATTAGTTAACTATGCGTATATCATTGCAATATGCACTTCCTTTATTGGTGACGGTTGATGAAGACAGCCCAATGGATTCCCTTGGAGTCCAATCAAGACATGGGACCAACCTTTGATCTTGAAATTTATATGCTACATTGGATGATTGAGTTAGTCATAAATGAGTAATTGTTGGAGCATCTTGAATTTGCATGAACATCTAATACTAATGAAAAGGGTAAGTATGGAGAGCTTTACTTTTGAATTGGTGGTAGCAAGGTGAGTTTGTACCATTTTACATTCTTTGTTGCACAAGGAAATGCATCTTTCAAAAATTACAAGATATTCTTTTGCTTTTTTAGATGGGCAAAAAATGGAGAAGAATTTCAAAGTTTCAACTGCTTTGTAAGATTCAATGATTTGTATAGAGTTGGGTGATGCATCTCAAATACATAGCTAATAGATTGATGGCTTCTACTTTTATTTAAAAAAAAAAAAATTTCTAACCATACATACATTGACTTAAGTTTTTTCAAAATACTATTAGTGATTGTTATTTATGTTTAAAGAAGTTTTAAAAGTATGAGGCAAATGCATCCTATTCATTTCCTATATATACATATACCCATATCTCATTTTTACTTTCAATATCTAAACCACATACCCTCTTGCATATCCCCTACATTGCTATCTTCTTCAAAATTTTCAATGCTTAACCACATACCTCCCTCTTGCATACCCCTTACACCCCTATCTTCACAATGGAGCCTACACCCTCTAATAGGTACTTATATTTGTATAGAGTTGGATGATGCATCTCAAATACATAGCTAATAGATTGAGGGCTTCTATTTTTATTTGTTTTTTTAACAAATTTCTAACCATACATACATTAACTTGTTTAAGTTTTTTCAAAATACTATTAGTGATAGTTATTTATGTTTAAAGAATTTTTAAGAGTATGAGGCAAACCTGTCCTATTTATTCCTTGTATAGATGTATACTTACATCTCGTTTTCACTTTCAATATCTAAGCCACTATAAGGTAGCTCTACTTTATGCTACTATCTCCATGACACGTGTTGTTGGAATATGCACCATGAGTATGGTAGTGAGACTTCATAACTTGGATGCTTAACATCTCCAAAGAACCATAGTTCTCTAAGAGGTATGAGCCATGAGTGTGAAATATGTGTTGCAAAATATGTGCCATTGAAATTGAATTCACAATACTATATTATTTAAATAATTTAGCCTACAAAGTGAAGTTACGCAAATACATGTAGTGGGTGATGTCGGTTTCTCCCTATACATTGTCTATTAACTTGGTAAAGTCATGATTGGTTAGAGATACAAGGATGAAAGATTAAGATTCAAAAGGACTTGAAAACATCAAGGACTCCTCATGATAGGCCCAAAAGATATCAATTTATTAACCCCTCAATTCTGTCAATAGCTACTCAGTGCCTAGAGGGATGTTTCATTGTCTACACATAATTAACATGCAAGTTTAAAAGCATGTTAAACATGGACTTGAGGCAATATATAAAGTGCAAAATTGGATACTCTCAATGTCAATTGAAAATATAAGTTTATGGTTCTTATAAAGACTTGATTTGTTTGGTGATACCTTTGTATTGTAGACCAATGCCTATGCAACAAGTTCTAGGCCCTTAGAACAATTGTTTAGTTTTTGTATAGAGGTCAAGCTAGTGATGACACTTCTTAGAGTCACAATTGAACATAAACTTAAGTACCTTTGATCTCTATCCAAGTGAACTTGATTTTGAATTCCAACTCCTACATAGACCTTCTCACCACCTATTTGTTTAGAAATGATATTGAGATTATGAGTTTATTAAGAGATCCAAGAAAGTACATTGCGTGCCACAAATTTTATTTTTTGACTACATGTAGAGGAACAAGTGATGTTTTTACCATAGGACATTACACGATTCATTGATGTAAGATCCACTCTCTTTGAATTGTGTCCCTTCACAATCTAAGCTTCACGAAAAACTATAAAAAAAGTTTTAACTTTCTATGTATTGCACCATCTAGAAACAAGCAATGGTGCATTTCAATTTTATAAGGTCAACACAAATATTTGTGAACTCATCATACTCGTAGGAAATCTTCTTCTAGATTTAATTCCTTTCACTTCCATTTCACTTAGATGATAAAGTATTAGCTGATTGAATCACTAATGGATACATTTTGTGCTCATTATAGAGCTCCAAACTTATATGGATGAAGCAAGAAAGGCTTTATCTTGCTATGAGCTAGTATATCCGTGATCATATTTTATATTTCCTCATAGCATTCGTGACAAACCTTAGTGAGGCAGTTGTATTGCAGGTTAGTTGGAGTTTTTCCACATTGAAAATTTTAAGGACATACAAAGAACTTTTTTAAATATAGAAAGGCAAGGTACTTTGTGTTGAGGGCCTCTCAAAATTGCAAAAGTATACTTGCATTTCAAGAATATCTTAAAAAGATCAAATTATTGGCCCTTCCTCAGCCACTTGCATCATTAGAAACTTTCCTAGAAATAAATAGGACAATTCAGAGGACACAATAAATCAAGATAGCCTACAAATTGGAAAAAAACAATCTCAATGTTGGGATATGTCTATTCTCTCTGTACTCTACCCTTCCTTGATATGGATAACATTGGTACTCATTTATATATATTTTTCCCTTCTAGCCCATGGAGTGTGCTTCTATCTTTGTACCTTCTCCTCTTATCTATTTTTGGCCTTCTTCATTTGCTCAAGAGTTTCTTTCAAATATGCATTCTCCACCTCTAGGGACGTTTGCCTTTGCACCTACTCTCTCATTGCTCTTCATTGTGTTGGAGATTATATTTGCATTGCTTTAATTCTTCTTCTAGGTTAAATGCTCTGTTTTGATCTTACAAGGTTTGTTGAAATGCATACATCCAAAGTACCTTGTGATTATAGTAAGGATTCACAGCATTGATGGATAATATTGATGTGTATGACATTGTCACATAAATGTATATAATAACCTAATAGGCCTTGTTCGCCATTATCAACATGAGTGAGCAATGGAAAACAAAATGGAAAGGGGACTATAGCCTAATACTAGCATCAATTAAGCATAAGGAGCCATCACCACAAATATCAATATTTTTATTTACCTTTGAATGATATTGAGAAGTTATTATAGCATGTAAGCCATAATTATTGAAAAGGATCTTTAATGTAGCATACTTCTCATCCACACAAGCATCCAAGTCCACTTTTATCTTATGATTGGTTATACTTGTATTCCATTAGGCAATCTAGGATAAGAGAGGGGATAGTATTGCTCGATTTTTCAAGAGAAATATTGGTTTGGAGGCCTTGGAATATAAAAAAAGTATGAAAAATGGCTATTGAACATATAATATGATTGAGAACTATTTGTCATTCAAAAAATCCATTAAAAAAAGTTAATTTTTGAAGGGAGGGGAAATACTCAACTTTTTTGGGGTCGAAGTTAGGCCACTTTGTTGGCATAGCACATTTGAGAGAAGTATTGGAGAGTATCAGGTAGTTATGCAACTTCTTTTAGTGGAACCCGCATACAACATGCATTGAGTGCAAAAAATGAGGAATTGGTTTTGAATCCTTGTACGGAAAAATAGAGTATAAGAAATGGTTATTTCAATGTGCAAGATGGTTGGGTACCTTTTGTGACAAAGAAATCTTATTCTTTATGAGGAATGAAAGGAAAGTCATCTTTGAGATCAATTAATGGGCTTTTGATGTGGTATTTTTAGAAGATTAGTAGAGTTATGTAACTCTTTTTATGGACCTTAACTTGGAGGGTGAAAAGGGTAGTGACCATGATGAAAGAAGGGGAGATCCCTTACTTTCTACGTGGCATCCCAAAAGTAGGATGCTATCAAAGAGTATAGGGGGCTAGGTGATAGAAGAAGATGCAATGTGATGACCATAGAAAGGGGAACAATCCAAAACTAAGGTTTCCTAATGAATTCCTTATTTTTGAAGTCCATATTTTTCTTAATGTGTTGGAAGTTTATCAACACCATCATTAGTCTTTGAATTTGCATACCATCACTATTTTGGGTGTTAGTTAATAGGTAAAATGCTACAAATTTTACAATATAAAGTACTAAAAAAAAGAACACAATCAATTTTGGGAAGAAAGCCATGCATCGATGCATATTTATGCACTTTATGGGTTTTGGGTGTGGCAAATGAACCTTGATGGTGGATTATACTCATCCTTTGTAAATTGGTGCACAAAGTTGATAAAGAGGTTTTTTGTCAAGATAGACTAATGCTTGTCTTGTAATATCATCTCCCACCCAAGGAGATTGTCAGGTGCCGCCCATCGGCTTCCCTGGCACCTTTTAGCGGTCTATTGAGAAACGAATCTAAGCGTCGCTGCTCGGCACTCCAGGGAATGTTCCGAGTTTTGTCGCCTAGGGTTTTCCGAATCCGCCTCGCAACGGAACGTTCACGACTGAACCCACTAGGATCGACCTGAAATTCGGGTTCCTAGTTGTCAAGGTCTCCTGTTAGCATTCTAGCGTCAGGTTTTGGACATCCTACTTTACGCAGAGATACCCAATCCGAAGCAGACCCATGCCGCACTTGGTTCAAAGAGAATGGGAAACGAGAGGGATGTGCTGCTCAACCTCTCTACCCACGGCATGAATCGGGTTCTAACCTATCAATACCTAAAGGTCGAATAACATTAAAAACTTGTGAGAAGCCTCCTAGCTTTCTAGGACCACCCTGCCGTAGGACGGACCCGTCGGGGGGTTCCGCCCACCCGCTTCCCTTAATAGCTTTAGTTTTCTAATTAGGTCCTACCACATTTATGTGTGACACTTAAAAGTCAGCTTCATTAATTAAGCCTTTTAGGGAATGGAGTTCGTTCACATAACTTATAGCACATACACAAAAACAGAGCAAAGCAATCTATTGAGAAACAAGTTCAAACAAGTTCCTTAACTTATCTTCAAGTTAATCTTTGTCTCCCGCCCATACATGAGAAATTATGTATCGCTTCTGTCTAATAGAAGTATCCCTTTTGCCCTGCAGAAGTAACTGGTCCAATTCACATGGCACCACAAACTCAATCCTTTATCTCGAATAGGATCTCCCAACATGCCCAGACGTTGGGGGCCACGGAGGTCTTCAACTCCATTCTAGACCTAGCAAGGGGTTTCCAGAGCTCGAACTGACCCGCAAGCTGTCTAGGAGCGAAACATCATTCTCGTGGTTGGCCTTTTCACCACTCGACATTCGGCCCATGAATCGAGCAGTGCCCTCTTGGGTTAATACATGGTGCGATCATGGAGGTAATCCACCCGTGCAATATATCCTTCCTTAATTAAATCCTTTAAGAATCAAGCACAAACAAGGCATTCAGCCCTAATATCATTTTCCAAGAAAACATTCCGTTATTCCCATGGCGACTTGTCATCACAGACCCTTGCCATGCATTTACCATAAATCACAAGCACTTGGAATAATCATCCAAACAACAACTAACAACCAGTTGAATGTAAAAGCATGTAGGATATTGTTCGATCAACCAACAAAACCAATTAAACCAATGCAAGAATAGACGATATAACATTTTCATCGTATATTTGCTCTCCCCCTTGGGATCTAAGAGCAATACTATGCAAACATGTTCTTAACACTTCCTTCCTTCGGCTAGGGTATATGTTAAGGGTTCAAACACTATTCATGATGTAAGTTCTATAGGTCACTTACCTTGATTGGTAACCCAACCCTGGATTTGGATTGAAAAAAAGTCATCGTTATTAGACGGAACTCAAGACATCTTAGTTTTAACCCTTAAGATTAATTTCTTGTACTAGCTCTTAGTCAAGTCATGAGGCAACTAGGAAATTATCCTCATATATCAAACATGTTATAGGTATAACGTGTAAATACTTGATAAGATAAGTGCGAGATGATCTCAAGTAATTAGACTCCAACAGGCCTTGCCATGAGCTAGAATCTACTTCTTCTTAATATTTGGGCTCTTAAGCTAAGTACTTTCGAAGTATTTAAACTTTAAACTAGTACTTTCTATTCATGATTCTCAATGTCATATTCTTTTAGTAATTATGCTATTTATAACCCTTGACTATACTTTAATCTAGCACTTGTATGGACAATCTTTTAATGTCGTTCTTTTGATGACTATGCCATTCATAACACTTGACTAATTCTTCCTTGTAATTTCTCTACTAGCAAATAAGTCATATGTAACTAGGTGTAATTATCTTCCCTTAATATATGCACTTCACAAACTCTCTCTTTCGAGTAGGTGAGATGAAATTTATCCTTTCCCATAACCTATACTCGTGCATCGTAGTATGGGGCCTAACGTGTCTCATACGAGAATCAAAGCAAGCATCTATCAATTTGAAAATACATTACTTACGACCGGAACTGCAGTTGGATTGACAGTGATGCCTTTGCCCAAAGCCTTGTTGTTGGTTGCAGGATTGTCATCCGCACGCGACATTCTTCGCTTGGAGGCCATCGTCCGCAGGTAGACTCAAGAGATTAAGAAGGTGGAATAGATTCAAGATGGGAGAGCGTAAGAGAAGATGGTTAAGTCGAGGATCGGGATAGAGGGAATTGAGCTAATTCTCTTCCTCTTGCAGCCTCTCGAGGTGACTCCTCTCTCTCTCTCTCTCTAGCTTCTCGCAGCCTCTTGAAGGAGTATTCTTCTTTCTCTCTTCTCTCTCGCAGCCTCTCGGGGTATCCTTATGCTTTTTTATGCCTCTCCCATGCCTCATATTTATAGTGAATTAGAGAAGAGGGCTTGTGGTTGAGAAGTGGAGCTCTTTGTGGAGGGGGATCTTGGAACGATCAGTGATCTGATGCTCAGATCATAAATCTGATGGCTCCATTGGCTCTGAAAGGGGGGTAAAATTCCAAGACACTTGCAAGACACTTGGTTAGAAAGCTTTTAGTTCACTCCTTCTTCTTTTCTCTGTTCAAAGTGTTGTCCACTGCCTGTGTATTGCGATCGCGGCGCGCGCGATTTCGCAAATCCTCTCTTTATTTTTTCTTTTTATAAAATCTCCAAACTAACTAAAATATCACTTGTCTTTTCTTTTAAATGACATCCAATTCTAAAAATTTCTATATCTTTTTTTAGGATAATATCTAAAATATCTAAAATATACTAGTTTTGCCCCAAAACCAATATTTTTGGATCATCCAACTATACACATTAACCTAGTGATTAATATAACTCATAAGTCTCGTTCACGTTGTAATTTACGTGAAGGGTGGCTATGGTCCTTGTCAATCCGAGAAAAATATCAAATTTACGACTCTTGATTTTTCTAAATAAAATAGTTTAAATTAAATAAAAATTATTAATAATTAATGTTAGTTAGTTTTTATCTTAGTTAGTCTTTAGTTAGTAATCTTACTAACTTATTAATTGACTAGCTAACTTTCGAACCAACCAACTAACTTTTATTGTGCGGAGATATTACATTCTCCTCCCCTTAGAGAAATCGAGATGTCCTCATCTCGAGAGAAACGGGGGGTATCATTTTGGAACCTGTGGGTTATGGGCCCACCATGCTTTCGCTGCACTACTCTGATCTCTCATCACAAACATATCGTTTTTTGTAAAAAAAACAACCTATTGTATTTGATATATCCGAGTCTTGATGACAAGAGAAAATTTATTATAGTTTCATCTCATGGATATCTTCTAGGTTTTTCCTAAGCACTCGGTATATTCTAGATCATTGGAGCTTGTACAACTTCTTTTCCTATAAGCTTAAGTTCTCTTTGGGTTCTGTTGGGACAATTGATATAGTTATGTCCAATGTTGTGGCACTTGAAGCATTGATGTTTAGGGTGCTTTGGACATTCCCTTTTGAAATGACCTAACTCCCTGCAATAGAAATAGCGCAGAGATTTATCACTTGTGGTCACAAGGTTCTTGGTTGTCCTTGGCAGGATTTTCTTCTTTAGACCAAAGTGTCCTAGGATTCTTTTAGCAGATTGGAGTGGTCCTTTATCTTGGAAACTACATTTCCAGATTGTCCTGTCCTTAGTTTGGGACTGAGCTCCATGGACAATTGGCTTTGCTTGTAATACTAAAGAATACTTCCAAGCTTCGACATTCTGGTAAGACCCAATCTATATTAGTTGAGAAGAAATGACTTAAGAGAAATTCATTGCACATTATAACTATCATTCCTTGCCAGAGTATCTCTAATCATTTGCAAGTTCTAGGCTCAAAATAAATGCAACTCATAATACTCAAGTTAACTGTAGTTTCAAGAGTAAAGTTTATTCCAATACAAGTTGTATTTCATGTCGATAAAATTTCTAGGATTTCTAATAATCTTGAAGTGGTGTAGTAGGTTCTAAGTCTTCATCTTCATCTGATTCTTCTATATATCCGAAGACTGCACTTGTGTAGCTTCGTTTTCTTGGAGGCTCCGTATCTTTTGGACTTAAGTCAGGGCAGTCTGCTTGGACATGTCCTAGTTCATTGCAATTGAAACATTGACGGTAGGGACATCTCCTACGGATGTGCCCTATCTCTCCACATGTATGGCATCTCTTACCCAGATCTCGGGAGTCATCTTTACTACAATTTTCTGATTTAAATTCTTGGACGATTGGATTCGCTCGGAGTAATGCATCTTGCAAGTCCGTTGGACACATTGCTTCAAGACGGTGGTTCAGAGGAGTGTTTAGGCTATGGCAAAACTTGGATACTTGCTGCGCAATATCCATAGGTGGTGCGTATTTTAGTAGGGTTACAAACTTTGAGTAGAAAGCTTCCAAAGTTAATTCTAGTTGCTTTAGCTTGAAGAATTCATTCATCTTCAAAGTCTGGTAGGTTAGCGGAAGGTATCATCTGCGTACAACATTTTTCAGCTGAACCCAAGTAACAACAGCTTCAGAAACACCTTCATCTTTGCACCATTGCTTCCACCATAATCGAGCTTGGCCAACTAACTTAAGTTTGGCTATCATTGCTTGATTGGTAGAGGCAGTTCCCAAAGCAAAGAAATAGTCATCCATCGACTCAATCCATATCTCTGCCTCTGCTGCGATGTCTATCCCTTCTCCATCAAACTCGGGTGCCTTAATTTGCTTGAGAAAGAATTTCTTCTCTTGCATGTCAACATTCATGGGTGCAGAAGGTGCCTAACAATCAAGCCATACTGCTTAGATTATTTTGTTTAGGATATGTCTACAAACCATACATTAATCAATCACGTATCATTACAAAGTTTCGCTTTGATACCAACTGTGAGGTGCCGCCCATCGGCTTCCCAGGCACCTTTTAGCGGTCTACCGAGAAACGAATCTAAGCGTCGCTGCTCGGCACTCCAGGGAATGTTCCGAGTTTTGTCGCCTAGGGTTTTTCGAATCCGCCTTGCAACGGAATGTTCACGACCAAACCCACTAGGATCGACCTGAAATTCGGGTTCCTAGTTGTCAAGGTCTCCTGTTAGCATTCTAGCATTGGGTTTTGGACATCCTACTTTACGCAAAGATACCCAATCCGAAGCAGACCCATGCCGTACTTGGTTCAAAGAGAATGGGAAAAGAGAGGGATGTGCTGCTCAACCTCTCTGCCCATAGGGCATAGTCCCATTCTGGTCCCCTAAAACGGTATGAATCGGGTTCTAACCTATCAATACCTAAAGGTCGAATAACGTTAAAAACTTGTGAGAAGCCTCCCAGCTTTCTGGGACCACCCTGCTGTAGGACGGACCCGTCGGGGGGTTCCACCCACCTGCTTCCCTTAATAGCTTTAGTTTTCTAATTAGGTCCTACCACATTTATGTGTGACACTTAAAAGTCAGCTTCATTAATTAAGCCTTTTAGGGAACGGAGTTCGTTCACATAACTTATAGCACATATACAAAAACAGAGCAAAGCAATCTATCGAGAAACAAGTTCAAACAAGTTCCTTAACTTATCTTCAAGTTAATCTTTGTCTCCCGCCCATATAGGAGAAATTATGTATCGCTTCTGTCCAACAGAAGTATCCCTTTTGCCCTGCAGAAGTAACTGGTCCAATTCACATGGCACCACAAACTCAATCCTTTATCTCGAATAGGATCTCCCAACATGCCCAGACATTGGGGGCCACGGAGGTCTTCAACTCCATTCTAGACCTAGCAAGGGGTGTCCAGAGCTCGAACTAACCCGCAAGCTGTCTAGGAGCGAAACATCATTCCCGTGGTTGGCCTTTTCACCACTCGACCTTCGGCCCATGAATCGAGAAGTGCCCTCTTGGGTTAATACGTGGTGCGATCATGGAGGTGATCCACCCGTGCAATATATTCTTCCTTAATTAAATCCTTTAAGAATCAAGCACAAACAAGGCATTCAACCCTAATATCATTTTTCAAGAAAACATTTCTTTATTCCCATGGCGACTTGTCATCACAGACCCTTGCCATGCATTTACCATAAATCACAAGCACTTGGAATAATTATCCAAACAACAACTAACAACCAGTTGAATGTAAAAGCATGTAGGATATTGTTCAATCAACCAACAAAACCAATTGAACCAATGCAAGAATAGACGATATAACATTTCCATCGTATATTTGCTCTCCCCCTTGGGATCTAAGAGCAATACTATGCAAGCATGTTCTTAACACTTCCTTCCTTCGGCTAGGGCATATGTTAAGGGTTCAAACACTATTCATGATATAAGTTCTATAGGTCACTTACCTTGATTGGTAACCCAACCCTGGATTTGGATTGAAAAAAAAGTCATCGTTATCAGACGGAACTCAAGACATCTTAGTTTTAACCCTTAAGATTAATTTCTTGTACTAGCTCTTAGTCAAGTCATGAGGCAACTAGGAAATTATCCTCATATATCAAACATGTTATAGGCATAACGTGTAAATACTTGATAAGATAAGTGCGAGATGATCTCAAGTAATTAGACTCCAACAGGCCTTGCCATGAGCTAGAATCTACTTCTTCTTAATATTTGGGCTCTTAAGCTAAGTACTTTCGAAGTATTTAAACTTTAAACTAGTACTTTCTATTCATGATTCTCAATGTCATATTCTTTTAGTAATTATGCTATTTATAACCCTTGACTATACTTTAATCTAGCACTTGTATGCACAATCTTTTAATGTCGTTCTTTTGATGACTATGCCATTCATAACGCTTGACTAATTCTTCCTTGTAATTGCTCTACTAGCAAATAAGTCATATGTAACTAGGTGTAATTATCTTCCCTTAATATATGCACTTCACAAACTCCCTCTTTCGAGTAGGTGAGATGAAATTTATCCTTTCCAATAACCTATACTCATGCATCGTAGTATGGGGCCTAACGTATCTCATACGAGAATCAAAGCAAGCATCTATCAATTTGAAAATACATTACTTACGACTGGAACTGCAGTTGGATTGACAGTGATGCCTTTGCTCGAAGGATTGTTGCTGGTTGCAGGATTGTCATCCGCACGCGACATTCTTCGCTTGGAGGCCATCGTCCGCAGGTAGACTCAAGAGATTAAGAAGGTGGAATATATTCAAGATGGGAGAGCATAAGAGAAGATGGTTAAGTCGAGGATCGAGATAGAGGGAATTGAGCTAATTCTCTTCCTCTTGTAGCCTCTCGAGGTGACTCCTCTCTCTCTCTCTCTCTCTCTCTCTCTCTCTCTCTCTCTCTCTCTCTCTAGCTTCTCGCAGCCTCTTGAAGGAGTATTCTTCTTTCTCTCTTTCTCTCTCGCAGCCTCTCGGGGTCTCCTTATGCTTTTTTATGCCTCTTCCATGCCTCATATTTATAGTGAATTAGAGAAGAGGGCTTGTGGTTGAGAAGTGGAGCTGGGGGATCTTGGAAAGGTTAGTGATTTGATGCTCAGATCATAAATCTGATGGTTCCATTGGCTCCGAAAGGGGGGTAAAACCCCAAGACACTTGCTTAGAAGGATTTTAGTTGACTCCTTCTTTTCTCTGTTCAAAGTGCTGTCCACTGTCTGTGTACTGCGATCGCGGCGCGTGCGATTTCGCAAATCCTCTCTTTATTTTTTCTTTTTATAAAATCTCCAAACTAACTAAAATATCACTTGTCTTTTCTTTTAAATGACATCCAATTCTAAAAATTTTCATATCTTTTTTTAGGATAATATCTAAAATATGTAAAATATACTAGTTTTGCCCAAAATCTAATATTTTTGGACCATCCAACTATTCACATTAACCTAGTGATTAATATAACTCGTAAGTCTCGTTCAGGTTGTAATTTACATGAAGGGTGGCTACGGTCCTTGCCAATCTGAGAAAAATATCAAATTTATGACTCTTGATTTTTCTAAATAAAATATTTTAAATTAAATAAAAATTATTAATAATTAATGTTAGTTAGTTTTTATCTTAGTTAGTCTTTAGTTAGTAATCTTACTAACTTATTAATTGACTAGCTAGCTTTCGAACCAACCAACTAACTTTTATTGTGCGGAGATATTACATAGATCATTGTGATTGCTACAAGATATGCCAAACATGTATTGGACTCAAATTGGTTAGGTTGTGGAAAAGATTATCTATCAATACTCTTCGAGCTATCATTGCTTTTATGTCTATCTATGATAATATCTAGTCGGTGGGTTGGGCATCTCATGAACATATCTCTGTGCCTTTGGTAAGCATGTCTAGATGGAGGGGTTGTGTGGATGACATATGACTAGTTAAGACCCATAAGCTTGGACTGAAGACCACTTGCTCACATTTATGAGAAACATATACATATCCTCATCATTTCATTGGGTGGAGTCAATAACATATAATCCACTCTTATATCTACCCATAGTCACCTTGGATCGTCAACACACCACTCTAAACCATTTAACACTTAATAGGTGGACAATAAAAACCCTACATTTTATTTCAACGATGCTCTCAAGACAACCATACTAATCTAAATGCAAGCTTGCATCATTTCAAGCATCTATCTTGCTCAAGGCTAGCCATTGCTCCACAATCATGTTGTGTGATTCTCATTAATGCAATGTTGTTTACCATGCAATCAAAGTAAAAAATGCCAATCACACCCTTGCACAAGTTCCCTACTTATCTCCATATTAGTGGCTTTTTCCAAGTCTATTTTCATGTAACCATTCCCTTTCCATATGCAAAGGGAGAAAGTATGAAGGTATTTTTTAATCTTCTCTAATGCTTTCACACAATTGCCTTAGTGCTTCCATACTAATATGTTTCTTGTGCAATATTTATGGCATCATTTTTGCATCTCTTTGTAGTTTGTGAGGCAATGATATTCTAATGTATTTTCTTTTACATGTTACAAATTGCACTCCTTTTCCTTGAGGTGTCTCACCAACAATAAGTTCATTATTTTTTGCCCTCCATAGTGTAGGCAGGTTGACATTTATCTTAACAAGGTACTTTAATACTATTGCACAAGCCATCCCTTCACCATGCTTCCTTCTGATGAGCTTTTTGTAAACAATTGCTTTCAAAGTTTTGGTAAATTACTGCAGTCTCACGTGCGTAGCCCCAACAAGTTCAACTTCATCTACCAAATGGACGGACAATGAGATGTGTTTGTAGGTTAATTTCGTTATTGGTGAGCTTGTTGGGAAATCTTCTTTTATCAATCATACACATTCAATAGCATTCCCTCTTATTGTTTTAGTGATGGTTGGTCAATCTCTTTGCAAGAATTTGACTAAATGTGCCAACGTCTATAGACATAGCTTCATAGATTTTGATAATGTCAACAATATAGGTGATATGAACTATAAAATCTTGCACCAATCATATGACTCAAGTTGATCAATTCCTTGTCCTTGGTAAATTATCCCTTTAAGCAATGCATGGTACCTATATGTTCTAAAAGAGTTGACTGTGTTTTAAATGTTTTCTCATCCACTTTGGTAGCACCTTCATTACTTCTATGGAAGGAATCCATTTTCACCTACCCAAAACTCATGCATCATTCCCACTTCTTGTAAATCATCATGCATACATTTGTTATCAAGATTCCCTATTATATGGTCCTACATTGTGCAAGTAGCATTAAAAATATACATTGGATATAGAAGTCATTGTCAAGATAGGATGTTATAGTTTACTAATACAACAAAACCAATTGACCACATAGGAATTTTCACTCAAAAATATTATACCACACTAACTTATATGCTACCCTCCATGTATCATTCCTGTAGTCAATGATGCCTTGGTGCCTTCATGCTTTTGTGAAAATCTTGCCAAGATATTACCAAAGGACTTTGCATTGGTCAACTCCTTAGGCATCTACCATGGTTTTAGTTGGGCTAAGCAAACATTCATGAATCAAGTCATCTCCTTTGCTATATAGTGGCTTTCATTTGCCTTCAAAAATGTGATCCCTTTATGTATTATTTAATTATGGAATTACCTTATTTCCTCTTCCATGTGGACCTTCTTTGTTGTGTTGCAAATGTCAGAGTGAGGCAATGTAGAAGCGAATGACCGTGACAAAGAGTGAACAAAGAGAGAAGAGAGAGATAGAAAGAGGCAGTGAAACACATAAAATTTGCAGTGAAGAATGCTGTATAAGGATGCATAATTATACATGCGTGTAGAGAAAATATCTACGTATGTCTCCACCACGAGGACCTCGATCTTGGTCAACCCTGAGTGCAGTCTTTGTCACCAATAGGTTGAAATCTAACAGATACAAGTGTACAAGACTACTGGAAACTCAGCCTTATAAAGGCTGAAAAGAATGCCTAAAAAATGACCCAAAATAACCAAGTTGACTACATTTAATGCAGTCGACAGTTCGACTACTGCCACGTGGTAGATTGCCACATGGCACTAGTGACATGGCATAGGAGATGACTCTCAACACCCCCTCTTAGATCTTGGACAAGGTAGCAGATGGAGGGATCTAGAATGTCGATGAATCAAAACTTGGGGAAGTGCCTTTGTAAACAAATTTGCAAGATTGTCGTTAGTCTTAAACTATTCCACATCGATGGTGGTGGTCACATCCAAAAGCTTCTCCCTGATGAAGTGATAATGGATCTCTATGTGCTTCATCCGGGCATGGAATACAGGATTCCGTGCTAAGGCAATGCAACTCTCATTGTCACACTGCAAGATAGTGGGTCGAGTTTGGGGGTAGCCAAGCTCCTCCAACAACTGCCAAAGCCACATAGTCTCACATGTGGTAGAAGACACAACCCAATACTCTGCCTTAGTTGAAGATAGGGCTATTGTGGGCTACTTCTTGCTACTCCAAGAGATAGCACCAGCACCGAAGGTAAAACAGTAATGTGTAGTAGACCGCCTTTGATCCACATCGTCAGCCCAATCTCAATCACTCCAACCTACAAGAACCAGATTAGAAGTACTTGTACCTGTTGGATAGGAAATCCTGAGGTTGAAGGTCCCCCTTAAAAACCGAAGCATCCTTTGAGTAGCCAGCTGTCATGAAGGAAAAATACAACATTAATATTTGCACCTTGGATTAATTCCAGCCTTTGTAAATTTAGCTTTAGCCTATGTGTACATGTGTGAACAGCCCTTAAGTTTGGAAGAGGGTTAGAATAAAAGGGACTAGAGGCCAAAGGCAATATATCTTTTGATCATTCAATAATCTTGGCTTTACCATTTTCTTGGAGTAAGCTTCTTTCTAGCCTATGAAGCACTCAGCCATGGCCGTCATGTATTCTTGAATCCCCAACCATTAATACATGATGAGGATGTCTTGGTGCAATAGATTTGTTAATTCTTTGTTGTAGCTTAGTTAATTTTCAATTTCAGTTAGATTTCATTCCATGGTTGATTGCTTTCATTACATTGGTATCAGAGCTGTAGCTTAGATCCTTGCAGAAGTCATTTTCAAGTACTAGATTCAGTTTCCTAGGCTAGAGAGAGCAAACCATAGTTAGGAATTTGAGTGACAGGACTTGACAGGACATGAAGATTTCAAACCGGAGTTACATGTGAAGGTCTGCTACAAACAAGGATGAAGATGGTGATTCTTGGCATTACCAATGGAAGAAATGGAAGGCTCCAGCCAAAATAGCAGGACGTGATCAAGATTGAGCCAAAATTTGGGGTAAGTGTACAAACAAATGGTTACAGGACATTTTAACTGTGGTTACTTTTGAGAAGGAAGGGTTTCTTCTTCCCTTTCCTCATTTCTTCAAGCTTTCCACAAGAATCCATGGCCAAGACAACATCAGATCTTCTCCTTCTCACTTCTATCATGAGAATGTGTTGGATGACCTCTTTCCCTGCCTCAAGAGCTTCAAGTGGAGTAGCTAATGTAGCTACTTAGCACCATTGTTGATTTCTGGTACGTGAGTATGTACTCACGCTGTTTGCGCCACCTGTACATACTCTTATACTGCGTGAGAAATTTCAGAGTGATGATGCCTCTTGAGCATTGCTATTGATCTTCAAACCTTGGGCAAGAGATCTCTCACCAATTTCTTCAAGATCCTTATTAGTTTGGAGTTTTCCCTCTTCTTCAAAACCCTGGTTATGGAGTTTTATGACAGTTTTGGACAGCACTCAAATTTCTCAGATTTCTTCATCAAGATCAAAGGGTTTTTGCTCTATTATACTCCCTGAGGCTTCTACATACATCCTAGTACCAACATTGATTGATCTTGAAGCTTGAAGCTTTGTTGGAGCTTGGATATGGAGATTGCAAACTCTATGTGTAACAGTTTGGGACAGCATTAAAGATTCCTGAAATTTTTAAAGCAATTCATGGGGCTTTTGTGGGCAAAGCATCTCTGAAGCTTCCTCAACCATTTCCCCTCAAGAATCCATCAACATTGGACCGATATTGAAGAGATTGAAGCCAATAGAGGTCTAGGTGTTCAATGGACAGCATGAAGCTCTTATGACATTAAATTTTGGCATTCCCTCTCAAATTTCGGGATCTCTTGGACACATTGAAGCGCTCTCTATTGCCTATTGCAACCTACTTCAAGTAGAGAAGGTAATGGGTCTTCATCAACCCTCATTTGGAGCATTCATGGAGTCATGGAGCTTTCATGGAATTAATGAAGCTGAAGCTTATCAAGGAAGGGATTATTCTTGAATATTGAAGATCTCTTGGACTAATTTTAGAAGGATTATCAAGCTCAACTCACCTATGTCAAGCATTATGGATTGAAGGTCATTCCATCAACAATGCTCTTCTCCAATCAATTAAATGAGGTACTCTAATCACTCTTGATTTCTCTTTACATCCAATTGCTGATCTCATTTCCAATTGCTGAAGAGAAATAAGAGGATTAATGAAGCTTTCATTCATAGCCTAATGCATTACATGAAGCCTATAGGTTATGTCAGTCATTGTCTTTACTAAACCTCTTCAATTTACTGAAATGGCCATCTCTAAATGTCTCAAACTCTTCCATAATGAATGAGCATTACCCATCTACTTCCATTCACTGAAATCAGTAATTTCTTGAGCTTCATTACTCAATCTTTATTGCCTAACCCTGACATGAAATTGATTGCCTATTTTGCCTCTTGATCATAAGAAAATCATTACCCAATTGGTAAGTGAGAAAAGCTTTGTAAGCAGTGAGTCACTGCTGAGGTAAATACCTCTCCACTTCTCATTTACATTTCAGCCTTTTCAATTCCAATATTGCATATCATGAAAAGGGCAAATGAAAGGCAATTGTATTTCCTTCCTATTCCATGCATATCATACTGATTTTTAGAGCTAGGATTCACTTGCCATGTACTTGCCCACGAGGAAAAGTGGATGCCGGGCGAGTCGGTAGGACAAAAGAGAGGTGACCCTCCCCTACTGACGAGGACCCTGAAGGGGAGCGCAACCCGGCCCGAGAGGGAACTTTGCAAACCCCTCGGGTCTCGGATCCCACGTATTTTCAAGTTTAGGTGCAGGTACAAATCTCAAAGGCACTTGAAATCAGCCTACAGCATGAGTTATGGACAGTGAGTTCTTGAGATTTTGGGCAAATGTATGGTATGGTAAATGTATGAAGACATATGGCTACAGTAAAATGTATGCATCCTATGGTAAAGACACTATGGTTCAGCATTAAAGTTTGGAACAGAGTATGTATACATACCCTCATTAAAGATTGCAGTCTACTTTGAGTTAGACAGCCAATTTACTGGTTACTGAGGTCATTTTCAATATGGGCAGACGTATGAGACTCTCCTACAAGGTTATGAAGTTGGTACATGCTTGGTATTGATGGTACAAGCCATTAATTGACTAGAACAGGGTATTCACTGCCTGCAGGAATTTTCAGACAGCAACAGAAAATCCCTTATAGAAATTTCTATACTCATCCATTTTCTGCACTTGATAGATCGTTGGATAGAGGGTTCTTCAAGTTTTGAACAGAGCCAAAGACCTCGTAATTTGGAGCTCTAGAAGTGAAGATAATCAAGTTCTTCTATTGCAGGAAATTCAGTACAGTTATCAACCCATGGCCAGGAATAAGAAGAGAGACCCTGTTTTGGATACTATCAATGAAGAATTGAAGGAATATCAGCAGGAAAGGGATGAACATCAACAGGAAAGGGGTGAACATCATGACACTTCTCAAGATGCCATTTACCGAATGCATTATGAGAACGATGAGGTCGATGCAAGTTCCACTCACTCCCCTACCAATCAACCCATAGAGACGTCTCATATCTCAATGAATTCAAACAGTTTTCAACAATTGTCAAATGACATAAAGGATATGAAATCAGGTTTCGAGGGTATGAGGTTGGGTATTGACAAGCTTGTAGCACTTCTTGGTGAGAAAATGTTGCCTACAGCTGGTCTTAATATCCCACATCCGCATAGGGCTGAAGAACCACCTAAACCACTTACTCCTAAGGTGGTAGGTCAATTTGAAGTTGGAGAATCATCTAAAGCTAAGGATTTTGTTCATCCCACTTCACTTCAGCCACAATTCCATCAACAAAAGGGTCACTTTCAGCCACATGGGCAGGATCTTCAAGAAAGAGTGCAAACAAACTCAAAGCATGATGAAGACATCCATGGGTGCAACTCTTTCTACAAGCAATTTTACCCTCAAGCAAATGTTGGTGGCTATGAGCAAGGCCATGTTAATTCAGCCCCAAACTCTTATGGGCAGCCACATGGACATGTGAATTCAGCCCCAAATGCCTTTGGACAGCCACAACATAATTTCTCTTATCAAGTGCATCCCAATAGGCCAAGTCCCATGTTAAATCATGGTTGGAATCAGCAAAATAATGGGCAGCAACCACCTTTCAATTCACCGATGCATGGACAACCTCCCAATGTGAGCAACACATACTTTCAGCCTCAAGGACATTGTTTCCAGCCACAAAGTCATGGTATGCATTATGGACAGCAAACTCCTTATGCACAAGGGCATGGAAATAATGAATATCCTAGGTAAGGATCTTTTGGCAATTCTTTTGGGCCACAACACCATAGTGGGCAGCAGCACCCTAATGGACAACCTCCTCAATACGAGAGAGAGTACAAGGAGAAAATAATTATCTCAAACTTCAAGGGAGAGAACCCTTCACCCACGGAGTTGGAGGAGTGGTTTGACAAGTTAGAGATGTATTTTTCTCTTTACCCAAGGCCCGAGAATGCCAAAGTAAAATTTGCAGCCCTTCATCTAGAAGGCTATGCTCACACTTGGTGGAGATATATGGCGAGGATGGGACATGACTTCTTGTCTTGGGATGCATTGAAAAATGCTATGATTGAAGTCTTTGTTTCCCCTATTGAAAAAGAGCGGTTAGAGAAAAAGTGGTATGCACTTGAGCAACGTGGTCTCTCGGTTAGAGAGTACTCAAATCAGTTTTTGAACCTCTCGATGTATGTTCATGGGGTCTCCGATAGTGCCAAGTTGAATAAATACATATTTGGTTTGGAACCTATTCTTTCTTCTGAAGTTGGAGCCATGAATCCTACATCCCTACAAGCTGCCATTCAATTGGCTGAACGTTATGGGCAGAAATACAAGGGTTTTCAGCCAAAAACTGGGCATTCTTTTCAGCCTACGCAGTTCTCAAGGACATCAGGCCATTATGGGCATGCTAAAACTAATTTTCAGCATATTGGGAAGCCATCAAATACTTTCAGCAATACCTACAGCAAGATACCCACTTTTCCTACTGTGTTTGGGTCAAAACAAAGCAGTAATTTCAGACCTAATGCTGAAAATAGATTTGATGGAAAGAGGACTGATATAAATGCCAAAACTTCAATCCCTACTCAAGGCAAACATGTATCGAATGACAAGCTCAAAGATATGTATGCTAAAGGACTATGCTACAAATGTGGAGAGAAATGGTCACCCGATCATAAGACCAAATGCAAGGCCAAAAATATGAAGATTAGCATGATCATCGAGGATGATTCCGATGTTGAATCTATTGAAGGAAGCTTGGCTCAGCTTGATGTCACAACAACTCAAGAAGAGGCGCATGAAAATGAAGAGAATGGCCATGATGAGTTCTATGATCCGATGGATGGGTTTCCTTTCGACCCGGGTGGTCATTATTTGGATGATTCATAGACTGATTTACATCCATCGCTATGTGCCATATCAAGTGATGCATGGAGTGGTTCAAGAGGGGATAATACCCTCCGCCTTAAAGGTCAAATCAAAGGAAGGACCGCTCATATACTCATAGATACGGGAAGTACACATAGCTTCATTAATGCTAAGTCACTCAATGGGCTGAAATTGAATACGCATGAAATGCCTACATCACTCAAAATCCAAGTGGCAAATGGAAATTTTGAGATGAGCAATCAATGCTGTCCAAATGTACCTATCACCCTTTCCCCATTTTGCACTACATCAGTGAGCCTAATTGCATTAGAAATGGGTCCCATTGATATAATACTTGGCTGCAACTGGCTGAAATCTTTGGGCAGATTTACCATGGATCTCAACAACATGGAAATGGAGTTTAAATGGTGTGGACAACAAGTAACACTACATGGAGCTGAAAAGAAAAGAATGGAGACGATCAGCCCCAAGAAGGTTAAGAAAGAGATAAATGCAAAGGCATGTATGTTCACCATCCTTCTTTCCAAGATTGAAGAGGATCAGCCCTCTTCTCCTACCAACAATATGGACCCATGTCTTTGTAAATTGCTGAAAGAGTATGATGATATTTTTCAGCCACCTACCTCTCTTCCTCCCAAAAGAGAAGTGGATCATCCCATTGACTTGCTGCCCAATACAAAGCCCATCAACAAACCACCATATCACCTCTCTAAAGTGGAAAGAGAAGAGGTAGAACACCAAGTCAAAGAGCTTTTGGAAATGGGTCTCATTAAGGCAAGCCAATCACCTTTTGCTTCTCCAGTCCTTCTTGTGAAGAAGAAAGATGGCTCCTTTCGAATGTGCATTGATTACCGCGATCTCAACAAGGTCACTATCAAGAATAGGTATCCCATACCTAGAATAGATGATCTCTTAGATGAATTGAAGGATGCCAAGGTGTTCTCAAAAATTGACTTGAGATCGGGATATCATCAAATACGCATGAAGGAAGGGGATGAATTCAAAACAGCCTTCAGGACAGAGAGGGGTCTTTATCAGTTTATGGTTATGCCTTTTGGGTTATCAAATGCTCCAGCCACATTCCAGTCTCTCATGAATAAGATACTTCAGCCATTGCTCTTTAAAACAGTTTTGGTATTCTTTGATGACATTTTGATCTATAGCAAGAATAAAGAAGACCATTTGCAGCATGTAAAAGAGGTCTTTGACATATTGAGGATACACAAACTGTTTGCCAAGGCCACTAAATGCTCTTTTATGACAAAAGAGGTTGAATACTTGGGTCATATAGTGGGAGAAGATGGAATCAAAGTGGATCCTAAGAAGGTTCAGTGCGTTAAAGAATGGCCTACACCAACCAATGCCACTTCATTAAGAGGTTTCCTTGGTTTGTCATCTTTTTATCGACGGTTTATGAAGAACTATGCTCATGTTGCAGCTCCTCTTACCGATCGGCTTAAAAAAGAAGCCTTCTTTTGGGATGAGATCCCTGACAAGAGCTTTAATGAGCTGAAGCAATTGCTTGTTTCAGCACCCATACTAGTTTGCCCTGACTTCTCCAAGACTTTTACCATTTATGCAGATGCCAGTGGTAGAGGTTTGGGAGCAGTTTTGGTACATGAGCATGGCGTCATTGCATTTGAGAGCAGAAAATTTGATGACAAAGAGAGAGAGATGCATGTTTATGAGCAGGAGATGCTTGCTATTTTACATGCAATCAAGAAATGGCACCACTACCTCTATGGGACACACTTCAAAGTCAAAAGCGATCATAGGGTCTTGAGATATTTTCTCTCGCAGCCCAATCTTTCTCCCAAGCAAAAGAGATGGTTGGCTACTTTGCAATCATATGATTTTGAAATATCATACATGGCTGGCAAGGATAATGTGGTGGCTGATGCGTTATCAAGAATGTGGGCATGCAGTCTATCTACTGTGTCCACCATCTATAAGGAGTGGATTGAAGACATTCAAGAGGAATATGTGCTTGATGAGCATGCTGCCCATATTTTACAGAAATTACAGCAAGGGTGTGATGCTGAATTTCCTAATTTTAAAGTGCATAATGGCCTCTTATGGTTTAAGGGTAAAGTGTACTTGATTCCCAGCAGTAAATTCAAGCTGAAGGTGCTTCAAGAGATGCATTCATCGCCAATGGCTGGTCACTTGGGCCTTTTCAAGACGTTTGATAGAGTTCATCAAAGCTTTTATTGGAAAGGTCTATGGAAAGATGTTAAAGAGTATGTATCTCAGTGCTTGGAGTGTCAGCAAAATAAGGATTCCACTCTATTACCAGCTGGCTTACTTCAGCCTTTACCTATCCCTACGGGCAAATGGACAGATATTTCCATGGATTTCATAACGGGATTGCCTACTACCAGTCATGGATGGAATAGTATCTATGTGGTAGTTGATAGATTGACCAAATCAACCCACTTTATCCCAACTAAAGTCCAATATTCAGCAAGACAAGTCGCCGAGCAATTTATGGAAGGTGTGTTCAAACTACATGGTATGCCTATGAGAATAGTATCAGACCGTGATTCGAAGTTTATGGGCAACTTTTGGAAAAGTCTATTCTCCTCTATGGGTACTTTCCTCACTCCTAGCACGGCCTATCACCCTCAGACTGATGGGCAAACAGAGAGAGTCAATCATTGGGTGGAAGTGTACCTTAGGCATTATTGTCATGACACACAAGCTTCATGGGATCGTTGGATCCACCTTGCTGAATTTTGCTATAATAACACGCATCACATGAGCATTGGGATGTCTCCATTTGAAGCTCTTTATGGGTATAAAGTCCAACTTCCATCAGTTTTATTCCATGAAGACATCAACCCACAAGCAAAGGAAGAGTTGGAAAGAATGGAGTTGCTCATGAGGCAATGCAAGGACAGCATAAGGAAAGCACAAGACGTAATGAAGGTCTATGCTGATGAGAAAAGAAGACATTTAGACTTCAAGGTTGGAGATTGGGTATTTCTCAAAGTGCCCAAGACGCATTATGCTTCATTAAAGGGTGGGAATAACAAGCTTGCTCATAGGTTTTATGGACCATATTTGATTCTGGACAAAATTGGAGAGCTTGCTTATAAACTTCAGCTACCATCCTCCACTAGAATACATGATGTATTCCATATTTCACAGCTGAAGAAGTATGTTGGGCCCGATGTACAAGTATTGGAAGAGTTACCACCATTGGATGAGGCAGGACTGATCATATATGAACCTGAAAGCATTATTGGAAAGAGAGAGAAAGTTCTCAGAAATCGTACTCTCATTGAGTATCTTATTAAGTGGAAGAATTTGCCCATTGAAGAGTCTTCTTGGCAACCATCCACTTATGTTAGTAACTTTCCTTGGTTATTACAGGATGATATATGATGCAGTATGCGGTGACTGTGCAGAGACAGCGTGCTGTATGAAATTTCTGCAGACAATAAAACTGTCCTGACTTCATCAAAATTTGATTCTGATGTTATGGGGTGATGCTTGGGAGTGTATACTTCGTTTCCACACCTCGTACGCCTTATTTGGACCAATATATCAAAAGTTATGGCAGCTTTAGTGAATTAGCCCTGTTTGGACAGCAGCCAGTTTTCTCACAGTTTGGCATGCAAAAGGTCTTCTTTTCATGGACAGTGCTTTCTTATCATTTGGAAGATGAATGGGCATGATTACTATCATTCTTGACTTGGATATAGGCCATTACTTCTTGGTTTTGAGGACAAAACCATCTTCAGGAAGGGATGGTTTGTCATGAAGGAAAAATACAACATTAATATTTGCACCTTGGATTAATTCCAGCCTTTGTAAATTTAGCTTTAGCCTATGTGTACATGTGTGAATAGCCCTTAAGTTTGAAAGAGGGTTAGAATAAAAGGGACTAGAGGCCAAAGGCAAGACATCTTTTGATCATTCAATAATCTTGGCTTTACCATTTTCTTGGAGTAAGCTTCTTTCTAGCCTATGAAGCACTCAGCCATGGCCGTCATGTATTCTTGAATCCCCAACCATTAATACATGATGAGGATGTCTTGGTGTAATAGATTTGTTAATTCTTTGTTGTAACTTAGTTAATTTTCAATTTCAGTTAGATTTCATTCCATGGTTGATTGCTTTCATTACACCAGCCAATGCAATAAGGTGTACTCATGAACTCAGCCAAGAGACCTGTAGCAAAACATAGATCAACGCATGTGTTGAGGAGCTAGATCAATGATCCAATCAGCTGACGGTAGTGAGTAGCATCCACCAAAGGAGAATCGACATGTGAAGTGGCCTTCCAGTTTGGATCCATAGGAGTAGAAATGCACCACAATCCTCCATCTCAAAAGTCACCAAGAGCTCTTGTACATATCTCTACTGAGAGATGAAAATCCCCCTTTGAGATTGATAAATCTCATGGCCCAAAAAGAAATGGAGAAGTCCTAAATCCGTCATCTTGAACATTTGATGTAGGGTTGACTTCATCTCATCGACCTTCTATGCATGATCACCTGTAACAATCAAGTCATCAACATATAAAACAAACAAGACATGACCACCCTTAGAAGGGTGCACATAAAGCTATGGATCGTCAGCCCTAGAGTACCAATATCCTAGCTTGGCCTGAAGAAACAAATCAATCTTCTCGTTCAAGCAGGCGGAGCCTACTTCAGGCCATACAAGGCCTTCTTCAACCTGTAAACCTTCCCATATGAGGAACCAAAGACAGGAGGCTGCTCTACATAGATCTCCTCCTTCAAATCACAATTTAAGAAGGCCGATTTCATATCCAACTAAAATACAGGCCATCTTCCTATGACCAGCCAAAGTAAGAACAACATGAATAGTCGCCATGCTAGCTGTGTGGGCAAAAATATCATGAAAGTCAACACTTGGGCGATGTGCAAAACCTTTAGCAACAAGGCGAGCCTTGTGCTTGTCCAAAGAGCCATCACTATGGTACTTGGTCTTGAAGACCCATTTGACACCAATCACCTTCTTATGAGAGGGATGAGGCACAAGAGACCAAGTGCCATTCCGCTCGATAGCCTCCAACTCGGCTTCCATCGCCTTCTGCCAATGATTAAACTGTAAAGCCTCCTTCACTGATGTAGGCTCTCTATCCTATAGAACACAAGACATCAAACAATAGCTAGAGCAAACAAGCTCTGTAGAATGTGCATGGTGCCTTTGTGACCTCTGACATCCATCCTACGGTTCCCACTCCTCAGGGATCCCCTCGATCCTTGAATCTCGGAGTGTGTCATGAGCCCAATGAGGAGGGGGCTGCATCTCTCCTCGTTGCTCTCCATCTACTGAAGACTCGAGTACATCCATTGGTGGAATCTCCACTGGGGTGGTTGGTGGAAGAGAAGACTCAAAATATGAAGAAGAATATCCATCAAGAGACTCAAGACTCCAAAGGAATTGTCTCGGGAGCCCAACTCTCCCTTGGATCTCCAAGTATGGGGTGTTCCTCACCCCCCTATGTGGTCGAAACTTCCACGAACCACACATCTCGGCTTGTATAGACATCTTGCTTCACGGGATCATACAAGTGGCACACCCAAAGATCCTGAAATAGGCGTCACACCCAAAGATCCTGAAATAAGAGACATTAGGCTTAGTCCCAAAGTAAGCCTCAAAAGGTGTCATCCTGTCAACGGCTCAAGTGGGGGATCAATTTAGGATGTGGACTACCGTAGCCAGTGCCTCGGCCCACAAAAATTGAGGTGTCTGTCTCGGTGCTCCATCATGGTGTGTGCCATCTCGATCACACTTCGGTTCTTCCGCTCCAAAATGCCATTCTCTTGAGGAGTGTTGGTATTAGCAAACTCTTGGTGAATGCCTCTATCTGCACAAAAATGAGAAAACTCAGTAGATACAAATTCACCACCCTTGTCTGATCGCAAGGTCTTCAATCTTCAGCCCAATTGGTTCTCCTTGAAGAGAAGCTAATCCTTGAAGTGGGAGAAAGCCTTTGACTTCACCGCCAAGAAATAGGCCCACGTCATCCTGCTATAGTCATCTACGAGATCAACATGAAGTATGAGCTCCCTTTCAAGGATTTTCTCATTGGGCCACAAAGATCCATAGATACAAGCTCCATAGGTGAAGTAGTTCGCCTCAAAGCTTTGTTGGGAATTACATCCCTATGTTGCTTCCCACAAATGCAAGAGATGCATGGCTGCTGGCTCACTACTATGTATGGAAAACCTCGAACAAGTGATCCTCATTGCAACACCTTCCAAAGATACTCATAGTTCAGGTGGCCAAACCGAGCATGCCATAGCTCGGACTAAGTCTAAGAGGTAAGAAGAAAAGAGGTAAGAGCGGCAAAAGACTTCAATTTGTAGATGTGATTCTCCTCATACCCTAAAGAGAGAGCCTTCCTCAAAGCTCCATAGGTGAAGTAGTTTGCCTCAAAGCTTTGTTGGGAATTACATCCCTATGCTGCTTCCCACAAATGCAAGAGATGCATGGCTGCTGGCTCACTACTATGTATGGAAAACCTCGAACAAGTGATCCTCGTTGCGACACCTTCCAAAGATACTCATAGTTTAGGTGGCCAAACCGAGCATGCCATAGCTCGGTAAGAGGTAAGAAGAAGAGAGGTAAGAGCGGCAAAATACTTCAATTTGTAGATGTGATTCTCCTCATACCCTAAAGAGAGAGCTTCCTCAATCCACAATCAAGGACTCGAACAAAATTACTATCAAACTCCACCAAGAGACCAAGAGAACAAATCTTATGTACCAAAAGCAAAGGATACCCTAAACCTGGCACATACAACACCTCGAAAGTGAGGGTACCACCACGTCCATTTGGAATTAGCTGCATTTCACTCCAGGCAACAATAGACACAAAAGAGCTGTCTCCTATGAGAATCTTCCCACATGAGGGTCGCAAATGGGAAACACCAACTGTCAAAGGAGTCATGTGCCATGAGGCACCGTTGTCCACAATCCACTCTCAAGCGTGGGGATCTATTCACAGCATCGGAAGTCTTTAGTGTAGAGTCCTCAATGACCGCTAAGTGTAGAAAAGCAATTGATGAGGGTGCAGCCATTGCTCTAGAATCCTTTGTGTCCTTCTTCTTGGTGTCCTTCTTGTCCTTTTCGGGGTAGTCCTTCTTCCAATGGCCGATCTTACCACAAATATGGCATGTTGATTCTTTCTCTTTGTCCTTCTTAGATTTGTTATCCTTCTTCTTCTTTTGGTCCTTCCCTTTCTTCTAAGAGGCTTGACCAATCAATGCCTCTGATATGGAAGCATTTTGTCCCTTCAACTGTTTCTCTTAGTCCAAGACCATAGGAACTAACTCTCCCCAATGAAGAGTCCACTCCTGCTTTGAAGCAATAAGAGCGGAATAAAAGGTACTGAATTGTGGCAGCAATTGGGAGAGTAAGGTGATTGCCATGTCTTCAGAGAAAATGGGCTTCCCCTCATTTTGAACTTGCATCTGAAGATATCGAAGCTTGGTGATGTGTTCCTGAAGCGAAGAAGACTTATTCACGGACAAGGTTCGCATCTGTACCTCCAAAGAAACCCTCTTCATAAGAGTCATCCAATTGTACATATCTGGTCAAGTTCCAGCCATATCTCTTGAGCCACCGTTGAGTGCTCTATATGGGCTATCATGGTTGTTGTACAAGATAGAAAAAGAAAAGAATAAATCCTGGCATTTAGCTTGTCCCAGAGACTGTTGGGCCTTGGTCAACTCCGCATGAGCATTTGAAGAGAGTTTGGACTCATCTCTCACTGAGGGTCGGTTGATCTCCTCCATCACAAGCTCCACCAAATCGTAAGACTCCAATATGGCCAACATCATCACCGCCAAATGTGGTAATTGTCACCATCGAGCTTTTGATCTGATGGAAGAGCCGGTAAGACAGGCACCTTTCGGTCCATGATCACCTGGAACTCCATGTCAGTCTCTGTAGACATCTTCACCTGCAATGCCTACACAAACGCAAAAGAAACCCCCTCTAATTGTGAAAACGTAGCTTGTTAGGGCTCTTGTCTTTGCATCTAGAACCTTCTTTAGTCGTCGCCGGAGGTGATGAAAAGGTAAAATCTACACTTGAAGGCCAAAAACACAGCCTTCTTCCTTCTTTAATAGAAAAATAGTAGTAGCTTCAACAAATCTTCTCTTTTCTCACACGCCCATGCTCGCCTCAGCCTTGTTCTGATGTGCAACCACCTGCTCGCACTTGAGCGCTAAAAACGCAAACTTGTATTGCACTGAAAACTCGTCTTCAGATAGGTCCACCACCCTAGGTTAGTTCTTCAATGCTCTGATACCATGTAAGAGTGAAGCAATGCGAAAGCAAGTGACCGTGACAAAGAGTGAACAAAGAGAGAAGAGAGAGATAGAAAGAGACAGTGAAACACATAAATCTACAGTGAAGATTGTTGTATAAGGATGCACAATAATACACAGGTGCAGAGAAAATATATGTGTATGTCTCCACCATGAGGACCTCCATCTCCATCAACCCTGAGTGCAGTCTCCATCACCAACAACAAGCCGAAATTTGTCAGATACAAGTGTACAAGACTTCTAGAAACTCAACCTTATAAAGCCTGAAAAGAATGCCTCAACAATGACCCGAAATAACTAAGTTGGTTGTATTTAATGCAACCGACTGTAGTCGGATGGTCCGACTACTACCACATGGCACTGTTGATGTGGCATAGGAGATGACTCTCAATAGCAAAGCCTTTTGACTCTTTTGTGATAGTTCTTATGCTACAACAAGAAAGTATAGGAAAACATTCGAATAACCTTTTCCATTTCTCTTCTTCCATTAACTCTAAACATTTTCCTATAGTAATTTGGAGATTTTAGCATGCTTTATTTGCCACATGTAGAGCCTAATCCACTTACCACCACTCTTTCAATGCCTAGCTCACACTCATTTCATAATATCAATGTCTTGGCAATGGAACCAAATGTAGCAAAAAACAAAGGTGCAACATCATATGCCACCACCAGCAATGTCTTTTATTGACACCATGACAGAGTTTGTGGAGCCATTTGACAGAAGAAATGAGAGAGAGAGAGAGAGAGAGAGAGAGAGAGAGAGAGAGAGAGAGAGAGAGAGAGAGAGAGAGAGAGAGAGAGAGAGAGAGAGAGAGAGAGAGAGAGAGAGAGAGAGAGAGAGAGAGAGAGAGAGAGAGAGAGAGAGAGAGAGCTATGCTTGCCCTCTTACAATAGGAACATACACATTCTAGTCTACAAGAATACAAGAATCTTACCTTTTTCAAATGACCATAAAGTATCTAAGCATCTCAAACCTTGATGCACATGCCAAACTGAGAACTTGTAGTTTCTTTAACAAATGGAAAGAAGCTATATACATTGTAGGGATGGTGTATTATATAGGTAGTATAATAGTACAATAAGGGTGGCTCCCACATGGTTCTTGTACAATGATCATTAGTTAGTTTTCATGGCCACATGTGGCTAGCTAAATATTTAATAGGAAAGCTCTATGGCCCTCTTTTGCTACTCTTCTTCTTTATCCTCATGATGTTAGATTGTTCCTTTATGATTTTCCCCTTTCACCATGTTCCATGATGGAGCCTCCACATTTTTCCTTAACATAGGCTTTGACTGCTAAGCTTATGGATGCATAAAATACTTATTCAAGCTTATCTCTACTAAATCTTTTTGGTCCATGAGTTACCAAACATGCCCTCGACTGAGCCATAGTCAATAATAGGCATGTTTCAATTAGAAAATTTATTGAAGGCCCATCATGCTCAGATCAAACATACTTAGTGGTTGCATCCTTTTTTATTGATGCATACATCTAAAACTAGCATAGGCCCTTCTACTTGCATGATGGCTATGTCAATGTAGCCTTCTACCATTGGTTTTTCCAATGGCACACACCTATAGCACCACATATATTTTGGTCTCAATTGGATTCTTTTCCAAATAGTTGTAGAGGACTTCAATAGGACTACTTGGCATCACAAATGGAGTACATAATATCAAGCAATGGTGCACTAGGCCAATGGATGGAGCTTGTAATATGGTATGCATGTAAATGATTTTTGTGTGACTATATAATAGAGACAACTATGCAAGGTTGCCAAACAATAAGAAAAATTTGCATTGAATGGTCTAAAGAGAGACCCAATTCTAGATATGGGTATAGTTTTTTAGATATCGGCCTTAGCGCAAGCACAATTGCAAGTGAGGCATAGTACATTGGAGAAGATATGGATTTACACATATGTCTGTAACTATTTGCTAAAGGAATGGTTGATATTGTTTTGTTTTTATATCTTTCACTTAACTTATGTGAGCGAATGTTGTGTTAAAAGGCATCAATTGACAAAGCTACTTAAATAACTCCCAATTAAATGTGGTAGGACCAACTAGGAAACTAAAGAACACCTTGGGTGTGCGGATGAAGCGGGTGGACAACTTCCTTGACAAAAGTGTCCTATAGAAGTGTGGACCTTCATTTAGAGTGCTAGTGTGAGATTATGACTTAAGACAAATTAACACTCTACTCCCCCTCGTGTTCACTTTCTTTGAACCAAATGTGATGCTAACCCAATTTGATATTTGACCAACCACACAAGTAATCTCTCTTAACTCAACACTAGATTATTGTTAGGTGACTTAAGCAAGTCATTTAGGTATCCAAGCTTGATCCTTGTGGGTCAATCTAGGTGCTTCTCTAATCAAGTAGATTAAGAAGTAACCTAACCAACTAAGCCATTGATTCTATATGATCTAGTTGGTGCCCCTTAGGAGAGCAACTAGGTGACTACTAAACATGCTCTCTCTAGTTTCACTAGGGTGGTACATCTCATGTACGTAATAGAACAAATATTAGTGATAATTGATGTATATATATTGCCTAGTGTTTGACTTTTTAAAACAAGGGATTGAATAACTAAGCATATTTTGAGACTTGAGCTAAAAGTTATGACCTCAATCATTAGGTGCATCTTGCAACCACCATTGTTGAATTATAAGAGAGGAAACTCCTCCTTAAGAGAATGCAACATGACTACCTAAATTGATGTCGATAGCATGTATTTTAGTAGCCCATCAAGAAGTAATCAAGACTATTGCTGCTCGAAACTTGTTAGAATAATTGGACATTCATAATCCTGAGCTACTTGAGTCTCCCCTATAAGGGTAGCTCTCTCTCAACCCCACAAGGATCAACCTGAAAACGGGAACCTAACTTATATGCTATAGTCTCTTATTAGCCATTGAGTGTTATCTTTTGAGGTGCGCATTGCTATCATCCCTCAAGACGAAGTGAAGCATAGCCATACTTAGTTCAAAGAGAGCGAGAAACAAGGAGAGTCATGCACGCCAACCCCTTTACCCATGGGGTAAAGCCTCAACTCTAACCTCCTAAAACGGCACTGGTTGGATTCTAATGATGACATAGTAAGATGGTCAACGTTCGGCCCTTCCTAGACTTGCATACTCTAATATTTGAGTTGTTTATCTTTTTGAACAACAATAGAGAAGTCAAATTCTAAAAGCAATTAACCAATGGGAAATGCATCAAGTTGCACATGGTTTGTTAACAAGATACATCAATGCTTGATTATCAATAAAGATAATGAGAAATGTTGCCAATAGGTAATGTCAAAACTTTTTAACACTGAACACCATTGCTAATCCTTCCCTTTCAGTGGTCAAATAGTTCATCTTAGCATCCTGAGCTATCTACTTGTGAAACTCAAGAGAAAGTCCATGTTATACTCTTTAGATCAATCGCATTGTAGGATAGGTTCAATTGTAACGGTGGTTTTTAAATTCTCATGAGCATAGTAACATTATTTAGTCCATTCAAACAAAACAACAACTTATATGAAGGACTGATGATCAATAAATAATCAAATATGAACCACATATGCAGTATAATGTGCTATCAAGGAAGTACTAAATACTCTTGTAGTTGGTTGGAGGTGGAAGCTCAAAAATCACTTTAAATTTTGAGTAACCGGTGGCAATCCCATTCCTTGACATAATACATCCTAGGATACATCCATCTTTGATCTAAAACTAACACTTGAAGAGGTTCAAACAGATACCATATTGTTTGGATCTTTCGAAGGCCAGCCATAGTTTTTATAGATGCTTTTGTAAAGTGCATACAAAGGTCATTGACAAACAATTCAAGCCACTTCCTCATCCTTGAATATCTTACATGTGAGTCATCAGAAGATAGCAAGAGCATTTGTCAAGCTGAAAGACATGCCAACATTTATAAACACTCCCCACATTATGGCAAATGCCATATTGTGCCTATCATTTGGATGAACTTGTACTTGCTCGTATCTAGAGAACACATTGTGGAAGCCATATGCTTCCATACTCTTTCCAACATTTTTTTTGTTTATAGTAGAGGGTAGTTGTCTCTCTTTATAGCAGCATCAAATTTTTATAATTGAAACACACCAGTATCTATCCATTCCTTTTTAGCACAATACAACTCATGAGACCCTCAATTTTATAAAAGAATCCAACCCCTCAAATCTTGTCAATTCCTTAACATCGTATGCATGCTTAGGATTCATTGTGTAAGGTCACCATCATACTTGTGTGGTATCAAGGACCATTGATATATTGCATGTAATTATACTAGGATTGATTCCCTTTAATTTCTCCATAGACTAAGAAAAGACATCGACGTATTGTTTCAGGAGACTAAAAAGTTTAGTCTCTTCCTCTTGGGTAAAGTCACCAACAATGAGCACATATTGAGTTGACTTCTTTAATCTTTGTAGGTCCTTCAACATGTTTACTAGTTTGTCCTTTAAATTTTGCACTTACCAATACCATGATATGATCTCCTTTTTTAGACTTCATAAATAGTTTCAGAAGGTCTTGAGGTTCCATGTGCCTTTCTTCATTTGGATCTATTACTTTTTTTCTTCTTTGCTTTTAGATTTTTAGACCTCAAGTAGATTGGCAAGCCTCCTTTAGTGACCCTCCTTCTAAATATAAGATCTTAGAAGTTTTTGTTGAGCCTGCTTAATACCCCTCTCGTTACATAGTTGCTCAAAAGCACGTGATACATATTATCCCCCATTGTTAGTCCTAAGGCATTTCAGCCTATGCCTAGTCTGGTTTTCAACAAATGCAAGCCATCTCTGAAATACAGCCAAGACATCGGACTTAGGCTTAATGCGGTAAGCCCAGACTTTACGTGAAAAATTGTCAATGAATGTCACAAAATAATTTGTACCACCCATAGACTGATAGGGCATGGGCCCACAGACATCCAAATGTACCAATGCTAGGGGCTCACTCATGCGTGTCCTACCAGACTTCTTATGTGTATTCCTAGTCTGTCTACCATAAAAACAATGCTCACATGAACCAAAACTTGCGTAGTCAAGGGGCGATAAGTACTGCAAACCAGAAAGCATTTTCATTCCCTTCAAGGACATATGGCCCAAATGAGCATACCAAAGAGATACATGTGGGATGGAACCCACTGACAAAACATGGTCAACAGAGGACCCGTAAACTACGGGACAGAGGCTGCCAGCTTTGGCACCTCTAGCAAGCACAAGTCTGCCACACGGATGATCTTCTCTGCAGAATCTCCAAATGAAACTTGAAACCAAGCATCATCAAGCTTCCCTGCAGACATAAGACTGCATGTAAGTACATGATGTACATCCTGTAATAGAAAAGTATTGCCAATAGAGAACTACAGCCGTACATCCCCAATGCTAACAATAGCAAGTGACATGCCATCACCCAAGCAAACTGAACTAGAGACAGTGCGATAGGAGTGGAACCACTCATGGCATGGTGTAACATGAAATGAAGCACCAGAATCCAAAAGCTAGCACTGCGCATACATAGAGTGAACATCGGTCAATGACATAGCATCACAAAAACTAGTAGCTGCAAGTATGTACTCATCGTCGGAGTCATCTGTCTACATGACATTTATCTCCTTGATTTTCACACTGGATTTCATAGGCATAATGTTGCAATCAGAGGACTTTTCCTGTACTTTGTCTTTCCCCTTCTCTTTGCGCTTCTCATTATGCAACTCATGACAGTGTGGGTGTATATGACCCTTTTTGCCGCAATGATGACATGCCACATTAGTATTTCTCCCACAAGACTTCGTACGCGACTTACCACATGACTTAGACCTAGATTTCTGTGAGTCTTTGCCATGGCCATTCCCACGGTCATTCTTGCCATTACCATCTCTGCCTCTAACAGTCAAAGCATGCGACACATGAGAGGCATCCAAGTTCTCATGGTTGATCTCTTCCTGTAGAAGAGCACTCTCTACATTAGGCAAGTTCAAAATAGTAGCAAGAGCACATAAGGCAATGCGGAATACATCCCATGACTCACTTAGAGTCCTAAGCAAAAACAATGGAGTAACCTCATCATTAAAGGTAATATGTTGCGAAGTCAAGTTCTTGAGAATAGCATGGAACTGGCTCAAATGAGGAGACATTGTTATATTCTCCTTCATGCGCAGGTCCATAAGCTACTTCAGCCAATACAGCTGACTTGCTGGACTTTTCTTATCATAGAGGTTCATAATTTTATACGAAAGCTGCCAAGCACTTTGTGCTTCCTCAACCACATTGTAATGCACCTGCTCAATGAGAGACAAGATGAGGGTGGACTTGCATAACTCATCAAGCTCATCCCATTCGTCATCAATCATAGTTTCAGCCTGCTCGCCATGCATCCTTAGTGGCTTTATCTGTGATTTTTGCACCAATACTACCTGCCAAACTTGGCTCTTCTAATAGGCATAATTCGTACCATCAAGCTTAGTGATATTGAAGATAGCACTGTTAGTGGAAGAAGAACCCATAATGCAGTCCAAAATAGTGTAGACAGTTCAAAACTGCTTGCTGTTTTCTGCTGTAAATAGCCAAAAATACCACCAAAACCAAGGCAAAATTACCATGAGCTGATAGCTAATGATGCTACCCACCAAGTACCATCAAAACTACATAAAATCAAGATGATTCACCATGAAAATTCCACATCAGTCCATTTATAACTACTTATTGTAATAAATTAAGGCCAAGTACAATGAGAGCAAACTGTAGGCAAAATCAATGCACCAAGTCAACCACTGACTGTCAAAGCATCCCTGATAAAACCTCGTTGCCCAAACAATGTACAACAGTAAATCCCTGCATAAATCGAGCTATGGAAGCTCAAAACCAAGTCCCAAAGCATCTCAAAAAATTGGCCAAACATCCCCAAAGTATCTAGGCATCAAATACCAAGCCTTGGGAGCATCACATAAGCTAAGAGCATGACATTTTCTTACTGTAAATCAACTTAGATTTGTTGTAGAAAATGCTGTGATCAGAATTTGGCAGATCTCACATCGCCATCGCGTCGGGTTTTGAAACAAGTGCAAAAAAAACGTAAGCTGATTGTGGGGTTGGCTGGTTATGCTAAGGATAAGGGGACAAATGGGGGCATACAAGGTGCCCAATGAAGCCAAGGAACACCTGCAAAGAGCCTATGAGGGCCAAGGAGAGGCGGGAGATGAAATCTTACTTCGGGGGGAAGAATCCATGGTTGGCATTGAAGCTCCAAGCTCTAGGGCTTCAATCCGGGTTGAAGTAATGCCCGGCCAAGCTCCATGATCAAGCTCTAATCCAAAGCTTTGATACCAGTTGAAAGGTGAGAAGGATCGAAGCTTGCTTGGAAGTGAGCTATGGCGAAGAGCAAGAGCAAGAAGAGAGCGAGACACAAATGGAAACTCCAACAGTCACAATGTGTGACCGGGCCTTTCTTTATTCAAACTATCACTACAAGAATAAAGAATAAAGTGACGGTGATGGGTGCCCGCCACTTGCAATGTGCAATGGTGGGTACTGTCAGTGTAGTAATACACGGGTGGCTAGGCAGAGGCGCCTTTACCCCCAACATTTCAATGATGATGGTTGGGTTTGCATGATCATGTGTGTGGTGGTTGTCTTTATAATATATAATTTTAGTACATCACTAGCTACTGCTTTGCCCTATTCAACTAATGCCTTGATGGAGATGTTGTATCCATAAACATAGTAGCTTAATTTCTATGTGGAGATTCTATTCATTTTAATGTCTAGTAAGACCTATACAATGATTATTTGTAGTGGGTGCTCTATCATATCTTTGTACTCGAGTTCGAATTTTTTGAGTATCTCTTTCAGTACTTTTGCATGTTAAATGAAATTGTGTTAGTTTTATAGGATTATAAATGAGTTGCTTTTTCAAAGTTTGTGGCAAGATTCGATTTGCGATTCTATTCTATTCTATTTTCTAGGTGAATTGTTTACAACAAGTATTTTCTTGGTCATATACATCAATGTTTATAGCTCATTAAACTTTGTAAAGCCTTGACATATACCAATGGTCACTACCTATCAATGTTTGCCATTCTCATTTTGTGTTTAAGTGCATTGATGACCTAAATTTAATAGCTCTTGCTTAAATTAGGTTGGCTATTCTTATGGTTTATATAAGGAAGTTCATTATTTGTGACTAAGTTGTATATGACTATAGAGATCCTTAGTATAATCTTTCCCTAGGTGGCTTGTTGGGTGTTTGTGCCCCTCATAGAAAATCTACATTAGTTTTTGGTGCCCCCATTAAGGATCTTTTTTGGGGTTTTAGGGTTGACAAATCACTCTAAATCAAGCTCAAGATGGCTCTACTATGATAGGTTCTTCTCAAGGAAAGCTATTGAAAGTGTTAGAGAATGGATCAAAGTTGTTGAAAGAGAGATGCAACAATTGAACCTAGTTGAGGGGATGAGGCTAGAGCAATGTGTGCTTGCCAAGATTGAGAGGTGAGGTTTCGAATTTGTTGTGTGGATTGCTAGAGGACATCCAATATAGTTGGAGATTGCTAAAGGGAGTCCTTGAGAGAGGTATTTCCATGCTTTTTTAAGAGTTCTAATGATACAAAAGAGAATAGCGATGAGTATTGGTAACGACAAGTTGGGAGCTAGTGTGATAAAAGGAGAGTTAGTAGACTTGGATTAGATGGAGGCCCTAAGTAGGGAGTTTGCTTTTCAGGAGTTTGATGCTTAATTTTCAAGGCTTTTAAATTGCATTTGTCTAAATTTGAAACCATAAAAAGTCAACAAGGCTTTCAATTTAGCCAGTTGATCCTTTTGTGATAGAGCTACAGATGGCGTCATGTCCCACCTCTTGGACATTTGGAAGCTTAGATGGAGATAGAGATTGGAATTGAGCAGTCGACCTTGACAACTGCTGTAGTGCTTCCTGTGTCTGTTTGGAAAAAGAGGATGTAGGAGATCTAGGACTCTTAGGTGGACTTGGCACTGGCTGAATGATTTGTTCAAGGCTATTGGACGATTGTGCCATTTGCTTGGTTGAGTGAGCAGCCTTGCCATGAGCAATGTTGTGCCTATGATGCTTGTTCTCCCTTTGGAAAATCAAAGGCTCTTGGGGCACTAATGATTTTTGTGCATGCTCAATGGCTACATATGACATCTGTCTATTTAGCATGCTAGACTGAGGCTCTTTCTTTCGAACAATCATGTCTGGTTTGTTGCCTCGAGACCTAGAGTTTCTCTTAGATTTCCTCTTGTGCTTCATTGCTTTTGATGCACTCTGGCCTTCAGCTGATGGAGGCGGTTTAGCAGGGGATTTTGGTACCCAAATCCATCGGTTACCTGCGTAGTACCCTTGAGCACATAGCAACGCTTTGGATATCCATCGTGGCGTTGTGCTGACCCTCCATCGATGCCTGCGTCTATAAGGCTTGGGTTTCTTTTGGGGTCTTCTACGATATTTGTAAGTCCAAAGCCCGTCCTTGGCATTGTCTCTTGACCTTCTTGTTTCAGGCATGGCCTCACTCACTGGTTCTCGTTGTTCGACCTGTGCTTGTATTAACTCTTCCAACAAGTCCTTGCTCTCGTTAGCAAGCTTGACTGTTATGTCAACACCTTGCTTGCCTTTCCCTTGAGGTTTGATGAGGTCCCCCTTGCTAAAGGTTGTGACTATCCTCACACCCGGTAGTGTCAGGTGTATCCTTTGTGCTACATAGTTGGCCTCACACTTGGTCGCCCTTTTGAAGGGTCTTCCTAGGAGCGTTTCCTTACCATATTCAGCACTATTTGGAGAAACATGAAATAGGATAGGCAAGCTTTCAGTTTCAATTGTTGCAAGGATTTTGCACCTCCCTATGAGTGTTTGTGGGTGTCCCCCATAAGGGCTAAGAGTTGCACTAGTCGGTGTGAGCTCTGATTGGCCTAGTAGGGTCCATGATTCATAGGTCAAGATATTAAAATCTGCTCCTTCATCAATCAAAGCATCAATAGTATGCTCTCTTTTCGCGGTGAGTTTGACCCTAAGATAAGCAGGTGGTACTATGTCTTCATCTTCCGAGTCCTAGCTTGTAAATTTAAGCCTTCTGACAAATGCCTTGAGTCCCCACTTGCATGACCAAACGTGGATTCTCCACCAATGTCTTGGGTTGTCTGTGCAGTGTTGCTCAAGGTACATCTCTCGTCAAGAGTGTCATGTCTAGTCATCTTGGCATTTGTAGCTTGCTGATGTTGCATTTCGCTCTGACTAGACATGGTATGAACACACTGTCTTTGTGTTCTCATGGTGTGGCCTTTTTGCCCTTGATTGGCTAGATTGGCCCATTGATGTTCTAGGGTCTCTGTTTCTCTCTGTTCGGGTATGGGCTTTTGGTTGCTCTTTTGCAAGTGAGAATCCATGCTCGTGTAGAGCCATTACTACACTAGGGTCCAATTTGCAGGACCTATCGCGGCGCGCGTTTTCTCTCCAACCTACTTGGGGGAGGTGCGGAGGGGGCAGAGTCTGGGGGGGTCCGGGGGGGCAGTCCCCCGTGGCCCGCAGGGCCGTTACGGTAAAAGCCATGCACAATTTGGAGGACTGTTTATAGCCAAATTTTGAACTACGTGCTCTAAATTTTAGCCTAGTGATGGATCTGTGATGTGCCTTTAGCTCTACATAGCCTTTGGGGTCAATCTCGGGGTTTAGATGTGTCAAAATTTGTGTTCTAGATACTTGTCCGATTTTGACAGTTTTCTGTCCGATTCTTAGATGTCCGATTATCAGAATCGGACGTCCGATTTTGGGTTGGTCCGATCGGCCCAGTGGTCCGACTTTGGTCACGTCCGATTCTGGGAGTCGGATCGAAAAAGTGGTCCAATTTTCAAAGTGATCCGATTCTGGGAATCGGATCGGACAGGGTGGTCCGATTGCCTCGATCGGACGATCGGACAAGATGGTCTGAGTGGTCCGAGTCCGAGTGTCCGAGTGGTCCGATTTCCAAAATCGGACGGGTTGGTCCGAGTGGTCCGATCACACAGGATGGTCCGATCGGACGAGCGTCTGATTATGGACTGGTCCGATTCTGGATAGGTCCGATTCTGGGACTCGGACGAGCTGGTCCGACTACGTGGCCGACGGCCCATGAGTTGCACGTGATGCCTCTAAGCTGATGTCTACTACACCGAATCATCCAGCACCTCCCAAATAGGTACAAAACACCACAAGGAAATGTCAGGCATGCCTAGAATCACTATGGTGCTCGAATCAAACGGCACTCCAAGGATCTGTGCCCCTATTTTCCTATTTTAGCCTGTTATACAACAACAGAAAACCCTATAGTTTGCTTCTTTTTCTTTGTTTTTTCTTATCCTAAATGCATACAAATCACAAAGAAATCACCTACACTACTCCAACATGCTTTTCCAAATCCAAAAAACCAAAAACCTACTTGCTAAGGAGATCGAATACCTCTTCAAACTCCCTCGCTTCCTACCTATCTACCTCAAGTACCGGTTCGGAGAAAACCCTACTCCAATGCTCGATTCGAAGTGCGCAAGTGCTCAACGCTTGAATCCGTTTGTCCCGGCAACGGAATCAAAATGTGGGAGCTTTCGCTCAACCGCCAAGACCCACGGACCGCTTATTGTTCAAGCGTTCCAAGCCGAGCACTAATGGCTACCTCTCACATAGCCGACGCGCCATCCATATCTACGGGTGTAGTGAACTTACCTCCATGCCGATTGAGTTACCTCCTCTCTCGCGCACTCCGGTAGCTCCACGATCCAAGTGCAAGCTTCAAGTAAGCTCCATCCCTAAGCTCCACGCTCCAAGCTCCATTGCTGCGAGCAAGACAAGAGAAGAGAATAGAAGAGAAGAAGAGAGGAGAAGATGGAGAGCTTCTTCTCCCCAGTCCCTCACCCTCACACACTCACTCCCTCACACTCTCACACTCCCTCTCTCAAGCACAAGCTCAAGCAAGCAAGAAGAAGAAGAAGAAGACGAAGAGGAGAGCTACTTTTGGCCACACACAAGAATGAGCTTCTCATTCACTTTTCAACTTTATATACAAAACCCTAAATCGGGCGGTCATCCCCTTTTTTACATGGCCGGCCATAGCCTAGGCCCTTTTTCCCATTTTCCTTCTATCTTCCTAGCTTCCTTTCCACCGCCCGTCTACATTTACAAATTGCACGGGTGAGAGCCCGGCACTCTTTTACAAGATTTCAGGGTGCACCTTTTTATTTTAAAATACGCCTTTCCCCTTTTGCATTTGCCTTGGACTTTTAAGGTTGCCCTTGCGCTTTTGGCCTTTTCTCCTATTCTTTCTTCAATCGGGCTACCTTTTTTTCCGCCTTTACCCTGCGTCTTTTTTATTTCCTTTTGCTTTCTTCATGTTGGGGTTAACACTTGGGCAATGATACCATGTGAGAGTGCGCAATGAAAGGGAAGCGCGCACACAGACACACACACACACACGGAGGAAGAATATTGCAGTGAATAAAGAAGAATGCTGATACAATGATGATGATGGACTGATTAGTCCCTACACATAGCCCAATGTGTTAGTGAGGCCACTAGATTAGGCTGATGACAATAGCAACACCAAGCACAGAGAGTTGGAGTGTCGAAATGTGCACCTATAAAGAAAAAACTAAAGACTAGAGTGTGTGTGTCTTCCAAAATGGGAGGGCTAGCTATAAATAGCCAAATCCCCAAAAAATTGGTCGATTTGCTCCTATAGTAGCCGACAAACTTTTAATGACCGTCATCACTAAAGGAAAAAATGCCAAAAAATAGGGGTGATCCAGGAAAATCCTAGATGACAATGACAATGTCCGACAGCTGTAGGTAGATTGTGGAAAGCAGTAACGGGCCTATGAATGCACACATGAAGCCAACAAATAAAGAAAATGCACCAAACCTACCAAAGCTCCTATGTCTCCGTCGGACTCTGGCAGGAGCTCACAACCATAAGATGATAGAGTGACATAACCAACATAGGCATGCTAACATTTTCATGGGGGACAAGCTTAGTTGAGAAAGGACCCAATAGCTTCAAGAAAAACAAGAGATTTCTTAGCAAAAGTCTCTATGGGAGATGCAAAGGCCAAAAGATTTCTCAAAAATCACAATGGAAAACAAGTAAACATGGTATGGGAGTGTTGAAGAGAGTGGTGTGAGATCACAATAAATGTGCCCAGTACACCCTAATTTGCATTTTTATGAATGGAGGTCACAAGAAATCTTGACATCTTTCTAAAAGTGTTTAGGCAACAATAGACATCGTTCAAGTATCTAGAAGGGTACAAATATTCAATTATAAATCATATTCAAGCAATAAAGGATACAAAGGACTAGTAGCTTGAAATTACATCCACTTCATCCTTGGGTGTTTTTCCTATACAATGCAAAAATTTTCTCCTCTTATAAATGGATATGAATTTTATATATATTTATTGTGCTACCAAAGCATAAGAGTAGAATACTAGAAAGTATCCAACTCTAGAGGTAGAGTAGTCAAGAGCATAGCCAAAAATTCAAATGGCTGTTGTCTTTTCAAGAAACGTTACTTTGTGGGAATTATATATTGTAATCCTAAGTAGCCAAGAAGCCTTATAAGAGATTTTATACAAAGAATGGGATATGATGCCTCCTCTAAGAAAGTGCTATGTAAAATCAAAAGAATATAGGGATCAATTTTGGCAAGGTAGTGTCCAAGTGCAACATCCTTGACAACGCCACTACTTCTTGATCCTTTGCCTCTTTCGAAGAAATTTTCATCATTCTCTAGTTTACTTGTATTCCATAAGTCAATTAAAGATGTTTCCTTGATATCTTTAAGTTCCTTTATATACTTTGACTCTTTTCTCCCAAAATTGGAAATTTCAAGCCTTTTTAGAAGCTCATGAAACTCCTTGTCAATAGTTTGTAATTTCTTCTCAACATCTTTTGCTTTGATCAAACACATAGGCAAGGCCTTGAGTGCATGGATGAGCTTGTCATCAAACATCTATGTATCTAGTAAGAGAAGTTCATCTTTAGACTCATGGAGTCAACATCAATAATGCCATCAAATCTGCAAAGTCTTCTGCAATAACTACCAAAAATAGTCCTCTCTAAAATTAAAGAGCCTTTGGATGTCAAACAATAGCAAGTACTCCTTGTCTTTGATTGAAAAGGTCAATAGAGAGGGTACAATAAGGCTTGAGGATGACTCAGATATATTAGGGACCTTAGTAGCAATGCTTTCTTCAAACATAGGCTTGGTCTTAAAATGAGCAAAACCAGATTCTTTACAATAGATGCCTCCATTTGAGGACCAACCTAGTCCTCCACATCCTTGTCATCCTCCATCTCCTTGAGTAGACAATAGCTAGAGGATTTCATTGTCTCCAATTGTTACTCATCAGCTCTCATTGGATACTTCACAAGAGAATACACAACAAATGCAACATACTTTAATATAGGCTTACATTTCCTTGGGTGGCGAGAGCACATAACATTTGAGCTCGGGGGGTTCAATATATATATATTCTCTATATAACGTGCGTTCATAGCCTATTTATAAATATCTTAATCTGTGAATTTTTCTTAAATAAAACACAACCCTTTTCTATTGAATTTGTAAGTAACCCCTTTATATGACACCCTTTTTTATGTAAAAAATGTATAAAAATAGTGTTTTAAAAACCCCTTATTTTGAACTCACGTTATATATACATATATTCATGAGTGACCCCCCCCCCCCCCCCCCCCCCCCCCCCCCCCCGAGCATCTGAGCCATAATTTTTCCCAAATAATATCTTTCATCTTTGTGAATGATGTCTTCTCTATGGGTGACTTGCCGATAGGTATGTGAACAAAAATCTGACTCCACTTGCACAATTGGACCTACTAAATCTTCAAGCTCTATATAGTCCTCCTTGTTGCAAATATCTTTGCAATAATTCACAACTTGATCTAGATCCCATTCAGGATTGAACATGTCCTCGGCAATTGGAAAAAAATACAATTCAATGTTACTCTGAATAAGGAAATCCAAAAGCTTCTCAAAGGGTGTTATATCTATCATTTGAGTGAGGCCTAGGATCCTCAATGGGGATTTTCCTTTCTTGTTGGAGTCCTTGAAATCCTTGCACTTTTTGTGAGCCTTGATCAAGTGGAAAAAGAACATATGGGTCACAAACTACCTTTCTCCTTAGATACCATGGAGGTGATAGCCCTTTTCCTTTCAAGACTCGCTACCTTCATAAAAGAAATGGGGAGGGATCCCGAGTCTTCATACATGACTAAAGGGTTGTTTGAATGGAAAACTATGATGCAAGGGATAGCTATCAATATAGTGAGAAGAGGGGCAATGCGAGACCCAATTGATGCCTCAATCACACCATAAAGGAAAAGCAAGGCCAAAAGGGCATGAGAGAAGGAAGCCACAAAAGTGGGAGGCTATGTAGTCATGCCATGTGGGAAGAGATGAGCCACAAATATGTAAAACACAAACTTAGGAGTGTGTGTAGGAAGAGTAAAAAAAGCTAAACAAAGCTTAAGTGGACCTCTTTATAGGCACTCTTGATACAAGTTGGTGAAAAACTAGTCATTGGATCCGAATGCTGGACACATGGTAGAAATATAGCCATTAATCTTTTTTGTTAGAACTAGCCATTGGAAGCCCTAGCTCATTTGTTGACAAATAGAGGACTAACATGCAGCACACTCGTGGGAAGGTGACTACAAAAGGTAGATATTTTTACATTTCGTGTCATTCACACTCCAAATCTCCCATGCAAACCAACCTAGCGACTTGCCTCCTTGAGATCTTTCCTCACATTGTGATTAGCAACCACTACAGCTCCATCGACCTTCTTCTTTGTGCTATGTCAGATCCTCCTTTGTGGCTCCCCTATAGTGTGATAGCACCCCATACAATAGCCCTTGCCAAGTGTCCCACTTGCATAGTTTTGGCAATCTCCTCAACAAATTCTCATACAGCACAACAGGGCTTCCTACAAGTCCATAGATTGTCACTCTCATGTCGTAATGACCATTGGCTATGTAGGACTTCCCCTGTGGTGTGATAGTGCTTCTTATGGATCAACCAACTGTCTATCTCATGCCTTTAGCTATGCAAGTTGAGAAACCTTCCAAACCAATCCCAACCAAGAGAAAAAGGAAATCAATTTGATCTTACATGCAAAGGTGCTTAGGAGAAATCGAGAAAGCCCAAAAAGCAACCAATCATCTTATCCCAAAGGCCACATTTATCAAAGTAGTCAAGGATATCTCAAATAGATTGTCCAAGGTTGCAAAAATTGATGGATTCCATAAGAAGTGGTAACCTTCAACAATACTTTGTTTACAGGAGGTTGCAGAGGACTTCATCATTCATTTCATGAATGATGCTTACATTGTTGTTGCCCATGCACATAGGGTTACATTGATGAACAAGAACTTCAATATGGTAAGCAAGCTTAGGTATAGGTTTGACAAAGTATTGAAGCCCTTTCCCACTATTTATTATAAAGCCTTTGTGATCCTCAATGTTCCCCCAGAGTTGAGAAAAGTAAAAGAGCCTATCATTGAATATGTTAGTCGCTTACATCCCACAAGAACTACAACTCAAAGAGAGACTGCCATGGAGAAGAAAATCAAAGAGGAGGTTGAAAGTGAGGATGTGATTTGCAAGAGAAAGATTGATTCTCTTAGCCTAACTAACAATGACAGGATGAGCAAAGTATTTGGCCAAATGGTTGTCAATGTTTCTTGAGATGCAAATAAAGAGGATTATCTTTGGAAGACAAGAGTATGTTAGAGAAGAAAGATATTAAACTATCAAATTTTGTTGTTTATTGTTGTTTGAGGTGAGGCTTGTCGAAAGATGCATTACATCATATAAAATCACCCTTGTGGTTATATTCCCTAATTTTCCAAGATATCCCTACAACATCGTCCAAATCCTCCTTTCAAAACTTTATACTTAGCCATGAAACCTTCATCCTCTATAAATTTGCTATTTTAAAACAAGCTAAAAAGATGTGTAAGGGTATAAACCACGACAAACATATTCTTCTCGATATCCTTCCAAGAGTCGTGGTATTTTGAATGTCTTCAGATATTTTGAGTTTGAAGCTCTTTATCGTTACTTCATCACATCAGTCTCTCAATTCAAGGATGCAAGGCTTGGCAATGGTAAATCCATAATATATCCATATACACCTTCTCTTGATGGAACCATATATTGTGCATAATATACAAAAATCCTACCTTCACAAGAAAACCTATGGTTTGATCAGCATAGATAATATCGATAAATTCTTTACGAATTTGTGTGAAACATGCCACTAAAACTCTCCATAGGCTACCATTTAGAAATTGTTGATGAATAGATATCTGACACCAATAATCCACTATTTACTTGGTGCTTTAAGAAAAATCTATATTCGCATACAATATTCAACTAAAAACTAAACTTGCAATGGATTTGCTGAGAAAAACATTCATTTGGAGGCAAGTACATCTCATTCACCATGTAAACATGTTGCACCCGAGAAAACCACCCCTGGATTGTGATTTTGAAACCAATGATACGTCCCTTCCAATGATACTGGATATCCTCTCCTTTTGTTTTCTTCACCTTGTGAGAGCCCTTGCAAGATGGTAACACGATAAGCTAATCTTTTATATTGAACATTTTGGGCTCCTTCGCCATGTAAACATGTTGCACGTGAGCAAACCACCATTGGGTTGTGATTTTGAAACCAATGATACGTACCTTCCAATGATATTGGATATCCTCTCCTTTTGTTTTCTTCACCTTGTGAGAGCCCCTGCAAGATGGTAACACGATAACCCAATCTTTTATATTGAACATTTTGGGCTCCCATTTTCCTTCGATACATTTGTTAAAGATAGTGCAAGAACTTATCGAATGAGAAGGATGCCTTGTGGAAGCCATGAAAAAAAAGGGAGCATAGCTAATGTGCAAAAAAAGAAACTCGGAGAGGAAAGGTCGATGGACTCAAAATGAATTCAACAAGTCTAATGAAAATGCATTGGGTGCCAAGAAGAATATTCAAATGCGTCTCAAAAGTTACAAAATCAATAGAATTAATTACATCTCATTTTTGTTACATTTTTTGCTAGCTTGATTATCTTTATGAGCGCTAGGATTACTAAAAGATATCGTATTTCAAATATTTCACCTAAAAAGAAGGAGAAATCTATGAAATGGTCTCTACTATCTCCAAATCAAAGGAGGCAAGAATACCATATTCTTGCACACCTGGCAAACTCTCATTGGTCCTTTCCTTAATCTAGTGATTAACAAAAGTGTCATTTTTTACACGTTTTGGCCCTAATATAATGTATTCATCATCCTATTGAAGGCTTTGAATATGTTGAGGGATATCACTCAATTACTCCATTGAAACTTAAATAAAAATATGTTAAAACACTTAAATACAAGGGTTGAAAATAATAAAACTAATAACTCCAAGCACTATAATGTTGGGGTGAGCATCAGACTAAAGCTCTAATACAACTCTAAACACTATATATATGCAACATAGTATGCTTGATAAAATTAGTTATCACTTATGTTTGAGACTTATTTAAAGAAAATAAAAAGAATGAATATTTGGATATAAATATGAAAATTATAGCCACGGACACATTTTAAAAAAAAGACATATGGAGGATTGAAGACGGACCCCCTCATTGAAAAAAATGTATTTTTGCTTAACCCACGTCCCTTAGAATACTTACTATGGGATAAAACAAGTGATTTCTTTATAAATTGAGAGTAGGAAGAGAAGGAAAATCATCATTTCTTCTTTATGGAGTTTATCAATAGGACATGGATATGGTTTCTTTTTTTATCTTGAAGTGGAACAAGAGCTTCAAGAAGTGGTGTTGTAACAAATGTATATTTTTACTATTTTGTAAAAAAACAATGTGAAAAGAGAAAAACTAAGAGATTTGACAATGAAGAACTTTAGAATGATGGTGGTGACAATTGCCAACAACATTGTGGCTATTTTAGTTGTTGTATATGAGTTTATAGTTTAAAAAATCGAATGTAGAATGAGAGGAAATGAGCTTTTTTTTATTGAAAAAGAAGACTTAATGCAATTAAGGAAAGTAAGATAAGTGTTTAGCCACATATCATATAGTGAGATAAGTGGTAGGACACTCGAAAATTTGTGTGATAAGTGACTTGACATTGGTCTCTTCTTTATGAATTTTATTTTTAGGCTATGATCTGTCATGAAATAGAAAAAACAAATTTAGTAAGAATATCATATCACAAAATTTTTGAATTATTTTTCCAAGGATCCTAAAATTTAGGGACCTCTCTCTCTCTCTCTCTCTCTCTCTCTCTCTCTCTCTCTCTCTCTCTCTCTCTCTCTCTCTCTCTCTCTCTCTCTCTCTCTCTCTCTCTCTCTCAATCCCAATATAGATATCATGTGAAAACTCTTTCCATGTACATTACAAAAACTATTCTATAATTCTCATGTGAGTTTTCTATGCAAAGATATGTGAATCATAAACTTTTAGTCTACATATGCACATTATACAAACTTTTCATGACCATGCCACTTGGTTATTATAATTATCTATTCTTGTGGATTTGAGCTCATATTTGAAAACATTGATCCTTTTTCTATGATTCTAATCCTAATATGCTTAAGTTTTTAATCAAAACTACCCAATCCTAGCTATGGAAAGTGAAAGAAGTAGAATCAAAATTATCATGAGAAGTGAGAGGGATGGGAGGGAACCATGATTGAATAACACTGAGAACATGTTCAAAAGAAACAAAAGAACATATCCAGTATGCCTAAATACATAGATGTGAATCTAGAGCTTCCTCTATGGAAATTGATACACTAATGCTAGTCATGTGAGAGCATGGTATAACTTATAACAAGATCTTGCAAACAAAAGGAGCAATAGAAACAACAAGATCCTACACAAAAAAAGGAGCAACTAAAAAGAGCTTTGGTTCATATGAATCAAAAAAATTACATGATCCTAACACGAAGCCTAGTTGTGATGAATCATCTAGTATGTGGTATGTCCTTCCTCAATGGGGAGGTGGCCAATCTTACCGTCATATTCTAATTGATGCACAACTCCTAAGAAGAGAAAATATAAGACTAAGGAGTATAGTCAAGCCATCTACTATGCATGAATTCTTTGAACTCTGCTTCCACCATGCACATATATAGTAAGCGGGATGAAGATGAGGGAAAAGCTGCATTGTCCTCCTTGTTGATAGCCTAATGTTGCCTTACAGTGTTCAGTTGAAGGAAAATCTTGAGAAGACATTATGGCTTAGGATGTTCAATAAAGGAGAATCTTGAGAAGACATGATGGCTTCCAACTAGGAGTAAGGTATCAACCATTGTGAGTTGTTACGTGTTGCTCACCTATCTCACACAAACCAAGCCTTCAAATATCCATAGGATCTATTCAAAAGAGCCACTTTAATACCATGTGAAGATATGCTAGGAAAGTATCCAAGCATAATTAAAATGCAATGGCTTACACAAAAACATACAATGGGAAATGGGAAAGAATGAAGATGAAACTAAACTAATAATGTATGGCAAACAAATGAATAAATGTACACAATGCTCAAGGGTAGAGCACTCCAATTTTTTATGACTCTCATAGTAGTAGACTGAGAGGTGTGTTGGCCATCGAAGGGGGTGTTTCCTGTTGAAGACAGGTCCCAAGTATAGTAATGACCAATGAGAGCAGAGAGAATGGTGTATAAAAGTACTAAAAAACTCAAAATGCAATGGCTAACTCTATGGATGATGATATGACAATCAAAGCAGCCCAATTAGCAATTGGCAAGGGCAGACTAATGGCAGATAGTTGTCATAACACAAGAGAAGAAGAGCTTGTATCATTTTGATTAACATATTCAATTACTTATTGAATTTGTTTCCATTGTAATCAATACATCTCTAGAAAAATACCTTATACTTGGTCACTAGTGTGTGGTCACATGCTATGTTTGATCCATGTAATGCACTAGAAAAAAGACAGAGCCCACAAATTTAGCTATATGATCAGATTGGACACTTGTTATTAAAAACTATATTGAATCCATGTAGTGGGTTAGAAGAAGATATTCCATAGGGACTATATGACAAATTTTGAGTGGTCACACATTATGTTGAATCCATGTAGTGGGTTAGAAGAAGATATTCCATAAGGATTAGATTGAACATGTGCATCATCCACAATTGGTTCAACTCTATTAATGTCAAGTGCAATATGATTGGGATCTTTTATTTGAGCTCCTAGCTCATTTTATTTTCTACATGTTAGCTATCCATGGGTGCATGCCACTTTGCACCCTAGTATTTTGTTACTGGGATTACACACCATACATTACAAGTTTTCACAAGTGAGAGCACCTACCTATCTTGGGTTGGCTATGGGGTAGCCCCTTCACTCCCCCTTGGATGTTTACCAACAACAACTTAGACAAGGATATCCATCTTCTGCTTATGGTGCACCTTTACACATTCCATGGACCAATCAAATGCAAGGATTCCCATCCTCTCCTTATTGTGCACATATGCACTCATTTTTTCTGCACATACAATTACCATGCCTATGCCTAGCCAACCTATCCAAATGTATGGATCTAATGTGCACACATCTCTTACACATAGTGGGCACTTTGAGGCAAAACTCTAAATGTACCTCCCATCCCCAAACCTACCCACCCTACACACCATTTAGCACTAAACCTCCTATTGTTGTGGCCTAGAATGCTTTTAGTAATAAGACTCATTGTAATGGGTCAAATTTCAAAGCTTGGTTAAACCTCATGCAACAAATGATTCGGTCTCAGGATCTTTAAGACCTAGTAGTTGGTATAGAGGCTATGTCAAACCCACCTTGATCATATCTATTACTGGAAGGCTTAGAACTCTAGAACAAATGTCAAGTTCATGTAGGAGATACAAGTTTCACTCATAGTTACAACATTGTCCCCTAGCCCAATCATTGGAGTCATCTCATTGATCACTATCAGCAAGATATCAAATCCAAAATCTCAATCTCACACATGAGCTAAAAGAGATCTCCATTAAGCAAGGGGTTAATTTGAAACTCAAGATGGTCAAGTATAGGTAGTCACCTTACTGAGTTTTCCACCACTAGCTCATCAAAGTCAGATGGCAATCAAGTTATTAGTATTCCTAGATAAGCTAATGCCAAAATGCTTCCACTTTATGCAACAAGTCACTTTGTTGCATGACTATCCACCTTTTATGAGCTCAAATCCCAACTCTTGTATTACACAAGGTGTATGACAAAGTCCATAAAAGTACCTCCCCTAGATTATCCACTTCAAAGGGGGCTCTAGTATCCTCTTCCTCAAAGGAGATTCCAAAGGTTCCAAGAACTCTCAAGGGGATTCCAGAGGTACCAAGTGCTTGGGAAAGTGAACAATTTCCATGAAGGTTAGTGTCTGAGTAGCACCTTGTTGCATGAGCATTCACATTTGCATTATGTAGCATTTAAACCTTTCATTAAGCTTATCAAATGCCCAAAAACTCAAATGCACAAGCTACTTTAGTGTCCCATAAGTAAAACCCTAAATTTTAGTTGGTTCCATCACTACAACTAGAAAGTGTGCTAAGCCACTTGTATCCCTTTTGCTATCCTAGTCTCTCAAGTCTACACATCATCACCAACTACTATATTGACCATCTAAAGGCTACCCACACTTGCATTTGGCTCTAGTTATTCTTTCTATCACTATAGTCCCCCTTTTACAACTACCCCAACCCTTGTCAAAGTGTTTCCAACTACCACCCTAAGCATAACCACCTAAAGGACTATTGTATATCTTTATCAAAATAGGCTACCCTACTACTATTCATCACTTAGAGGTCATTTGTTGCAGAACTGCATTTTCATCGGGTCATGCCTCTCAACTTATTGTCCTTCACTATTGTCCCTCACATTAATCATGTAAACTTTGCTTCACAGTCTTCAACACTCCCTTATGATCATTTGGGTATTGCTCTATTCTCAATGACTGTGATTAGGTTGCCTTGACTACCATGCCATCATCCATATAGTCAATTCTCAGTGTCTACAATAATTAGGATCCATCTACACTTCAACATCTTCCTCAACTCACTCCAACAAGAGTCGTTGACATTTGGATTACTCTGCCCTTGAACACTGCATGTATTCATCCATTCATATCTTCATTCTTCTCCATTTTGTACTTTGTGTTTTTGTTTGGGTTGTGTTTTAGTTGTGTTTGTACATTGTGTCTCCTTAGTGCAACCCCTAATATATATCCACAGAATTCTCAAATGAAAACAAATGACTGTGAATGAATATGAGATAATTGAGGCCTCAATCCTTCGTGTCTCGAGGACCAAAGGTGAATTGAAATTAGTATATCAAGATGCCAAGAACAACTTGGATTGTGTCATATTGGAGACATCCCAAAATGTAGCAACAATAATCCAACAATAGCAGTCGGCAAAGCAAAACACATTCCTATAGCAATCGGATGTCTCTAATGACTCTGGAAAACAAAATTGCAAGTATGTTGGACATGTAGGTAACTCCATTAACAACAGAGTGCAAAAGAAGGATAACTTCAGTATGTTGTTTGTAATACCAACTCAAAATACAAGTATTTTGATGAAGAAATACAAGAGCAGGAGCTTGCATGGTGGAGATAACATATGTACGGCCTTAAGATGATAAAAACAATGTACATTAGGGTTGGCAACTACAAAACACAAGGCAAAGTTTGGTTGGTGATGGCAATAGAAAGTAGAGGTTGAGGAAAAGTTAGACAAATCTCCAGACGAAACTCCAAAGTTGTGAACAACACATGGACTAGGTTGGCTCGTAAATAATAAAGGATGGACAAGATGCCCACAACATGCCCTATTTATAGAGGATTGTTGGGCATTTGTCACAGTATTCCAAAGATAAATCCTTTTATTTTTTGGCCTAGGACTTTAATTGTTGTTTGGAGTTGTTTCAAGGAGAACAAAGCTGTTAGTAATGCATAGTTATTTTTTATTAAGGCATACCCTAAAATTTTAGTAGCTCAACCACTCTTTGGTGCTTATGATCAAGATTCATGCGTCAAGTTTGATTTCTTGCAAGATAGTGTTCTGGTAACTACCCTTACCTCAAAATTTCTTATCGCATTGCAAGTTCTCCATTGACACATAATCAAGATGAGTAAATCAACAATTCAACATAGCCTCTAGACAAACTACTAGGTCTCCCAAATATCCTAAGACTCAAGCACTTATTGCATGAGATTTGACCAAGTCGTGAAATTTGACCCGTAAAAACAAGTCTTGTCATTAAAGGCATTTTTAGCCCTGGCAACCAAAGTGTGAGTACTAAGTGGTTGATAGAGAGGATAAGAATGGAGAGTCCAATAAACTTGAGAATTGCCCCAAAGTTCCCACAATACATCAGTTAGATATATACATAAAGGATCCAAATGTGTAACTAACTTGACTAGGCATACACATGGCCACCATACATGTAGCCCAAAGGGGAATGAATAGTTGCAATAAAAGCATGGGATGGATATCCCACATTTGAGTGGCCCAAGGAGTGGAGATGCGCATCATAAATAGGAGATGGATATTCGTACATTCAAGGGCATGGGTGATGTACAATAAAACTAACCACAATAAGCAAGTGTGCTCACTTATGGATACATGGAAGATATGGTGTATGCAAGTGTCGTTCCTATCCATGGAATACCAGGGTCAAAGTAGCATGCACATGTATGTAAGTTTGAAAACCGAGCAAAGACCTAACACCTAAATGTGAATAACCTAAGCTAATGTGATGAAATGAAAATGAATTTTGAGGAGATATAGAAGATCCCAAGCCTAATGTACTCACTATGAAAGGAAAAGAACCTAATATAGATTATATAAGTGTGGAGTCTAATCCTAAGCTAATGAAAGCATAAGAAAGAGAAGGGACAAGAGGGAATTGAGAATGATTAGCATTTTTAAAAAAATTATATGAAACAAAAGGTAATGTAATAGGAATATCTAAGGACACGCTTCTACCTCCAATACCTCCTCTAATAAAATTAACATACTTGTATTGATATTGGCCTCCACGGTAACTTTCAACTAGATCCTGCACAACAAAAGAAGCAACAAAGGGGTTTTTGACTCATACAAATCAAATGAATTAGACAAACATGATACCGAGCTAGTTAAGATAAAGACAATGGATTGCTACTCATCCCAAAAGTGGTATGTTCTCAAGGAGAGGTGGCCAACCTCACCAACTAAATGCTCTCACTATTGCACAACTAACACGTATAGAGACAATCGATTGAGTGCAGTTGGGGAACCAATGCATGTATTCTGTGAACTTGTTCAACATCCACTCAACATCTAGTGAATTGAAGAAAGATGAGAAGGAAGATTTTTTCCTCATTCCAACTTTAGAGCATAATGCCACCTCAAGGATCCATGGAGAAGACACCATAGGCTTCCAAGAAACAGTTGTCTAACATATTATGAATCAATTACGTGTCACTCATGTAACTCATTCAAACCAATATTTTCATGACAATCATTTAGGAAAGTCTTAGTCACTTGGGCAACTGAAAAGAAGATATCTATCACTTTTGTGATCCCAACAAGTTCTTGGGCAATTCAAAGTGACACCCTTGGCCCAAGGCCTTAGTCTCTTTGAGGTGGGACCTTCCCAATGAAGGCTAAGTCGTCTCTTTACTCTCCTTGATCTCCCTTTTTGGGCCTAAGAGGGGATGTTGAGCAACCAAAATGTGCCTTTTAAATTATCATGTTTATCTAGTATTTTTATAGTTCATTAAACAGCCCCAAAAGCCATTTTTGATTTTTTGTACAACATCTACACAAATTGTACAACACTCTAGACTTCTTCCAACACATTTCTGTGAGCTCATTCAACATCACTCAACATCTACACAAATTGTACAACACTCTAGACTTCTTCCAACACATTTCTGTGAGCTCATTCAACATCACTCAACATCTAGTGAATTGAAGAAAGATAAGGGGGAAGCATGTTTTTCTCTTCATTGAAATTTGAGAGCATAATGCCACCTGAAGGCTTGAGAAGACACCATAAAATCCCAAGAGGTGTCTAAGACATTATCAATCCATTACATGTCACTCATGTAACTCATTAAAACCAAGATTTTCATGATAGTCATTCAGGATACTCTTATTCACTTGGACAACTCACAAGAAGATATGCATTGCTTTTGTGATCCTGATAGGTCCTTGGGCAGTCCAAAGTGCCTTGGTCCGATGCCTGAGTCTCTTTGAGATGGGACCTTCTCAGTCAAGGCTAAGTTGCCTCTTCACTCTCCTCAATCTCCCTTTTTGGGCTGAGATGGATGTTGAGCAACCAAAATGTGCCTCCTAAATTATCATATTTTTCTTCTTTTTTTGGCTCATTGAACAGCCCCGAAAAGGCATTTTTGTTTTTTTGTACAGCACTCTAGACAGATTGTACAACACTCCAGACTTCTTCTGGCTCCAGCATGTTCTATAAAGGAGCTCAGTTGGCATACAACCCTTCATCCCTTGTATCACTCTATCCCACAGTTGCTACCTCTTCACCATTACCTCATCAGCCATTATGAAAAGCTGCCATCCAGTCAACTGAGGTGATATCCAACCTGCCAAAGCTGCCACCCTATTTTCTGGTGCTGCTGCCCACACTCTAGAGGTTCCACCCCTTGCTGCCAGCTAATTGCCTCATCACTGCTTCCATCAGCTCGTTTGGTAGAACTTCCTGCAGTTTCCAGATTCTTCACATCAGGTGAAGTCACCACAGCCAAGAAGCACCAGTTGTAGCCACTACTCCCCATGAAAGGAATCTCTCCCAACCACCAACACCCAAATGTAAAAGGAACTGACATGTCACCTGAATTGCAACAAGAAATTGAGTAGATAGCTGCATTCCACAGGGGCCTACAAGGATGTGCTGATGTTCCAGGTACCCTGGCGTTTGTGCAGGCCCACAGACTGGAGGTTGCAAGGAAATGGTCTTGAAAGGTTCATGTATGTGGAGCAAGGCCCACAAGTGATGTGAGTATTCAACATTTACTAGATCAAAAATATGCGTTAATCACTCTTTGAATGTTTATGTCAATCAAATCCAGTCTTGAAATCAAATCTAAGATTGGAATATAGCCAGCATCTTTCAAGTGTAAGCCCAGGCTTCCTGCCATTTCTAGTGTTTCCTCTCTTTGATATTCCCCCACAACAAACAAATTCACCTTGTTATTCACCTCAAGGGAAGCACTTGCACGCTTTTTTGCTGCTCCAATCCGTTTTCTCAATCTCTCTGTTCCAAGCACATCATCCCATCTGGCTGCAGTAGCATAGAGTTCTGACATCATTGCATATGCAGGAGCATCTTCAGGGTTGACCATAAAAAGATATTGAAAGCATTGCATCCCTATGAATACTTCACCATGATTTTTGCAGGCAGTAAGCAGTGTATTCCACATCTCTTTTGATGGAGGAAATTTCATTGTCTCGATAAATCTTTGTGCCTCATATACATATCCAGATCTTGCAAAAATATCAACCATGCAAGCATGATGTTCAGTTGAAGGTTCAATTCCATGCTCTCTTCTCATCAATTCGAAGTATTCTTGTCCCTTTATGACCATACTGCAGTGGCTGCAGGCAACCAACAGACACATAAAGACAACATCATCTGGCTCTACACCTTGGTTTTGCATTTCTCGAAAACACCGTACAGCCATGTTGCCCTGATTGTTGATGCCATAGCCTTTAATCATTGCACTCCATACAACCACGTTCCTTTCTGTCATCTTACTAAACACTTTCTGTGCTTCAACAAGCGAGCAACATTCGCTGTACATGTCAATCAAAGTGCTTCCCATGTAAGGATCCTTATCTAGTCCAATTGTAATAGTTTGGTTGTGAAGTTCTCTGCCTTTGTCCACAGCACCTAGACTGCAACAAACTTTCAAGCTGCACACAAATGTCACAGCATCAGGAGCCACACTGTCCACCTGCATTTGCTCGAAACAGGTCAGTGCCTCCTCACCAAGCTCATGTTCAGCATACCCAGCAATCAATGCATTCCATGACACCACATTTCTAACTTCTAGCTTGTCAAAAACTTCCCTTGCTTCGGCAAGTAAACCAAATTTCCCAAACATGTCAACCAGACAGCTGCCAACATAAAGATCTGTTTCCAATCCCTCTGTTGATACTGCAGCACGTATCTTCTGGCCTGTTTCTATATCTCCCAGAATTACACAAGCTTTCAAGCAGTGAGCAAAAGTTATACCAGCAGGTGTGATGCCCTCTTGCCGCATCTGCTGAAACCCATTCAGCGCTTCCTCCGCAAGCCCATGCTCAACATACCCTGAAATCAGTGCACTCCATGAGACAGCAGTTTTTGTTGGTAGCTTGTCAAACACCTCTTGGGCTTCTTTGAGTGAACCACACTTTGCAAACATATCCACCAATGAACTGCCCACATATAGATCCTGTTCAAATCCTTTCTTTGCAATTTTGGCCCGAATCTCCCGACCTGTTTGAAGACATCCTATACTGCTACATGCTTTCAGAACTCTAATGAATGTGACTGTATTTGCAAAGACACCGTTCTGTTCCATCAGTTCAAAATATGTAAGTGCTTTCCCACCTAAGCCATGTTCAGAATATGCTGTGATCAGTGCATTCCATACAACAATATCTCGACCTGGTAGCTTGTCAAAGATATCCTGTGCTTCTACAATAAAGCCACATTTGGCAAACATGTCTATTAAGGCACTGCCCAGTACAATGTTTTTCTCCAACCCCCCTTTAATAATTGTGTCATATATTTGTTGCCCCTTGTCTATGCCTATTATGCTACCACAAGCTCTTAGGCAAGAAGTAAATGTGACAACATCTGGAGTAAACCTGTGATGTTGCATCTTCTCAAAGTAACTAAGGGCTTTACTGCCAAGCCCATGTTCGACATACCCTGAAATTAGTGTGTTCCAAGAAACAGCATCTGGAAGCAGCAAGTTGTTAAATACTTCTTGTGCTTCTGCAAGTAACCCAAATTTGCTGAACATGTCAACCAATGTGTTGCCCACCTGAGTCTCTTTTTCCAACCCCTCCTCAATTATCAGTGTATGCAAATGCCAACCTCTTTCTACAGCCCCTATCCTGCTGCAACATTTCAAACTACACATGAATGTGACAGCATTCGGAGACACACCATCAAGCTGCATCTTTTCAAAACAATTCATGACTTCTTCACCAAGCCCATGTTGAGTATATCCTGTGATCAATGCATTCCATGAGACCACATTCTTCTCAGGAAGCTTGTCAAACACCTCCTGTGCATCAGAGAGAAAACCGCACTTGCCAAACATTCCAACCAACGAGTTGCCAACAAACACATTGCCTTCCAAGCCTAATTGAACAATATCTGTATGTATTTGCTGCCCTCGATCGGTGACTTTCAACATTCCGCATGCCTTCAGGAGAGCCACAGATGCAGCAATGTTCACGAATGCAGAGTGTGTGCGCATGTCTCCATAGAGGTCTAAGGCATGCTGGAATTCCCCACGTTCAATACAGCCCAAGATAATCGAGTTCCAACAGGGCTTGCCGTGATGCGCCAATCTCTTCAGATGACCATCAGCCGACACCATCCTGATGTAAGGTGTTCCAAAGCCTGCTTTGTCTTAGCCACATGCAAGCACCTGCCGCCTTGCAGCAAAGAAACAGGAATCCTGCACTAACTGCAGGAACCAGTTTCTTTGTCCAATCGAGATGAAAGGGCATGTCTGGATAGCCAAGCAAGGGCGAGATGAGCTTCAACTGCTTGCAGAACAGCAGCATACTCAGCGCGATCAAACAAGAGATACGGCTGAGAGTCTGTGCGCGTCTTTTTTGCTTGTTTATTTTTTCCTTCGGTGGAGGGGGTTTTGAAACTCCGGAATTATAGCAACGGTGGATGTTCTCTCACCAGAGTTAGAAGCGTCGGTGTCAGTCTTGCATCATACGGAGCACCAATTCTTCACACTGCTTCTAGTCGAGTGCTTTGAACCTCTCTTATTAACTCTTCAAGTTTTTTTGCTCTCTCTCTCTCTAAACTCTCTCTCTCTCTCTCTCTCTCTCTCTCTCTCTCTCTCTCCCCTTTTCTTTCCTTTCCTCCCTCCTATTCTGTGCGTATAGGGTAAGGGGACCAGTTGTTGAACGACCGCTAGTAATGGCGCAAAACCTTGACCCTACTAGGCCCCAGTCATAGCACGTTTTCAGCCTAATTAAAAAAGAAAAGCTCATCTTTTTTGACACAATTTGTTACACAGTCAAAATGTTCTATTTTTGGTTTCTATTTGTGCCTTTTTTAGGCTTCTTCTTGCACATTATGTTCATCTTCTCGAACTCCTTTATCGCTTTATTGGGCCCCACACCAGCCACGACTACTTCCTGCTTGCAAAAACCCACAAAATCCAACGTCTCAATACTCAACCATCCTATCTTGCAACTAATACTTGCATAGCATCATGATATTACCACATCCACCTATACCTTAAACGATTCAGATTCTACTTTATCAAAAAAAATTATCAAACTATTCAAATTTTGCCCAATTGATTTGGCCAATCATAGAACATGTCGTGGATCAGCACTAAGCAGTGTATAACAAAAGCAAACGGTCATGATAGCAACACTTACAGCAAACTTCTATTCTATCTCCTTCTGCTCTCCCTTTATTCCATACTCCATAGCAAGCATGCTTGCTCTCCCTATTTGTTGTTGTTACCTGCATTTTCTTCAATGCCTATTCTTGAAGGCTTCCATGCCCATAGTTCCATGTATATTCTTCCTTGCTTCTACTTGACCAAACTAGTGAGTGATTCACTGCCAGGCTAGCATATGGCCAATCACATAGTGAGAATTTTAGATTCTACTCGCAATTCTCTTCCAATTCTCTGCGCCAATGTTTGATTAAATCCAATGTCTTCTACTGGCCCCCCTTGTGAATGCAAAAGATGTGTGCCTGAGAGAATACCTATCATTGACCAGTTCTTATGCACCAACAATATGTTGTAGAGGAACGATGAGCATGTTTGTTGATGTGGTGGCATTCATGTCAAGCTCGTTGCATTTTGCAAGACTCCAAAAGACCCATCCAAGCTGTGTATCGAACCCATTCCCCCTTGTGCACTCCCTTCAGCATCCTCCATACCAATTGCAAAGCATCTCTCTACCTCTAAGAGGCAAACTTTGTTTATAGACAACAAGACACAACAATGATTAATGAAGGTTTTAGCTTGAAGGGTCAACCTGGTTATCAACTACAAATAGAAATTCCAATGTTGTCCTTTCAACAGCATCAGCCAAAGGATGGATCCATGGACCCGTAGTCTTAACAATAAACCCCACAGGGAAAGGCAAATAACTGATCTTGTCAAAGCAAGAGTCTATGAATCATATCATAAATGATGTAGCCCCTCCAAACAGGGCTTTTTCTTCATCTTCAATGTAATCAACCTGCCATGACTAACACCAGATTTTCATATGCCCTCCCAATTCTCTATTAGACCTTACTATCATTTGATTATGTGCAGTAATCACATATAATAACCAACAAGAGAAAGCTTACTTCTTAATTAAATCAATTTAATCCCCCACAACTGATTGTTGTATTAAGCAATGTTATCAATGCATTAAATGAATCACCTTTGCTTGTCTAGACGGAAAAAGAGACCACAAAATTACCTACTTTATCAGAGAGACGCTTATCTGAATCCATTGAGCTTGCTCAGAGACTGGCAAACATAGGCAAGCAAAGGTTAAAACAATGAGAACAATATGAAGAAAGCATTGTGGGGAGTAGCTTGCTAATTGGGGGAAGCCTCATATTGCCAATCGTGAAGAGCAATCTATCAGCAGGGCGCCATGCCTTGTTGCTCAAGGCACAATTCTCCATACCTATTGTAGGACGATTCTCACCGCAAATGATCTCAAACTTGACCCCTCCATGCATGTGACATTTCCCGTGCTATCAGTGTTGAGCCCCATCGCAACACCCTTGACATTACCAAGCCAAGTTTTTCGTAGTGTCACTTGAAGATGGCACCTAAGAGCTCCCCTCTCGATTCCTCGCATGCAAGTCATTAAAAGTACTCCTCCTCAAAAAATTGTGCATCAGACATTCCTTTGCGGCACCTTCTTCCAACATCGATGCCACTCAAGTGTGAGACGATGGTTTTGTCGATACATGGAAACTGGAGGAATCGAGGGTGACTGTATGTGGGGGAGAGAGAGAGAGAGAGAGAGAGAGAGAGAGAGAGAGAGAGAGAGAAATGTCTCGCCATGCAATGTTCCACCGATGGAGCTGCATGGAGTAGCAGCCATGCAGGACTGGCTCCTATAACTAGTTGTTGCCCATGCTTGGTTTGGGGCAATTGCGACATGTGGCAAGGGAAGGAGTGTTTGCAATTGTGCCCCCCAAAAAATTACACCAAGCTTTTAAATTCCTTTTTAAATTAAAATTCCCAATCAATTCCACTTGTCCTATTTTCCCTCAGTAGGAAATTGATGTGACACACATGCAGTAAGCTTGGGGTGCCCAAATTTTTGATGTAGAGGGGCCAATGGTGTGTAAAAAATTAAGTGTTCCACCATTGGCCCCTTTACCCTATGTACGTGTTTTTTTTTCCTTTCCCCCTTTCTTTCCAAACGTGCTCTCTCTCTCTCTCTCTCTCTCTCTCTCTCTCTCTCCCTCCACATCCTTTATTATCTCTTCAATTTTATACTCTCTGTCCTCCTTCTCTTTCCAAAATTATTTATTCTCTTTCTAATTTTTTTCTCTTTAAATTATTTATTATATATTATGTGCATCTTATTAACCTTAATAATATAATGTAGTTATTAATGGGCATAATAATATTACTAAAGGTTTATTAATTATATTAATATAATTATATACCATGTGTGTAGAGAGACACATGCACACACATATCATATATACCACATATATTTATTGTGTGTGTGTGTGTGTGTAATATTTATAATACATTTATATATTATATATTATAATATGTCATTTTATGTGCATGTGCGTGTTAATAATAAATATATAATGTATCATTAAATATATACAATACATTAATATAATTTATATTATATCTATTATAATGCATTGATATATTATATAATTATTTATTTGTACTTATATTTATATTCTTATTAATATATTAGTATGTATGGCTATTTTGTATATGATAAAATTATAATAGTTAAGATATAATAATACATTATGAATTATAATATTTATTATCATATTATAATGTATAGTTATTACATATATTATTAATGTATAATAATTATATTAATCTCTCTCTATACATATATGTGTGTGCATTATTGCTAATGCCATGGCCAATGATCCCCCTTCCCTCTCATGTGATGCCCTGCTCTCCATATTCGACATTAGCTCTGCCAGATGTACCCTAGACAACAAGGCTTCCACTCCTCCCTCCAAGTCCTTGACATGAAGCAAATTGGCATAGTGCACATGGCCCACAAGCACTACCACATCCTCTAGTCCGACAGCACCTTTAGCCAATAGAGGCAATGCTCACCACTCAACTTAATGACCTTGTCACAAGTGCGCATGCACAAAATGGGACCATTGTCAGGCTCACCAAATACATGTGCAATATTGTGCACAACTACAAGTTTTTTGACTCCCTTTTCTTTACACGAGAATCAAGACAACCGTGATATATATATATATATATACACAACATGTGGAGGTTTCAAGGGGGCTTGCATGTGCACCATGTGGCACCCCCCGAAACCTTTCCTTAATATATAGAATTAAATTAGCTCTAATATTTATTATTATATTATTATATTAGACATTAATATATTATTAATGCATAATAGTTATACTAATCTCTCTCTCTCCCTCCCTCTCTCTCTCTCTCTCTCTCTCTCTCTCTCTCTCTCTCTCTCTCTCTCTCTCTCTCTCTCTCTCTCTGTGTGCCTCTCTTGCAATGCCCTGCTCTCCATCAACATCAACACAGCCAGCTGCACCCTAGACAATGAAGGCTTCCACCCTTCCTTCTAGGTCCTTGATGGAAAGTGAATCGGCATGACGCACATGGCCCATGAGCATTATTGCATCCTCCTCTTCAACAACACCTTCCAATAAGTGATGCTCAACATACAACTAAATGACCTCATCACAAGTGCACATGTACAGAATGGGACCATTTTCAGGCTCATCAAATACATTTGCAATACTATGTAGAACCGCAAGTGGGTTGATTTCCTTTTCTTTACACACGAGGCGAGACAATTATGAGAGAGAGAGAGAGAGACACACACACACACACACACATGTGACATTCGGAGCTTTCAACGGGGCCTATGTGCACACCATGCGACACCCCCTGAAACCTTTCCTTAAAATATAGAATAGATTTTATAAGCTTAAGTTATGCATACAAACTCATACCATACATAAACAATTCAAAGCTTGAATACAACCCTTATAAGGTCACTATATATATATATATCCTCTATATCACATGCATTCAAGGCCCATTTAAAAATAGCATTATTTATGAGTATGTCCTTTTTCTATTCTATCACTAACAATTTTATATGGTATCCTTGTGTATGTAAAAAACTGTGTAAAAATGATATTTTTAAAATCCATTATTTGAATTCACATGATATAATTACATACATATGAGTGACCCGCTAAGACAGAACTGAAACTCATAACATCATCATCATTTGGATAAATGGAGAGAGAGAGAGAGAGAGAGAGAGAGAGAGAGAGAGAGAGAGAGAGAGAGAAAGCATTCACATTTGTTTGAGGGGAGCAAGGTTGGTAGGGTGGAGGATGGCGCATGCGCACATGCATGCATGCACGCATGCACGTGCGCATTTGCTTTGGAAGGGGGAAAGGGGGAGGTTGGCATAGAGAGAGAGTATGTGTGTGTTTGGGAGGGTGGTGTATTTAGATCATGTAAGAGTTAATCATATGCTCAATGGTGTACTAATTAATTGTATATTTTATAACCCAATAGTGTGTGAGTTATCTTATACATTGCATTTAAATCATGATTGCGTTTCAATGGTGGCCTTTGAGTTCCAATTGTATATGATTTCTCACAAAAAGATATATAAGCTCCTGTTTGTCAACGTGCATGAACAACTCTAGGTGTGCAATTCAAGATGTGCAACTTGAGGTGTGCATAGGGCTCAAGGGGTGGTGGTGGACAAGGGTGAGGCTCAGGCAAGACCCAAGGGGTTGGCATAATGTAGTGAATAGGCGAGCAATTGGGCCTTTTGGAGGGCTAGTGAGACCTAGTGTGCGGGTGGGCAGTTGGGCCTTTTAGAGTGAGGGAGGGCTAGGGAGCATGCGAGGCCATCAAGGGGGTTAGCAAGTAAACCATGAAGGAGGCATAAATGGCCATGAATTGCAGGTGCGCAACACGTGGCACATGTGCCCAAACATCCTTTTAATGTATAGAAGAGAAGAGATATAAAAGAGATAATAATATGTATAATAATAATAATAATGTTAATGTACATTATATATTATACATCTTATATTACATAATATGCAAAATATATTATATATTATATCACAATAATACATTCTCATATATAATATATTGTATAATATAAGTTATTAATATTAATATTGATTATATGTTTATTATTTTTATAATAATTATTATAAAAATAAGTATCACTAATTTTAAATAATTAATAATATTAATATTAACATGCATTATAATATGAATTATTAATCATTAATAATATTTGTGTGTGTGTGTCGATGATGAGGCTCCAGGTGACATGAGGGGCCCAAAGAGCCATGTGGTACCCTTGGGAAGTTGACCCGGATCCTGAAATTGTGACATGCATACCTCCCAAAAAAAAACAAAAACAAAAACAAAAACAAACATGCCTTAGGTAATATATATAAAGATAGTACATTTCTCATTATTCGAAGGGCTTCTTGGTTTATTCCATAATCATCTAGACGGACATAGACATAGAATATTGGGAAAGGGGAGATTTTGTATATGATCTTTTCACTAAGAACATGATAGCCATTTTGGAAAATTGATGGACAAGCTTTCCGCTAATAAAGAGATTCTCAACTGAGCTTTTGTCTTTACTGAATGCATCCACCTCCAAATGCATGCAAAACAATCCTAAGGGTGGGTTCAAACTAGGTGATCAAACACCTTATCGAATAGTATGTGTAGGTAGTTTCATGTGAATATGATAATAGTATGTGCAGGTAGTTTCGTGTGAATATGATAATAGCCAACATTTAACATGACATTCTTGCTAGCTAGGTGGCTTACATATGGAAGGTTTAAAGTGATTGTGCAAGGATAAAAGTGTCTAGCCTTTTCTTAAATACACCATGGACTTTTCCTCTGAGTTGTTCTAGTGTGAACATGCCCTATCCACGATTACCTTATACCCTTTTGCATGGGAGAGTTTTTTTCATCATTTGAACACAAGTGTGTAGGTCTAGCGAAGGTACTCCTTGCATGCTTCTTTGTGTGCCTGCTCTAACTCTCACTCTCTACTCCACTTATCCATTGAGCTATCAATTTGTACCAACTGTGGTATAAAGCCATTGTGCTACTAGCCTAGTCCCCATTGCTACATTGGTTCCATCACCAACTTTGACGCGTGGAATCCCTCATGGCATTATTCCCTACAACTACCTTCACTCCATCCATCTTAAGCCATTCTCTATTGCACCCTCTCTCATTATGTATGTTGCACATAGTCTCTCTCTCTCTACATATTCCATGATGACGTCCTCTAGGTTCACGGCATGCTTGAATGTGAACTGGATGTAGCCCCTCATTTCTACCATCAAGCCATACTTAGCTTGCTCCTCCTCTGTGAATGGAAGCTTGCCGCCTTCATCTTGCCATGCCATTTAAGGTTCATATCACATATCACGGTTCACCATTAATACTCCTAAGTCATTTTCTTGCTGGAAAATAAACATGAATTGATCATGCTTTTAAGGCAAGAAGAACGCGGTTTAAGAAACAAAAAGAATTTCCTCTTGATCAGTTCTATTCATTTCCAAGATCTTATGATACTTTTCCTTGATTTCACCTTTCTTCATGTTTACCCCCTCCCCCCTTGGGAATGAGAAGAATCCTCCTAGGATTGGACATGGGAGAGGCAAGAAATTTGAGCACTATAGGGTGCTATTTACTTGGGCATCAGCCAATTATAGAAATTAGGGTTGTATTCCAATTGGGCATGAAAATCAAGATTACGAGGGCTAATGCATACTTGGGTAATGTAAGTCAGGACATCGGTTAGAAAGTCACCCGAGCTGATGCGGCTAGCCACATGTAGCTCTTCTTCCATAAGGATACAATCAATGTAAGGATGGGCCAAGACCTGGTCATCTAGGTGTTTGGAGCAAGTGGTGGCCAAGACCATAAATGAGGTTGGTGCTGTGTAAGTCAGTGTGAAATACACGGGATCTAGAGCATGGCAGATGCGAAAGCTATGGAGGTTGAAAGAGGAAAAAGAAACTCATGAAGACATTGACCCTGACTATGACAAATTGTTACACAAGTGAATTAGGTTCCAAGATTGAGACTTGGACTCATAAACACAATCTTGTGTATTGACAGTGACATGACACTTTACTGGAAAGAAAAGAGTGCTATCATTACATTAGAAAAAGAATGCAAGTACAATGCTTTATAGGATTTGAGTGGTGGTACTTTCTCCTACTGTGCATATGGGATTCTGGTCCTGAGCCCTCACTGCTCCTCACAAGGGGATTGAAGTAGGTGTGATTGCAAATATCTCAACACCCCTCCTCAATCACAACCAAAATTACGAAGTGTGTAGAGGCTTTAGTGAAAGCAACACCTGCAAAGTGTGGGTACACCATAAACATGGCAAAACACCAGCTTCATGTAGGCAATCTAGCACCAAGGCATGCCATGGATACTTCAACTCACTTCTTTCACATATATATTTGAAGATCCTTATGAAAAAGAGCTTGGGGATGGTAGGCTTGTGGTGGTCCATGATTCTCTTTACTTGAACAATAGGAGGGGGTCATTGAGATTTTGAAACCCCCTCCCCTTGTATTGTGTGATACACACCTCGGACTTGAACAACTAGAGGGGGAGTCCTTGACATTTTGGATCCCCTTGCATTATGCAGTATGCCTCCACAACCCAAACAACACGAGAGGGGATTCTTTAGATTTCGAACCCCCTTCCCTTTACATTGTGCGATACACCCCATGTGTGTGAACAACATGAGAAGGGTCTGCAAGATTTTAGACTCCCCTTCTCTTGTATTGTATGTTATCCCATGGGGACCCAAACAATGTGGGGAGGTCAAAATTTTGGGAGCCCTCCCTCCCACCCCAAGTTGTGTGGTACCCTCAAAGACCCGAGAGGGGGGATCCTTGAGATTTTGGATCCCCTCCATCAAGACCCAAGCCACGTGAGAGGGGGTCCTCGAGAATTTGGATCCCCTGCCCCTCTCATTGTGTAGTAACCCCTAGGAGCCAAACAATGCAAGTGAGGGTCCTCGAGATTGCAGAACCCCCCTCGCATTGTATAATAGCTCCCTTGGGGACCCCAAACAACATAGAGGAGGCTCTTAGTGAGAATTGTGGTGAAAAGAAAGCTATGACTTTCAACATGCATGCAACAAATAAAATGAGAATTTGAGTTTCAAATTGGAGCTATATGAGGTGATTACATGTGCTAATGTCACTCCATACCACATCATGAAAAATATGGGGGTTGAACATGTCAAAATTAATCAATGTGCATTGATACGATTACACATGTACTTGCCAAGTATCCAACACATGAGGCTATAAATGATTGAGCCAATGGTAGATCTACTTGTCATTTTCATGATCTCTCTATTCTCGCTCTCCCAATTTTATAATCTCTCTCTCCATGATCTCTCTATTCTCGCTCTCCCAATTTTCCCCGCTTGTGGTATGCACCTTGTGTGCGGTAGGCAGGTGGCAGATACCTCCCTTGCACAGCTTCCTTAAGCTTATCCCAAGTGACTGTCCCTTCCGAGATCGCTTGGTCTCTGCACCACTGTTTCCACCAAAGTCTCGCTTCGCCTGTAAGCTTGGCGAGCATGGCTTGGTTAGCAATTCTTGCTGCCTCAAAATAGTCCTCCATGGACTCAATCCAAATCTCGGCGTCGACTTGAACAGTCCTTCCCTTGCCATCAAAATTGGGTGGATTAATTTTTTTGAGAAGGAATTTCTTCTCTTGAACCACAGCTGGACTTAGTGCAGGAGTCGGATTTGGAACCTGCGCTTAGGGTTGCGTTTGAACAATAAGATTCTTTATGTTAACATCTTATCATATGCTCCCATATTACGTTATGCAGTCCCGCATGTAGTCCTATGCAGAGCCCCACATATAGCCTCTCTAACCCTTGCCTACCACCTCCCTCAACCTTGCATGCCACTTGCCCAATCCTATCTACCATTTTTTGTAGATCTGAAAAAGAAACCCAGGAACCTTAATTTTTGAATTTGGGAGTTTTTACAAATTTGTGCAATTTCTCATCCGTGTTGCCTGTCTTTATCCATCTCTTCCATTTTCAATTATGTAGAAATTTTGAGAAACCTAGAAGTGTAGAAAACCTATTTTTGAATTTGGGGGTTTCTAAAAAGTTTTGTAATCTTTGACCCATCTTGCTCGTCTCATTCTAAATTCCAAAGAACTTATTAGTTTCATAGGTGCCAAGTGCTTGAAAAATTGGGGATTTTTTATCAACCCACCTAATGTCTATAATTTCTAGAAATTTTTATGAGAAAAACTTGGCCCTTTTCTAGATTCACCTTCATCACATGGATCTTCACTGAATTTCTAAAAATTTAGCAATTTCTCTGATATTCGTGCATAAATTTGGGATTTTTACAAATTTTAGCTTGTTGCCCCATATTTTTGTGTAAATGCTCGAACAACATCTACGTTCACATTTGTGTTGGTTGTAAGCTCTTTCTAATCTCATTTTACTTTTAGCCTTTTTTTCTGCACACAAATGTTGTGGAGCCAATTCTTTTGTTTGTTTTTAGACAAGTTTGAGCAATTGCCTCAACTACATTTGTGTATTTATAATGTCCAAGGATGCCACAATCAAAATGAGTTGTCTTAGTTGCCTCAACTACAAACCTATTTGAGGAAGTAGTTAGATTCTAAGAATATGCATGAAGGGGACATCATGGATGCCTATCTCATACAGATTATAGATGGGCATGAGCAGTTGGTGAATATCAATGAGGATCTAGATATTTGAGAGCTATGTTGTCTCTCTACTATGGTTAGCAAACTTCCATTGTCCTATCAGACATTTGCTACCACCTTCTTGCAAACCGGTTTCTCAAGGCAGTGGGCATCAATGTTCTCTTGATGAGTTGACCATACTTCTATTGCAAGAGGAGTAGAGTCATCTCAACCACTCTACTCTACACCTCAAGTGATCAGGTATTTGCCTTCTCTCATCACAGAGGCAAAGCAAAGTCATCAGGTTCTTCATCCAGCCAATAAAAGCACAAAGAACAATGAGCAAAATTGGTATTTTGATAGTGGTACTAGCAAGTACATCACCTCATGCAAGCATCTTTTTATTTATTTGGTTGATGCTATATAGATATCACATGTGCCAAAAATACTACTTATACAGTCAAATGCATTGAGAAAATTCTTATTAATGCATTGAATGGGGATCTTGTCACCTTAAAGGATGTTTTCTATGTACCTAGCATTTACAAGAATCTGTTATCAATGTCAATTATTGCTACTAGTGGCTTTGAAGCTCACATCATTGGGCCACAATGTGTGGTTAAGGACACCGATAATGATGATGTGATTGTCATCATTGGTACTTTATGTTGTGGCTTATGCAACATTGATTTCTATGATAGGAAACCTCATTTAGATGTTATGGTTGTGCGTGGTTCCACCTAAGTTATGGTATGCTTGGATTGGGCACTTGAATTTTAACAACTTATCACACTTCTATAGAGGTGATACAATGCATGATTTGCCCAAGATGTGTGTGCCTCAAAAACACAAATGTGAGGAATTTTTCTTAGCAAAATGCATAGATTCAACTTTCTCAAGGACGGGAGTGTGGGTTCCACACAAAAATTATAGCTTGTGAATAGTGATGTATGTGGTACTATGCATACTCCCTCTCTTAGTAGATGTGTCTACTTTGTTACCTTCATTGATGACTAAATAGGTCACACTTGGGTGGTTGGCTTGATGTGGCCAAGTCAGAAGTATTCTCATGCTTTTAGGATTTTATTTCCATGGCTAAAAACTCCAGTGGCTACATACTAGTTGCATTATGCCTTATATACAGCAACAAAATGGTCTTTCTAAGCATAAGAATAGATCTCTAATGGGGATGGCCAGATGTCTACTTTTAGAAAAATCATTTTCCAAATAAGTTCTAGTTGGACACGATTCATATAGCTTGCTATGTGCTGATTGTTCACCTACTCATGCATTAAAAATTATAATATAACTCAAAAGGAGAGAAGAGTAGAATCTAACATTCAACCAATCCCATAAAGTTGCCGAATCCATAGTCATACCATCATGAGGATCCATGGTAGGTCAAGGGATAAGAACTATAACAAAATCCTCAAGGTCACTGTCATCGAGAAGGCACTCCATGCAACACAACCATAGAGGATAGTTCGTCCCATTTAGGTTATCAGATGTGAAGAGAGAGAGGGTAGGACTTGCACTTGCTCAAGAAATGTCATGAATGGCAATCAAGGACTAGAAGACTTAAAAGGATAAAATAGGAAAGAGCAATAATATGGTGGTCAGTTTGAATGACCCTAAACCACATGATCCCCCATAGCATGCATCTTTGCCATAGATGTCCTACAATAAAGTACTTGCAAGAAAAAAAAGAAGATGCTGCCATTGGAACAAAGGTGACCAATAAGATGTGTTCTCAAGATAATCAAGGTCCATTGGGTCACTGTACAAAAGAGTATTGACTAAGTCAAGGTAGACGAGGAGTATCCAATGACAAAGGGAACACTTAATATTGGGCAAAGAGTGGAAGCAATAAATATAGAGGAAAACAGGTCTTCAACCTCCTGTAAACACAACCAATCAAGGGGCTAGTCAAGACATGCCCGAAAATTGAGTCCCTAGAGTAAATGAAAACGTGCCCTAATGTGGGCTTGCAATGGAGGCCACCCATTTACCCTATTTAATAAATCCAACTAGTCTGAGAACACATCAAAGAAAAAAATGTGTCTGCTTGTAAACAGGCTATCTAATAGAGAATCAGTGCTACCTAGCTTGCAAATGTGCCACCTAGGAGGACCGATGACTTGCCTACACAAAATGCAGACATACAAGGACTGATTGCACAAAAGCATAGGTAATGCAAGGCCTATTTTATAGCACATGTGTGAGGGGATTCCTGCAGAAAACACAGGTCTATCTTGGTATCACCCAACCAATAGAATGGTTGCCGAACTTGTTTAACACCACCTAGGGCCTTTAAAAAAGGCTAGAAACAAGTCACCCTACCTAGTTTGAGTCCAAGTGCAAGGTCTACAATACGTGGGGATGATGCATGGCAAGTTTTGTTGTGGAAAATATGCTCCTCTTCGAGGTCTTTGATGCCCACACATGGCTCTGATACCATGTGATAGTGCACAATGGAAAGAGGAAAGTGAATATGGAGAGAAGAACAATACAAAGAGAACGCATGAGAAAGAATAAACAATGTGATCACAGTGGCTAAAGGCACAAGGCTACAATAGTTAGTCCCAACACATAGCTTCTTGCATCAGTGTGAGTGCCAAATGGTAGCAAGGGTATGAGAGAATGAGGAGGGTTGGCTTATCATGAAGGATCAATGGTGGATAATGGATAATGAAAGTGGGAGGGCAAGCTGCCTATATATAGGCAAAAAATAGAGAAAATCCTAAATGTGGTCAAACTCTAAAATAAAATAGCCAAAGTGCACAAAAAGAAATGCACTAATGTGCCCTCCATTTAAAGTGTCTAAAACACATAAAATGATAGACGAATACACTTTCAAAGCTCCTATTGTCCTCATTTGACTCAAATTGAGGCTCATAAGAAAGAGATGACCACACAAGGCACACACGAATACTAACAAGACTCACTTTTCAATGTTCATAGTGTGAATGATATGTACCTTGCCATTTTGCTTTCATATTAGCTATAAACAAAGTGTTTGAACTTGTTTCTTTGTATTTTCACTTTTGAACTAGCTCGTGTATGCTTCTCAAAGTTGGCATTGAAAGATGTTTGTACTTGAACTAGTGGCAGTATTTATATTGGTTGGGTTTGATACATTGATGTCAATATGAGCTTGGTATCTTGTAAGGCTACATTTCTCTCCAATCTACAAAGAACATTGTTGTTATTAGAGGTTTGATCATTTTTGTTAGACCTATTGAAGGTTAATAAAGAGGCTTTGGTTGCCATAGATTATATCATAGACCTCTCTATTGAATATGTGACATTTTCATGAAAGGTGAGAAGGATCGAAGCTTGCTTGGAAGTGAGCTATGGTGGAGAGCAAGAGCAAGAAGAGAGAGAGACACAAATGGGAACTCCAATAGTCACAATGTGTGATCGGGCCTTCCTTTATTCAAACTGTCACTAAAAGAATAAAGAATAAAGTGACGCGGACGGGTGCCCACCACCTGTAGTGTGCAGTGGTGGGTATTGTGAGTGTAGTAATACACGGGTGGCTAGGTAGAGGCGCCTTTACCCCCAACAACCTCCCACTTAAATGTGAATTTGCCCCAGTACAGAGTGAAAAGAAAAAAAAACAGTACAATGTACACATGTACAACAGAATGAGGAAAACATCATGTCATCCAACGCCCATCAATCTCATGAGGAAGGTAAAGCACTCAATAGTGAGGCTTTTCGTGAGCAGATCTGCAGGATTTTTGTCAGTGGAGATCTTGACAAGGTCAATAGACTTGTCCTCCACGACCCCACATATGAAGTGATACCTCACCTCAATGTGTTTCATCTTCGCATGGAAGACCAGATTTTTGGCTAGTTGAATAGCACTCATAGAATCTGAATGCAGTGTAGGTATAGTATCAATCCCAAGGTCATGAACCAAATGCCCCAACCATATGGCCTCCTTGCAAGCCTCAATGGCTGCAACATACTTGGGCTCAGTGGTAGAGAGAGCCGAACACTTCTGAACCTTGGACATCCAAGAAACATCACCTCCAGCATAGGTAAAGACATAGTCGGAAGTGGACTTCCTATTATCTGCATGTCTTGCATAATCAGAGTTTGTGTAGCCCACAACTCCTGTATACTAGCTGCCATAGCAAATACACATATATGTTGTGCCCTTCAAGTATCTCATGATACCCTTTACGGCATCCCAATACTTTTTGCCAGGTGTAGCCATATAGCGTGCCACAACACCAACTGCAAAGGGAATACCTGGACGTGTGGCTATCATGGCATACATCAAACTGTCCCCACGGCTGATGCATAAGGGATCTTGACCATCTTGGCCCTCTGCTCATCCATCTGCAGACAATCGGCCTGTGAAACCTTCACATAAGAAGGTAATGGACAGCCAATAGGCTTTACGTCCTGGATGCAGAAACGCTCAAGGACTTTATGAATGTACTTCCTCTGTGAGAGGTAGAGTAGTCCCTGATGTCTGTCGCGCTTAATGCACATACCAAGAATGTGAGAGGCCTGTCCCAAATCCTTCATCTCAAAGCTCTTCTTTAGCTAAGATTTAAGAGCATCCAGCTCATCATGAGCTTTCCCTGCTATCAACATATCATCAACATAAAGTACCAAAATAAGCAATGAGCCATCACCGGCTTTCTTTGTGTAAAGACATGGATCCATAGCACTTCTGCTATAGCTCTGAGACTGCATAAAGGCGTCAAACTTATGATACCACTCCCTAGGTGCCTGCTTCAAACCATAAAGACTTTTATTCAACTTGCACACTAGGTGCTCCATGCTAGGTTCTGCAAAGCCCTTAGGCTCCTCCATGTATATCTCATCATGCAAATTCCCATGCAAGAATGAAGTCTTGACATCCATCTGGTACAAGTCCAAGTCAAGCTGCGCGACTAAGGCCAAAACCAAGCATAGGGTGGTCATCTTGACCACAAGAGAAAAGACTTCATCAAAGTCAACTCCATACTCCTGTTTAAAACCCTTAGCGACAAGTCTTGCCTTATAAGCTGGCTTGGGGTTTCCAGGGGGTACTTTTCAGCTTGTACACCCATTTTCATGGCAAAGCCTTCTTGCCCTAAGGTAGTGCAACCAAATCCCAAGTCATATAGGGAGTCTATCTCAGACTGCATAGCCCTCTCCCAAGAGTGACTGTCACACTTGCGCATATCCTCATCATAGGTGAGAGGCTCTCCTGCATCGGTAACCAAGATATAATACATTGAGGGCTCAAATCTATCAAGTGGACGTCTATCTCTAGTAGACCGACAGACTTTACGGCCGGTCCAACACCCTGGCCATGTGTACCAACTGCTGTTGGAGGCTGCTATCCAACTGGCTGTGCAGAAGCATGTGGCTCCTCCTAGAATATAACCTTGCATATCTTTACCACCTTCTCAGGCTACCTATGCATCTTGTCTTCATGGAAGACTACATCATGGCTGTGGATGACTTTCTGCGCTTGCATATCCTAGAGGTAGTGGAGGGGAGCTACTAAGCTCTACCCCGAGACCTATGGACCACTTATTGATCAAGCGTTTCAAGCCGAGCGGCCATGGCTACCTCTCACATAGCCAACATGCAATGCCTACCTTACGAGTGTAGTGAGCTTATCTTGATGCTCGATCGAGTTCCCTCCTCTCTCTTGCACTCGGTAGTTCCACGATCCTTGTAGCAAGCTCAAGCAACCTCAAGCCCTCTCCATCAAGCTCCATCCTCCATAGCCGCGCGAGAGAAGAAAAGAGAAGAGAAGAAGAGAAGATGAAGAGAGAAGATGGGGAGCTTCTTCTCCACGATCCCTCACTCTCACACACTCACTCCCTGACTCCCTCACACTCCCTCAATCCCTCACTCAAGCACAAGCAAGAAGGCAAGAAACAAGAGAAGAAGAAGAAGACGCTTTGGCCACACACAAGAATGAGCTTCTCATTCACTTTTGAACTTTATATACATGCCCTACTTTTTGGGCGGTCATCCCCACTTTTTACATGGCCGGCCGTTAGCCTAGGCCCTCTTTTCCTATTTCCCACCGTTCTAACTTATTCCCTTTCCAACTAATGCATATAATTTTCACAGGAGTGAGCTTGGCACTCTTTAACAAGGATTCGGGAGCGCTTTCACAATTAATGGTGTGCTTTTACTCTTTTCTTTTCTCGAGGTGACATTGAGGCCTTCTGGAGAGGTTGTCATTCAAATTTTTTAGGGTCTGACCTCCATCCGGGGCGCCTTTTCCTTCCTTTGTCCTGTACCCTTTTGGTTATATTCTTCTTCCATTTTCCCACTCCTCTACTCCATTTTCTGATCCTCTGTGCTGCAGTAAACATTACCCCCTCCTACCTGAGTGCTAGTCCCATGGCACTGTGGTGGGGAGTAGTGGGGTAGTTGGGGTTGTTGCTAAGTGGAACTGGTAGGTAGATGACCACAATCAAAAGGTGTTGTTGTGAATGAGAGTTGATGGAGTTTGATTAACGATGACTAGGAGAGATTTCGGCGTGCTTTAGACTTCATGAAGATGCTCGGCATTTGTCACACAATTGTAGCTCCCATTCTGCGACGGCTATTAAACCTAGGGAACTCTAATCATTTAGAGAATATGAGGTTCCAAGATCTATGCCAATGGTGGGTCCATCACTGAGTTTTCCTTCTACTTGATTTGCTTCAGTCATGGTAGCCCTCAGCAGGCAGATGGTCGGCTACATCAAGCATGTTGGTCCATTCAACCATCGGAATATGCAGAAGTTTTTCCTGAAGCTGTTGTAGTGGTGTTTTGTCCGACTCAGAGAAAAATTATTGGGCATTAGCGGATGTCGTGGATGATCTTCTTTAGCCGGGTAGCCATTCACTGAGTCACGATCATAGCCTGCAAGAAAAAGTTGTGCACTCCCTAAGGGGTGTGTCTGTCTCACGGTGTGGTGTAAGTGCATATGTAGTGGAACTGGGAGATGGGTCTAACCTTGGGTAAGCCCTTGGTAATGTTCCACACTTGAGGACCCAGTTCGTGTGTTGTTGAAGGTGCACTACAAAACTTAGGGTGACAGGTCTAGAAGTCTTGCCCTTGATATGCCCTAAGCGTGAAGTGGGGGAGGGGCTAGGTGTAAACCCTAGGTGTAGTGAGCGAAGTGAGCCCTCGTGCTTTTTTTCTTTTCTTTTCTTCTTTTTTTTTTGAAGAATTGCATACAAGGAAGGTGTCCTGGCTAATGCCTATCACCTTCAGCCAGATTACGAGGTGGTCGCAAGCATTGGGATAGGAATGCACGACTTTGTAGATATTCTTTAATAGCGGCCCGGGGCTTCAGAGGTGTGGATGACAAGAAAGGATGATTGCACCACGGGAAGCGGGTATCGCTCATATCCTCTAAGGTTTCTAGGCAAAAGGAGGGAAGCAGGGTTGCCCTCATCATTAATCTAGTCATGGCTCTACTATCTATCCCTAGGTTGATGTAAAAAAAGAGTGGAGGGAGGTGGGCTTCCTCAGCTGTGGGCCTCTGCATTAGTAGGAACTTGATAAGCCTAAGATAATTACATGTGGTTAAGAAGGTTGGATCCGGGCAAGAAGAAAAATCCGTGAGGAAGCGATTGATAGATGGAAGGAGATCCTCTAACCTAAAGACTAGGCATTCCTCAAGGCTCCGAGCATTAACATTATATATCTTAGGAAAGTCAAAATCCCCATGAATGTTTCGATCATAGTCAACTCCATGCCTACGAGGGTAGGGCATGTAGATGGGGTCGTTGTGTTCTTCAGGGAGCGAGCTGCAGAAGGCGATCCAGGCATCAAAATTGGTATCCCGAATCCTCCTTGGCCACTTCGGCTACGCCTTGTAGCCTTAGACGGTTTTGGGAACCCTGTTTACCTTGTCCTGCCGGTAGTCTGCAAGCTCTTGCCTCCATCTGGTTTCTTTGGTTGGCTCCTTGCTTTGAAACTTCTAGCCTTAAGGCTGCCAAAGTTTCATTTTCTTTCTCTAGCTCCACCAGGGCCACCTTCTTTTCTTCTTATGCCTTGTCCAATTGTGCTAGAAGCTCATCCACATAAGCATTGTAATCAGCACCAAGTGGCATGGGAGTAGAGGCTGTAGTGGTTGATGCCTCTAGCTTTTGTCATTTTGGATCTTTCCTGGATTCGACATCTGCGGGGCAGCGGGCCTTTTCGCTCTGGCTTTCAGTACAATCTCAGCCACTTTACTGACGAGTAATTGCATCATGCTCATCAGCTGGGCCATGTCTAGAGAGGGCGTGGATTGCGGGGCGGTTGTGGTGTCGGTTGGCACTGGCACGAAGGAGGAAGGCAGGGGGTGCATCAGGGACTTGCCTGTCAAGATTTTGGGAGAGAAGGAAGGAGTCTCACTTGTAGCTTTCTTGCTTGCACAATGGGGGAATACACACAAAGGTGGAGGCTGAAAACAATTTTTCTCTTCTTAGTTGTGTAAGCCAAAAGAACTCTCATACAAAGAAATAGAAGAACCCTATATATGGGTCTCAAACCAAACTCAACTAACTAAGGTGGCATACTAACTGAGCCACGAACTAGAGTAGATAAGGATAGCTGTCATGTAGCTATTATTCATGGGCGGTGTACCAACCGCGTCTGCAACTGACAAGTCGGTGATATAAATACACAACGGTCACCCTGGCGTATCACGAGTGGAGCTCGATATCTCAACACTCCCCCTTGAGCTCAATCCCAATTCCTGCACACCAAGCAGGTCTCTGAACTTGCGCAGCTTCTCTGCGCCTAATGCCTTCGTGAATATGTCAGCTACCTGATCCTCTGTATTGACATAAACTAGATCAATAAGACCTAGTAAAACCCTCTCTCGCACATAGTGATAATGCACCTCAATGTGCTTTGTTCTAGCATGATAGACTGGGTTATTTGCCAAGTGTATACTCCTCATGTTGTCACAATAAATAACAACTGGCCCATCTGTAGGTTAATGCATATCATAAAGTAGCTTATGCAACCAAGCTACCTCACATGCAGCCATTGCTGCGCCCCTGTACTCAGCCTCTGTGCTGGATAAGGCAACTGTAGGTTGTTTCTTGCTGCTCCAAGTGACTGCATCACTCCCAAAAGAGAACACATATCCACTGGTAGATCGTCTATCAGAAATGCTACCAGCCCAATCAGCATCAGTATATCCATGCAACTGTATCTGAACCCCAGTCTCATAAAATAGTCCATACTGCAATGTGGACTTCACATACCTGAGTATGCGTCTAGCCGCATCCAAATGCGATTTCCTTGGAGCCTGCATAAACTGACTTACCAATCCAACAACATAGCTCAAATCTGGCCTGGTAATAGTCATATAAATCAAGCTTCCTACTATGCGTCTGTACATAGTAGGGTCTTCTAGAAGCGCACCTGCATCTGTGCTCAGCTTCACATTCTGCTCCAAAGGAACTAAAATAGGCTTACAGCCTGTCATCCCATATTTGGACAGCATGTCCAATCCATACTGCCTCTGCAAGAGCTGTATCCCACTTGGTGATCTAATCACCTCAATGCCCAAGAAATAACGCAGCTCTCCCAAATCCTTCATCTCAAACTTCTGCTTCAATAGCATTTTCGCATGAAGGATATCTTCATCACTGTCACCTGTCATAATCAAATCATCAACATAAATGACAAGAAGCATAATACCTTTCTCTGTTTTTCTCACATAAAGTGAGAAATCTGCCTTGGAAATCTGAAAGCCAATAGTGACAAGATACTGTCCTATCTTGTCAGACCATGCTCTAGGTGCTTGCTTCAAGCCATACAAGGCTTTCTTCAACCTGCAAACAAACTCAGGATAAACAGCATGCACATAACCTGGTGGCTGCTCCATATAGACCTCTTCTTGCAAATCGCCATGCAAGAAGGCATTCTTTACATCCATCTGATGTAAAGACCATCCCTTTGATATAGCCATAGCAATGACAGCTCTTACGGTTGCCATCCTTGCAACCGGACTGAATGTTTCTTCATAGTCAATGCCATATGTTTGTGCATACCCCTTGACTACTAATCTTGCCTTGTATCTGTTCACAGAACCATCTGCATTGTGCTTCACCTTATAAACCCAGTTACAGCCAATTGCATTTTTACCTTTAGGCAAAGGTACCAATTCCCATGTAGCATTTGCTTCCAAGGCATCCATTTCTTCATCCATGGCTTTCTCCCATTTTTCTTTTCCCATGGCTTCCTCAAAAGAAATGGGTTCTGGTTCCTGTATCACTTTAACCATATATGCATAATGAATGGCTGTAAATCCATCATATTTCAGCCTATCCACAGGATACCTAGCTCTGGTAGACCTGCGCAAAGTAGGTTCACTCCCAGGTGCTCTCAAAACATCCCTGGTCTTCCTTACTCCAGGTGTAACAATAGAAAGAATACCCAACTCATCATCAATGCTCTATTCTAAGCCATTGGATTCACCATCCACATAAGAGTAACCTGCATTCACATCAAACATGGGCTGATCAACCTTCTCTTTTCCTTTTCGTGATACCTGCATACCACTATCTGCATTGCTTTGAGAAGATTCTTCTGATCTCAATCTGTCTGTCCATGGCGAAGAATGTGAATCACTGCTAGAGGACGCTCCAGGTCCACTAATATTTTGTGACTGCTGCTATGAATTCTGTGCAGCATTACCATTTTGTGCATCTATATCATCAATCACATTTACTGGTTTATACCAGCTACTCATCTCATCAAAAACAACATCTCTGCTCACTGTAAACTTACGAATAGAAGGGTTATAGCATCTATACCCTTTTTGCTGCAGAGAGTAACTAATAAAGATGCACTTCTCAGCTTTTGGATCCAACTTGGATCTCAGCTCATCTGGCACATGTACATAGGCAATGCAACCAAAAATTTTCAAATGAGAAATATCTGGTTTCCTACCAGTATACCTCTCCTCTGGAGTCATCCCATGTATTGCTACAGTGGGAGTCCTGTTCATTATATAGACTGCTGTAGCAATTGCTTCAGCCCAATAAAAGCTGGCAAGTCTTTTTCATTGAGCATGGCACGAGATACCTCTCTAATATGTCTGTTTTTCCTTTCTGCAATTCCATTTTGTTGTGGGTTATGACTGCATGAATATTGTTGCTTTATGCCATGCTCCTGTAAGAACTTTGCAAACTCATTTGAGAGGTACTCTCCCCCTCCATCTGACCTTAGGCATTTTATTTACAGGCCTGTTTCTTTTTCAACCATAGCTTTAAGGGTTTTGAAATGCCCAAAAACCTTCACTTTTCTTTTTCATAAAATACACCCAAACTTTTCTGCTATAATCATCAATAAAAGTGACAAAATAATGACAGCCTCCAAGAGATGCAGCTTTAGTAGTCCACACATCAGAGTGGATTAATTCCAATGGCTTCTCACTCTCTTGAACATGTCTAGGAAATGGTTTCCTTGTCTATTTTCCAAACTGACAGGCTTCACATACCTTATGCATTTTTGCAACCTTGAATTTAGGCAAACCTGCAACAATATTTTGGGCTTGCATTGATTTAAGTCGTTGTACATTAACATGACCAATGCGTTTATGCCAGATATCAATATCTGCAACTACACCGGTCCCATGTGCAAACATTGTTGCACTCAATTCAGGCATGTATGCATCCAACGTAAACATTCTGCCCTTCTTATTTCATTTTGCTATCAAGCGACCTTTATTTTTCATATCCTCAACAAACCATCCATGAGGATTAAATCTGACCTGCAAGCCCTGCTCAACCATTTGACCAACAGAAACCAGATTCTTGGTGATATTCGGGACATGAAATACATCGGACAGGTATTTCTTTTTCCCATCCTGCATAGACAAAGGAATTTTTCCAATCTGCACAATAGGATGTGCAGTATCATCACCAGTCTCCACAAATCCTATTTTTTCCATTTTCCTTGCATCCTCCATCCATTCTGCATGACCTGTCATGTGGTTTGATGCACCTGAGTCAACATACCATACATCATTGCTTTCTTCTGCACTTGTCACAGAATTGTTCATGTGCTGCACCATAAACAAATGCTCATTTCTATCATCACCCTGTCTACTAGAAGATGCATAATTCCCTTGTTGCAGTTTTCCATTCATGATGTCATTCTGCTTTTTATAGCAGTCTTTAGCCATATGATCCATTTTACCACAGTAGTAGCATTCAACATTACTGTTTGCATTTTGGCCTCTTTGCCATCCACCACGACCTCTTTGACTCCCCCTGCCTCTAGAGTTACCACGTCCTCCTCCATAGGACTGGTTTTCTTGAGTTTGCTGCATATTCTAATTTCTGCCACGGCCTCCAAATCGGCCTCCTCTACCTCTGCCTCTACCTCTTCCAGCATTTGAGTAGAAGACAGCTTCTTTTGAAGTTCCTCCTGAAGAAGATGCACCACCATTTCTCTGCTCCTCAGAAATTAGAAGAGCAATCAACTCCTCAAAATCAGAAAATCTTTCACGGACGGAAATGGATGTTCGGAACTGTGCATAATCCTTTCCTAGACCATTCAAGGTCACTGAGACTAAATCATTATCTTCCACTGGCGACCCAATGGAAGCAAGTGCATCTGCAATCTTCTTTACCTTCATGTGGTAGTCATTGATGCTCATACTTTCTCTTTGCACATTGTGCAACTCTTGCTTGAGCTGCATTTTCCTGGCTTGCGTATTTGTGCTATACATTTTTGACAAAGTATCCCATGCCTCCTTTGGCGTACTTGCATCTTGAATATGCACAATCATAGAGTCTGAAATGCTGATAGACAGCCAGTACATAACTTTCCTGGCTCTCTCATGCCATGCTTTAAATGCCTGCATTTGCTGTTGATTGGGAACATCAGGAAGAACTGGTTCTTCTTCATTTCCTGCAACAAATTCCCAGTATCCTTTTCCCATAAGGAAATTCATCATTCTAAACTTCCATGCTTGGAAGTTGTTCTTGTCAAGCTTTTCAGTGACAATCTGTGAAAGAGAATCAGATGCCATTACAGAACACTGCAAAAAATTCTGTCACTGCAAAAAACACAGCTTCACCCTCACAAGGGAAAATCTGCAAAACTGGCGAAAGTGGTATTTGACCACACAGTCACTTCCTAGTGACGATTTTGCATCAACAGGCAACATGGATGATTCTGTAACTCCCAATGTCTCTGCGCACAAGCATACGATGCAATTTCTACAGTAACTTTTCACCGACCTGTAGAACAGTGGCTGCACAGCATAAAACTGGGCCTTTTCCTGAGTGCGTGCAGAAAAATTCCGCCTCCAAAACAGGCCCCGAAATGGCCTCAAATAAAAAAAACAAAGGTCGCCAAGAGCTAAAGCCCTTTCCCGCAGCATATACTGCCCACTTGCTTCACCGCGAAGGGCGTCTCAACCTGAGACAATGCACTCTTGCAATTTCCGACTGTGTTGCCTGCAGAGATCTGCTCCCAAAACAGAAAATGAAAGCAACACTGCTCCTCTTACCAGAACACCGCGAGCTTGGCTTGCTTTCTTGAGCTCCTTACCACGAACAAGGCTCTGATACCATGTCAAGATTTTGGGAGAGAAGGAAGGAGTCTCACTTGTAGCTTTCTTGCTTGCACAATGGGGGAATACACACAAAGGTGGAGGCTAAAAACAGTTTTCCTCTTCTTAGTTGTGTAAGCCAAAAGAACTCTCATACAAAGAAATAGAAGAACCCTATATATGGGTCTCAAACCAAACTCAACTAACTAAGGTGGCATACTAACTGAGCCACGAACTAGAGTAGATAAGGATAGCTGTCATGTAGCTATTATTCATGGGCGGTGTACCAACCGCAACTTTCAAGTCGGTGACATAAATACACAACGGTCACCCTGGCGTATCACGAGTGGAGCTCGATATCTCAACATTGCCCTTGCTTACAGCCACCACTGGGGCGGCTTCCACACTACCACTTGCTTCAGCCTCATGGCGGGGACTCAAAGGGTCGATTTCTCCTCCTCCATGGGTTTCTTCGACCGATCTGCGAGTGGCCTCTGCCAACTTAGCAAGTTCTTTCATCCTCAGCTCGTCGGCTTCCTCCTCCGCCCTTCTTTGCCTCTCTTCTTCTACCCTCCTTGATTCTTCTCTAATTCTTTCGAGTTCTTCCTCTTCATTTTTCCTTCGTTCCTCCTCCACCCTCCTTGACTCTCCTTGAGCCCTCTTCATCTCGGCTCGCTCTTGTTTGCTTAGTCTTTCTTCCTTCTTCTTCTGGCTCTTGTCAGTCTTCTTTTGCTTCCATGGTTTAGCCGCTTGAGTGGGTGGTACCTCCCACTTTCCTTTGTCGCTCATTGTGTTTTCACTCGAGCCTTCTTCCTTGCGGTGAGGTGAGCTTCGGTGCACAGCTTGCTCTTTAACTATGCCAGCATCCTTGATAGCCTCATTGATGGTTGCTGTCAAGACACATCTGTATCTGATTGTAGAGGCTTTTGAGGCTGGTTTTTTTCTTGCGGATGGTGTAGTAGAGGCAGGAGACTCCCCACCAGCTGGTGCTGCGGCTGGAGCCAGGAGCGCGGCTGAACTCTTGACAGTTTTCTAAACAAAGCCATTCCAATCCACCTTCTCTCGAACTCCTGCCGTGATGCTTTCTAGCAATGGCACCCCGATTCTATTCATTAAAGCGTTGTATCTGTGTCTTGAGAAAAGGGCGTGGACCATTTTAGCTTGCATCCTTGTTGCGGGGTCTGTAATATCAGCCAAACGGATTCCATCCACCGTGTGCACGTCCTTTTTTTTTACTCCCATCATGGCATACACATCTCTTTTTGGGCACCTCTCCTTCTTGGACACGAGCCCCAGGGCTTTCTCGACAATAGTTGCATTAAGGGGCACTTGCACCCTTCTCTCCTGGTCCCCAGTCCTTACTGTGACCATGCCACAGCTCCTACCTTCATCAAAGCTCCTTAAGAAGTCAGGGCACATGCTGTAATCCACAGCCTGCCCGACCTTTTCTATGTACTTTCGGAGGTTACATTTGTCCACCAACTCCTTCACTGCCAGCTCTTCCAAGATGGCTTCATCTAAATTCATGGTATGTTTGAACGTGAACTGGCGGAATCCACGTGTCTCAACACTGATTCCATACTTTGTCAGCTCCTCTTTAGTGAATGGGAGTTTACCCTATCCTGCCATGGTAGGTGCCTGTCATCACACCATGCCAACATTAATGTTATGAATTGACTCATCACTAACAAAAACCTAAGAAAGAATGTGTGTGACAATTTGCCATGCTGATTCAGAGGCATGAAACTTAGAAATAATTCAAAAGCAACATCTATTTCCTCCTTGCATTCTTTCCTATTTGAATTCAATTGATCATTTTCATCCATCATACATCTTGCTACATCACTTGACTCTCACTTTGCTCCCCCCCCCCCCCCCCCTTTCCTTAAGTTTTAAGGGAATCCTTCCTAGGATTAGCAAGGGGAGAAGGAGGGCTCGCATGGACTTTGTGGGGCGAGTTACTTGGCCAACAGCCAAGTATAGAGGTAAGGGTTATATTCAAGTTGGGCATGATGATCAAGTTCGCATGGTCGTATGGAAGCTTGGGTGATATAGGTCAAGACATCATGAAAGATGTCCCCGGAGTTGAGGCGACTAGCAACATGCAACTCCTCTTCCGTGAGGAATTGGTCAATGTAAGGGTGGGCCAACACCTGGTCATCTAAGTGTATGTTACGTGTAATGGCCAAAACCCTAAACGAAAGAGGTGCCACATAAGTAGGGTCGTGTTCAATTGTTTTGATCGCCCTTCTTTGCTCGGCATTGGTCATGATACGTTAACCTTTTTTCTCCCAATGGAGTCGCAAGGCATACCATAGTTGTAAGAACGAAGAAGCAAAGCTAGCAAGCTGCATGAGCTCCTCCAATTCTTGTTCAGGTGTAGAGCGAGTAGGCTTGCGGTACGAGGTAATTAGTCTTCTGAGAACGGCTTGCTCCTTTGAGATTTCTCCAGTAGCGATTAATTCGGTGACAATTTTGGGAATTTGACGGTCATAAACTCATAGTCTTCCCAAGTGAATGGCAACGCATGAACATCAGAAGCAAGGGGTTCATCAAGAAGTCCTAAGTCAAGCCTCTCATAGTTCCTAGCGAATGTGGTGAAGCTATTATCTAACTCCTTGATGCATGTCACTACGTCATCTCCCAAGGTCTCATCAAGATCCTTGGCCACTGAAAGGAAAGATCGTATTTCATACGAAGGCCTAAGACCTGCTGGTGGTGATGGTGCAATTGGGCTGGACAGTGGTGACTCCATTGATGGTGTCACAGATGGGACTTTGCGCTCAGGAGCACTTTGAGATGCTGCAGGGGGCTCTAGTGGCATAGGAGGTGTGTTGCATTCTATCTGAGCCGGCATGGGGGTGCTCAACTTCTCTGACTTGGATAATGCAGGGGCATCTAGTTTAGGACGATAAATGTGTTGGGATTCATTAATCACAACCGGTACTGGTCCAGGTTGCTTTCCAGCGTGGGCTCTGTATGTGCAAGCCTCTCTAGCTGGAGTGAGGTTGCTTAGAGTTGAGCCTCTTGAATGTCCACTTTTAGGCACCCATATCCAGTGGTTGCCCTCATAGTATCCTTGTGCTCGCAAGTGATATTTGGGGATCTAGTGCGGCGTGGTAGTGCACCTATGTCGATAGCGTCTGAACTATCTCTTAGGCTGTGATTGATATTTTTTGCGTTTAGAAGCACGTTTCTGCAGTTTACAAGGAGGTGGCCCTTGTCGTTTGGGCACCCATATGAGTGTGGATGCTTTGGCCTTGTGAATAGCCTTGGTGGGCTTGGTTCTAGCAGTTTGAGTGTGGGGTGAGATATCACAGCTCTTCTCCCTAGGCTTGGTCATGGGTGTGGTCATAGGGGTCTCTATCGGTGGCTTTGCAATTGTAGAAGGATCAAGATAGCCCTTGCTGAAAGTAGTCACTATGCACACATTGCCTATAGCAAGATGGATACGATCTAGGTTATAGTCCACATTGCAATTCGCCCGGTTTTTAAAAGTGCGACTAGTAGTGACTTATTACTAGCCCCTTTAGTGTTTGGCAATACATAAAAGAAGATTGGTACACTTTCAGACTCGATAGAGATGGCCACTTTGCATTTTCCTAAGAGTGAGTAAGCATTGCCCCCAAATGGACTGAGTTTAGCACTTGTAGGCTATAATTTAGGTTGATCAATGCATGTCCAATGGTCGTGCATCAAGATATTATAGTCGGCACCTTCGTCGATCAAGGCATCAAAAGAATACGTCCGTTCTGCAGTGACCGTGATTCATAGGTAGGTGGGTGCCACTGCTTCTTCATCTTGATCTATCAATTTGGTAATAGTGGCCACACAGACGTTGACAGGGGCTTCAAGCATAGGTGGCTCGTGCAATGGATGGGAAGGAGGATAGTTTTTTTTCATGCAACTCCCATTGAAGAAGCCTATTCCTTCACCTTCGAGCGTCTCCAACTCAACATTGCCTGTTCTACTAATTGTACGTACTCAAAAAGGTCCTAGTCCTTGAAATTTCATTTTCTGTCTGTGACCCTTCACAGAGTATAGTAGAACGAGGTCCCCCTGATCAACGTTGCGCTGTTTGACATGCTTGTCAAACCACATCTTTTGTCGTGCCTTCTCACAAATCAGAGTGTGGGTGGCTAAGAGTCGAGTCTCCGTGAGACGCTCTAACTCCACTAAGCGGTTGATCCAAGCCTCTCTTCTCTCCCAACGCTCCTGGGCTGCTATCCTTAAGCTAGGAACAAAGAACTCTAAGGATAGAATGGCCTCTATTCCATAAGTCAGCCTAAAGGCTGTCTGTCTTACAGCCATTTTATAAGCTGTACGATAGGCCCACAAGGCCGCCATTAATTTGTTATCCCAGTCACTTCATAATGTGGATACTATTTTAGTAAGCACCTTGACTAGAATTTTATTCGTGGATTCTGCTTGGCCATTTGCTTGAGGGTAGTAGGGCGTGGATCTTCTATGAATGATCAGGAAGGTCGAGAGCAGGTGGGATATCACTTCATTAATGAAGTGCATGCCATGATCACTTACTAGTTCAATTGGACAAGCAAAACGTGAAAGGACCTGCTCCCACAAGAACTTCGCAGTGGTTCTAGCGTCGTTCTTCCTAGTGGCTCTTGCCTCTGCCCACTTTGTCAGGTAATCAGTTGCCATAATGATGTAGCGTGCATGGGAGTACTGTGTGGCAGGACTGATAGGTCCATGAAGTCAATGCCCCATTTTTCGAAGGGCTGTCGTGCTATTATGGGGGTCAACTCTATCTTATCCTCACACGGGAACCTTAGTCTTCTGGCACTCATCGCAATGTTTTACAAATCTAGCAGCATCACGAAATAGGGTGGGGCACCATAGTTGGGATTGTAGCACCTTACGGGCTGTTGTATCCCCACTAAAGTGTCCTCCAGCTATTCCACCATGCGCTTCTCTCAATACATCGTGTATCTCATGCTCACACACACATCTACGCAACAAACCGTCTTGTCCTAGCCTATAGAGTTGACTGGTGATCAGTTGGTATGGCTGGATCTTTAAGATAAGTCTCCTTAGCCTGGCTTTCTCAAAAGGTCTCTTAGGCAGACCATTCTCTAGCACTTGAACTACATCATCGGCCCAGTATGGCATCAGATCGGCCCTAAACAAGTCTCTTTCGCTAGACAGGCCAAATGGTAGGTCGTCAGGTATGCCTTGTCTAGCACCTTCTCCTGTGGGTATGCGAGACATGTGATCAGCCATGTAGTGCTGCTTTCCCTTACGTACAACCACAGAAAAATCAAATTCCAACAAGAGAAGTAACCATCTAGCTATGCAACCTGTAACGCACGGCTTGTTCACAAGATAAAGCAAGGCTTGATGGTTAACGAAAAAGACGAAGGGTGTGGCCAACAAATAATGCCTAAATTTCTTTACAGCAAACACCATGGCTAACCCTTCCCTTTCTATAGTGGAATAGTTCATCTCCATTTCAGTGAGTTGCGTGCTGGCAAAACTCACAGGGTAATCTAGGTTATGCTCACCAGGATGGCATAGAACAACTCCAATAGCAATCTTAGAGGCATCTATGTGTACATGGAATGTTATGCTCCAGTTTGGGATTCATAAGATTGGTGCAGTGGTGAGATCCTTCTTCAACTCTTCATACGCACGCTGCCATTCCTCAATACACTCGAATACGATCAACAACTTGTACAATGGTCTAGCAATCAGTGCGTAATTTAGTACAAAGCGTCGATAGTATCCCGTATGGCCTAAGAAACACTGAATGCCCTTGTAGTTAATGGGTGGTGGTAGGTCGACAATGACTCTGACTTTTGAGAAGTCGGTGGCAATGCCATTCCTTGACACTACGTGCCCTAGGATACATCCATGCTTCACCCAAAACTAGCACTTTAAGGGGTTCAATGAGAGGTTGTATAACCGACACCATTCAAAGACAGCTCTCAACTTTTCTAAGTGTTCGGCCCAACTAGAGTGTATGCATAAGTCGTCTACGAACACCTCTAGCTCGCATCTAAGCATATCCTTGAAGATGGTGCACATTAATCCTTGGAAGGTTATAGGCGCATTCATTAGCCCAAAGGGCATAACGATGTAGGCGAATACACCCCACTCCATGGTGAAGGCAGTCTTGTGCCTGTCGTCAAGGTGCACTTGCACTTGATTGTAGCTAGAGAAGCCATTCAGGAAGCTGTAGGCTTCTTTGCCTGCCACCCTCTCCAACATGTGTTCGGTATACGGTAAGGGGTAGTTTTCCCTCTTCGTAGCAGCATTAACTTTCTTGTAATTCACGCACACTCGAATTTTACCATTCTTTTTCATAACGATCACTATAGGTGATACCCAATCCGTGTGCTCAATCTCATATATAAATCTCACCTCCATTAGCTTATCGATTTCCTCCTTCACTGCATGGGCATGTTTGGGATTCATAGGGTAAGGTCGTTGCTATGTTGGCACCGCATCTGGAACCATTGGGATATTATGGGTCACAACCCTAGGATCGACTCCTTTAAGTTCCTCCAAGAACCAGGCAAACACGTCGACATACTCTCGTAGGAGAGCAACAAGTTTAGCCTCCTCATCCTTGGTCAAGTCGTCAACAATGAACATAGGTCGAGGCTTCTCGCCTTCCCCTGCCAAGTTGACTTCCTTGACCTTGGTGGCTCCCTCAATTGGCTCACTAGTTTGCCCTTATCTCTTTGCTCCTAGCAGAATCACCACTATATCACCCTTCTTAAACTTTGTGAAGCGTTTGGGGAGATCCTACGGCTTCTTTTGCCTCTCTTATTCTGAGTCCTTAGCTCGCTTCCTGGGCTCCTGCTTTAGCTGTCTGTGCCTTACGTGGACTGGCAAGTCCCCTTTGGTGCGTCTGACCTTAGAGGGTTGGGGTATTTTGAGATCACTCTCCGTACTGACTTCCGACTCCGAGTTAAACTCACATCCCTCGCTTGAGAAAGAAGTTTTGCCAGGGGGTCGTAATTCGGTATGTGTATCCATCTTAAGCACTAGAACTACCAATGGTTGCGCCACCCCTGCCTGCTCATAATCCATGGCTCTTATGTGCTCCAATCAGGATCTATCACACTCCATCTGCATGACTCCTCTTTCATTCCAGCCTGCCCCTTTCCTTCTAGGCCTAGAGTCTGCCTTGATCTGTTCGATCGCTCTCCCTTCAATGTCATATTCTATCGTGTCTAACTCTTCTTCACTCTCATCCCCAATAGAGCGACAGTCCTCGTACTCCTCATCATCAGAGTCTTGCCCCTCTGACTGCTCGTCATCCCCTGGGTTTTCCTCTCCAATCTCATTTTCGTCACTGACTAAAGCCCAATTGTATAACAGGTTAAGATCGTGAATTTTGGTCCATTTCCACTCGGGCTTAGCCAAAAGATCACTTAGGGGTTTTAGATTGGTAGCCATGTTGCCCTTCAGTTTATTGGTCAGGCACTCCATGATTCCCTGAAGCTCGAGCTTGTTGGTGGGGATATGGAACGAGACCGGTTTCCTTGGGTTACGTGAGCTTCCTGCCATCATGCAGAGTGGCACGATGGGCTCCCTTGCTGGCATGCTTGGGGATTTAGCAGATTGCCTATATAGCTCTTCCTCATCTGAGAACGGTAGGTCAATAGTTGTCAAGACGTGCATCCAATCCCGCTCATCCTTAGGGCAAGGAATGTACTTGGTCAATGACCCATAGGGTTTGCTTGCATGTGCATCACCTTTTAGCATGGTTGAGATAGCATCAAGGTCAGCTGGGGTAGTCTTCTAGGTATCCATCTCAACCCTTATGCTTCTGTTCTATTCCCCAAGAAGATGAGATTGTTACCCCAATCTCCAATAACTCGCGCATTCCTCATCTAGGTTCAGCCTAGCAGTATGTCATAGTCCATTCCCTTCATGACAATGAAGTTAAAGGAAAACTGCACGCCTGCAACCTTCACTAGCCAGTTCTTTAGGACCCCAAATGGTCTAACCTTCATTCCGTTGGCCAATGTGACATTGAACCTAGCCGTTTCCATAGGTGGGTTTCCCCATGCTTGTAGAACTGCGTGGCTCAAGACACTAACACCGGCGCATGTGTCTACGATTCCTTTTCGTGTTACATCCCCCAAGGCTAAGATAGGTAAGACTGCATGCATCTCAGTGCCGTCCTAGAAAGCATTGACGTGCAGTGACCTTGGAACTGAGTGTAGCGTTAGGCTTGGAATCTGCGTGACTGCGTCCTGCTCTTGCAAGTCAGTGGTAGTATGCTCCTCTTTTCCCTCCACCCAATACTTTAATTCTTGCCATAAGGAAGGGTATTGCCGAAGCGGATCTCCTAGGCTCAAGGTTACTGGCGTGGTTACTAAAGTGGTGAGGAGGTTGCTGGGTGGTTGCCTTCCTCCTTGGTCAGTACGCTTTGGCCATATGTCTTGGTTAGCTTGCTGACATGCTTCTTCTTGGTCTTGCCTCTGTGGCATCTCATGTGGTGTGGGTGCCTTCCCCGCTTGAGGTCGGGATGGTGAAACGGGTGTACTCACACTAGAGAGATCTTCAATTTGGTCTTCCAGTATGGGCTCTACGTCCTTAAGGTGTTCCTGGGCTTCCTTGACCCACTCCTTGACTTTGGCTATAGCCTCGAGTTGCCGTTTGGGGTGGGGGTATTCCCCTACCTTGGTACTCCCTAGTTCTACTGTCTTAGGAGCCAAGGTCTCTGCCTCTGCATCAGTGACCCTCTTTCCTGTCACTAGCATTGTAGCTTCCTCAATCTTAAGGGTAATCTTTGCATATGTTCTCTTTCTTCTTCTCCTCTGGCTTTTCTTTCCCAACGAGGCTGCATCCAGGTTACTTGGCCCAGGCAATGAGATGCTTGCCTGTTTTGTTTGTGCTCGCATCATGACATGTAGTGGAATGGGCGTATCCTCACTAGCAAAGGTCTCCACACCGAACAGCCCCAAGGGTACTAAGGGCACATTGGCAGAACTAGTTGATGGCTTCCATCTAGCACAGTCAGGAAATAGGTGTGTGATTCCACACTCGGTGCATCGAAGGTTAGCTTTGTCCTTGTCTGCCTGTTCCCTTTTCGGGTAGTGTGATGAAATATGGCCTAGATGTCCGCAAGTCCAGCATGAGATTGGATCTTGGCTTGGTCCTCCAAAGCCTCCGCCTCTTCCTCTGCCTAGCGCCATCACTGGTACTGGTCGGTAGTCCATTAGGACTAGATTGCCTTCCTCATCATAGGATATGTATGGGTTCACGTAAGTCTCCTCTTCACTAGATTCTTCCACATAGTGAACGGGAGTGTCACTTAGTGGATGGGTTACATAGGGCTCTGGTGGTCTAGGTATGCCTGTTGGGTTCATCTCTAGCGTAGGAATGGCCGGTCTTGCGTCAATTGGTGCTGGAAGCGCCAACTGGGTTCCCCTGCCAAAGAGGTTAGGTGGCCTGTTGCCTAAGTATGGAGGGTTGTATTGCTGCGCATATGGGAATCTCCTTGGCAATCTGCAATGTAATGCATCATGACTGAACCTACCGCAGTTCGAGCACGACCTATATCTAGGATCTTGGCACTCGACTGGGAGGTGGTTACCACCACAATGTATACATTGTACATGTGACCGCACAAGCTTCCTCATTTGTTCTTGCAATCGTGCAAGCTCCATTCTTACCTCAGCCAGCTCCTGGCCTTGGTCAACACTCTTTCCCTTATCCCATATGCTAGAGTTCTCTCTCTCTCTTGAATCTGTTGACCGCTCTGGAGCTCTCTGGCTTGTACTATCCCGACTGGTGTTCCTCATGCTTTGCTCCCTAAGTTGATCGTCCACCCTTATTGCCTCTTCAAAGACTCTAGCTAACATGTCTCAGTGTAGAGTGGAGTTACTAGCAAGGATCCTCTTGAAGAGGCTACCCACAGAGTGACATAGTCCCTTACGTCTTTGTTTTCTCTCTGATTGACATTCATCAATTGGACGATGAGATTTTCAGAGTACCCTGCCTTAGAGAATCTCTTGATAAAGAGGTCCTTAAGACAAGCAAAGTTCGTGCGCTCAGCTGCATCTAGACTAGTGTACCAAATTCTCCCCTTATCACCTAAGCACAGACCGAAAGCTTGAGAGGGTTGTGCAAGGTCCATGAGACTGTTTGCTTTGCAAACTTGTTCAAATTGCTCCACAAAGCTATATGGGTCATTGCTAGGTTCATACTTGTCTAGCTGCTTTGCTACGATATGGATTTTAGATTGCCTCTTTACCTCGTGCGTGACCCGTAATCCCGAGAGTAATGATGTGGCTAAGGCTGTAGCGCTCTGCTCAATGGATGTATTGTCCATGAGCCGTTTGACTACGAGTTCACTCAATGATAAGTCATCCTCTGGTGCTCGTTCTCTCTCTGCATTTGGCCCTGCTTTGGCTGCACCAGCCAAGGCTAACACATGCCGGGCCTTGTACATGTCTACATCTTGTTGGAGTTTTCTAGCCTTTTGCTCGTGGTTATAGGCAATTGTGCTCTCTAGTGCCTTTCTAATCGCCTTTCTTTCCTCTTCTAGGTTTGCCACCACTTCCTCTACTAGTCTGCCCTGAACTACCATCCTAGTCAACAAGTCGTACTCATTGACTAACTCCTGCACTAAGACTGGAAATTCTCCCAAGTCCAGTCGGTCCTCTCCTTGTCCGCCTCGTGATCCTGGCATTGCTCCCACTTCCAGCTCCACAAGGTCATCGATTAATTTGAGTAGCTCCGGCAGCATCCGATCCTCTATGTTGTCGCCTTCTGGATCTTCATATTCTCTTAGGGTCCTACTGATGGGGCTCTCAGGCACCCAACTATGTTTTGGGATCTTCTCCTAACAGTGGGTTCCTTGATGTTATTATATCTCCTGATGAGTTCCTTGTTATTGAAAGCAGTTGTCAATCTTATTCACAAGTTGTGCTTTGTGCTTTCTAGTGCTTAGTGCGAAAACAGGCTTTTTCTTTTCTTGTAGTGCACCTTTGGTGATGAAATCAAAAGTGAGGTGTTGATGCAAGCAATGCTCAATGCAAAGTCCACTCCTCCCCTCACGTTCGTAGCCTGATATGGCTCTAAGCGTAGGTTCTGGTTGATCTAAGGTCTTACTAAAAGTCCATGTTGCATTCTCTATTCTGCTTCAAGGTTGGTTGGTTGGTCACCGAAAGTCAAGTCAAATTCTAAATTTTGTTTGCTCAGTATCTAGCTGTTCGGGGTGAATCCTCGGTTATCTTGTCTGGTCTTTGGCTTCTAAGGGCTAAATTGGGTTTCCCGGGGGGTCAGAGATGTGAACAAGGTGGCCAGGACTGTAGGGCAAGTTTAAAAACCCTCTATTTTAAGTTCCGGTGAAGTGGTCCGATTCTGGGAATCGAACGGGTTGGTCTGATTTTGGGAATCGGACGGGCTGGTCCAATTTTCACACTTAGGAAAAGTGGTCCGATTATCACCCTTGATCCAATTTGAGACTCGGACAGGGTGGTCAAATTTTACTTTGGTCCGATTTCCCCAGTCGGATAGGGGGTCCGACTACTGCGATGGGTCGAGTGGATTCTGGGACTAGGACACGTGGTACGATTTTGGCACTGGGTCAAACTCTCTCAGTGGTCTGATTCTGGGAATCAGATCGGACAGGGTGGTCCGATTCTCTCAGTCGGACGGTTTGACTCCCAAAATTGGGTGGTCTGATTCTGGGAATCGGATGAACTGGTCCGACGGCGTGGACGACGGCCCGTGGGTTCTGCGCGATGCCTCAAGGTCAATACCTACTCCATGGAATCATCCCATGCCTTCCAAATAGGTGCAAAACAATACAAGGAATTGCCAGGCATACCTGGAATCAATGCGGCGCTCAAATCGATCAGCACTTCAAAGATCTCCCTGCAACTCTCTCTCTCTCTCTCTCTCTCTCTCTCTCTCTCTCTCTCTCTCTCTCCCTAGCTCTCAAGCTTACTCTCTTCTCACAAGGCAAAATGTCAAATGTGGTCTTTCCTGGTTCCCTCGACCTCTTATTGCCCCATCCTAGCCTGCTGTAACCTCAGAAATTAATCCCTCACACTCTTCTAGCCAGAAATCTGAATCTGTGCCCCTATTTCCCCGTTTCTAGCAGCACAACAGAACCCTTCTGTTTTCCTTCTTTTTCCTATCCTAATCTTAACCTAATGCAATAAAAATCAAAACTAGAGATGGAGATGGATGGTCCTACTCTAATATTGTCATGAAGGAAAATACAACATTAATATTTGCACCTTGGATTAATTCCAGCCTTTGTAAATTGAGCCCTAGCCTATGTGTACATGTGTGAACAGCCCTTAAGTTTGGAAAGGGAGTTAGAATAAAAAGGACTAGAGGCCAAAGGCAAGACATCTTTTGATCATTCTATAATCTTGGCTTTACCATTTTCTTGGAGTTAGCTTCTTCTTAGCCTATGAAGCACTCAGCCATGGCCGTCATGTATTCTTGAATCCCCAACCATTAATACATGATGAGGATGTCTTGGTGCAATAGATTTGTTAATTCTTTGTTGTAGCTTAGTTAATTTTCAATTTCAGTTAGATTTCATTCCCTGGTTGATTGCTTTCTTACATTGGTATCAGAGCTGTAGCTTAGATCCTTGCAGAAGTCATTTTCAAGTACTAGATTCAGTTTCCTAGGCTAGGGAGAGCAAACCATAGTTAGGAATTTGAGTGACAGGACTTGAGAGGACATGAAGGCTTCAAACCGGAGTTACATGTGAAGGTCTGCTACAAACAGGGATGAAGATGGTGATTCTTGGCATTACTAATGGAAGAAATGGCGGGCTCCAGCCAAAATAGTAGGACGTGATCAAGATTTGAGCCAAAAATTGGGGTAAGTAGACAAACTAATGGTTACAGGACTTAGAGGAAGGAAAAGTTAGAGTTACTTTTCATGAAACAAGGGTTTCTTCTCTTTTCTCTCAAGCTGTCCACAAGAATCCATGGCCAAGACAAGATCAGATCTTCTCTTTCTCACTCCTATCATGAGAATGGATCACATGACCTTCTTCCCTGCTTCAAGAGCTTCAATTGGAGTAGCTAATATAGCTACTTAGCATTATCTTGGACTTTTTGTACATGAGTATGTACTCACGCTGTTTGCGCCGCCTGCACACACTCCCCTACTGCGTGGAAAATTCAGAGTTATAATGGCCTTTGAGCATTACTAATGATCCTACTAACCCTGGGCAAGAGGTCCCTCACAAGCTTCTTCAAGATTCTTACCCTTTTGGAGTTTTCCCTCTTCTTCAAAACCCTAGCTATGGCAATTTGGGACAGCATCAAAGATTCCTGAAATTTTTGAAGCAAATCATGGGGCTTTTGTGGGCAAAGCATCTCTGAAGCTTCCTCAACCATTTCCCCTCAAGAATCCATCAACATTGGACCGACATTGAAGGAGATTGAAGCCAATGGAGGTCTAGGTTTTCAATGGACAGCATGAAGCTTTTATGCCATTAAATTTTGGCATTCCCTCTCAAATTTCGGGATCTCTTGGACACATTGAAGCCCTCTCTATTACCTATTGCAACCTACTTCAAGTAGAGAAGGTAATCGGTCTTCATCAATCCTCACTTGGAGCATTCGTGGAGTCATGGAGCTTTCATGGGATTAATGAAGCTGAAGCTTATCAAGGAAGGGATTATTCTTGAAGATTGAAGATCTCTTGGACTGATTTTAGAAGGATTATCAAGCTCAACTCACCTATGTCAAGCATTATGTAATGAAGGTCATTCCATCAACAATGCTCTTCTCCAATCAATCAAATGAGGTATTCTAATCACTCTTAATTTCTCTTTACATCCAATTGCTGATCTCATTTCCAATTGTTGAAGAGAAATAAGAGGATTAATGAAGCTTTCATTCATAGCCTAATGCATTACATGAAGCCTATAGGTTATGTCAGTCATTGTCTTTACTAAACCTCTTCAATTTACTGAAATGACCAACTCTAAATGTCTCAAACTCTTCCATAATGAATGAGCATTACCCATCTACTTTCATTCATTGAAATCAGTAATTTCTTGAGCTTCATTACTCAATCTTTATTGCCTAACCCTGACATGAAATTGATTGCCTATTTTGCCTCTTGATCATAAGAAAATCATTACCCAATTGGTAAGTGAGAAAAGCTTTGTAAGCAATGAGTCACTGCTGAGGTAAATACCTCTCCATTTCTCATTTACATTTCAGCCTTTTCAATTCCAATTTTGCATATCATGAAAAGGAAATGAAAGGCAATTGTATTTCCTTCCTATTCCATGCATATCATACTGATTTTTGGAGCTAGAATTCACTTGCCATGTACATGCCCACGAGGAAAAGTGGATGCCGGGCGAGTTGGTAGGACAAAAGAGAGGTGACCCTTCCCTACCGACGAGGACCCTGAAGGGGAGCGCAACCCGGCCCGAGAGGGAACTTTGCAAACCCCTCGGGTCTCGGATCCCACGTATTTTCAAGTTTAGGTGCAGGTACAAATCTCAAAGGCACTTGAAATCAGCCTACAGCATGAGTTATGGACAGTAAGTTCTTGAGATTTTGGGCAAATGTATGGTATGGCAAATGTATGAAGACATATGGCTACAGTAAAATGTATGCATCCTATGGTAAAGACACTATGGTTCAGCATTAAAGTTTGGAACAGAGTATGTATACATACCCTCATTAAAGATTGCAGTCTACTTTGAGTTAGACAGCCAATTTACTGGTTACTGAGGTCATTTTCAGTATGGGCAGACGTATGAGACTCTCCTACAAGGTTATGAAGTTGGTACATGCTTGGTATTGATGGTACAAGTCATTAATTGACTAGAACAAGGTATTCACTTCCTGCAGAAATTTTCAGACAGCAACAGAAAATCCCTTACAGAAATTTCTGTACTCATCCATTTTCTGCACTTGATAGCTCGTTGGATAGAAGACTCTTCAAGCTTCGAACAGAGCCAAAGACCCCGTAATTTGGAGCTCTAGAAGTGAAGATAATCAAGTTTTTCTACTGCAGGAAATTCAGGACAGAAATCAACCCATGGCTAGGAATAAGAAGAGAGACCCTGTTTTGGATACTATCAATGAAGAATTGAAGGAATATCAACAGGAAAGGGGTGAACATGACACTTCTCAAGATGCCATTTACCGAATGCATTATGAGAACGAAGAGGTCGATGCAAGTTCCACCCACTCCCCTACCAATCAACCCATAGAGATGTCTCATATCTCAATGAATTCAAACAGTTTTCAACAATTGTCAAATGACATAAAGGATATGAAATCAGGCTTCGAGGGTATGAGGTTGGGTATTGACAAGCTTGTAGCACTTCTTGGTGAGAAAATGTTGCTGACAGCTGGTCTTAATGTCCCACATCCTCATATGGCTGAAGAACCACCTAAACCACCTACTCCTAAGGTGGTAGGTCAATTTGAAGTTGGAGAGTCATCTAAAGCTAAGGATTTTGTTCAGCCCACTTCACTTCAGCCACAATTTCATCAACAAAAGGGTCACTTTCAGCCACATGGGCAAGATCCTCAAGAGAGAGTGCAAACAAACTCAAAGCATGATGAAGACATCCATGGGTGCAACTCTTTCTACAAGCAATTTTACCCTCAAGCAAATGTTGGTGGCTATGAGCAAGGGCATGTTAATTCAGCCCCAAACTCTTATGGGCAGCCACATGGACATATGAATTCAGCCCCAAATGCTTTTGGACAGCCACAACATAATTTCTCTACTCAAGTGCAGCCCAATAGGCCAAGTCCCATGTCAAGTCATGGTTGGAATCAGCAAAATAATGGGCAGCAACCACCTTTCAACTCACCGATGCATGGACAACCTCAAGGGAACCATGGACAACCTCCCAATGTGAGCAACACATACTTTCAGCCTCAACGACATTGTTTCCAGCCACAAAGTCATGGTATGCATTATGGACAGCAAACTCCTTATGCACAAGGGCATGGAAATAATGAATATCCTAGGCAAGGACCTTTTGGCAATTATTTTGGGCCACAACACCATAGTGGGCAGCAGCACCATAATGGACAACCTTCTCAATACGAGAGAGATTACAAGGAGAAAATAATTATCTCAAACTTCAAGGGAGAGAACCCTTCACCCACGGAGTTGGAGGAGTGGTTTGACAAGTTAGAGATGTATTTTTCCCTTTATCCAAGGCCCGAGAATGCCAAAGTAAAATTTGCAGCCCTTCATCTAGAAGGCTATGCTCACACTTGGTGGAGATATATAGCGAGGATGGGACATGACTTCTTGTCTTGGAATGCATTGAAAAATGCTATGATTGAAGTCTTTGTTTCCCCTATTGAAAAAGAGCGGTTAGAGAAGAAGTGGTATGCACTTGAGCAACGTGGTCTCTCGGTTAGAGAGTACTCAAATCAGTTTTTGAACCTTTCGATGTATGTTCATGGGGTCTCCGATAGTGCCAAGTTGAATTAATACATATTTGGTTTGGAACCTACTCTTTCTTCCGAAGTTGGAGCCATGAATCCTACATCCCTACAAGCTGCCATTCAATTGGCTGAACGTTATGGGCAGAAATACAAGGGTTTTCAGCCAAAAACAGGGCATTCTTTTCAGCCTACGCAGTTCCCAAGGACATCAGGCCATTATGGGCATGCTAAAACTGATTTTCAGCATATTGGGAAGCCATCAAATACTTTCAGCAATACCTACAGCAAGATACCCACTTTTCCTACTGTTTTTGGGTCAAAACAAAGCAGTAATTTCAGACCTAATGCCGAAAATAGATTTGATGGAAAGAGAACTAATATAAGTGCCAAAACTTCAGCCCTACTCAAGGCAAACATGTATCGAATGACAAGCTCAAAGATATGTATGCTAAAGGACTATGCTTCAAATGTGGAGAGAAATGGTCACCCGATCATAAGTCCAAATGCAAGGCAAAAAATATGAAGATTAGCATGATCATCGAGGATGATTCCGATGTTGAATCTATTGAAGGAAGCTTGGCTCAGCTTGATGTCACAACAACTCAAGAAGAGGCGCATGAAAATGAAGAGAATGTCCATGATGAGTTCTATGATCCGATGGATGGGTTTCCTTTCGACCCGGGCGGTCATTATTTGGATGATTCATGGACTGATTTACATCCATCGCTATGTGCCATATCAAGTGATGCATGGAGTGGTTCAAGAGGGGATAATACCCTACGCCTTAAAGGTCAAATCAAGGGAAGGACTGCTCATATACTCATTGATACGGGAAGTACACATAGCTTCATTAATGCTAAGTCACTCAATGGGCTGAAATTGAATACGTATGAAATGCCTACATCACTCAAAATCCAAGTGGCAAATGGAAATTTTGAGAAGAGCAATCAATGCTGTCCAAATGTACCTATCACCCTTTCCCCATTGTGCACTACATCGGTGAGCCTAATTGCATTAGAAATGGGTCCCATTGATATAATACTTGGCTGCAATTGGCTGAAATCTTTGGGCAGATTTACCATGGATCTCAACAACATGGAAATGGAGTTTAAATGGTGTGGACAACAAGTAACACTACATGGAGTTGAAAAGAAAAGAATGGAGATGATCAGCCCCAAGAAGGTTAAGAAAGAGATAAATGCAAAGGCATGTATGTTCACCATTCTTCTTTCCAAGATTGAAGAGGATCAGCCCTCTTCTCCTACCAACAATATGGACCCATGTCTTTGTAAATTGCTAAAAGAATATGATGATATTTTTCAGCCACCTACCTCTCTTCCTCCCAAAAGAGAAGTGGATCATCCCATTGACTTTCTGCCCAATACAAAGCCCATCAACAAACCACCATATCGCCTCTCCAAAGTGGAAAGAGAAGACGTAGAACGCCAAGTCAAAGAGCTTTTGGAAATGAGTCTCATTAAGGCAAGCCAATCACCTTTTGCTTCTCCAGTCCTTCTTGTGAAGAAGAAAGATGGCTCCTTTCGAATGTGCATTGATTACCGCGATCTCAACAAGGTCACTATCAAGAATAGGTATCCAATACCTAGAATAGATGATCTCTTAGATGAATGGAAGGATGCCAAGGTGTTCTCCAAAATTGACTTGAGATCGGGATATCATCAAATACGCATGAAGGAAGGGGATGAATTTAAAACAGCCTTCAGGACGGAGAGGGGTCTTTACCAGTTTATGGTTATGCCTTTTGGGTTATCAAATGCTCCAGCCACATTCCAGTCTCTCATGAATAAGATACTTCAGCCATTGCTCTTTAAAACAGTTTTGGTATTCTTTGATGACATTTTGATCTATAGCAAGAATAAAGAAGACCATTTGCAGCATGTAAAAGAGGTCTTTGACATATTGAGGATACACAAACTGTTTGCCAAGGCCACTAAATGCTCTTTTATGACAAAGGAAGTTGAGTACTTGGGTCATATAGTGGGAGAAGATGGAATCAAAGTGGATCCTAAGAAGGTTCAGTGCGTCAAAGAATGGCCTACGCCAACCAATGCCACTTCATTAAGAGGTTTCCTTGGTTTGTCATCCTTTTACCGACGGTTTATGAAGAACTATGCTCATGTTGCAGCTCCTCTTACCGATCGGCTGAAAAAGGAGGCCTTCTTCTGGGATGAGATCGCTGACAAGAGCTTTAATGAGCTGAAGCAATTGCTTGTTTCAGCACCCATACTAGTTTGCCCTGACTTCTCCAAGACTTTTACCATTTATGCAGATGCCAGTGGTAGAGGTTTGGGGGCAGTTTTGGTACAGGAGCATGGTGTCATTGCATTTGAGAGTAGAAAATTTGATGACAAAGAGAGAGAGATGCATGCTTATGAGCAGGAGATGCTTGCTATCTTACATGCAATCAAGAAATGGCACCACTACCTCTATGGGACACACTTCAAAGTCAAAAGCGATCATAGGGTCTTAAGATATTTTCTCTCGCAGCCCAATCTTTCTCCCAAGCAAAAGAGATGGTTAGCCACTTTGCAATCATATGATTTTTAAATATCATACATGGCTGGCAAGGATAATGTGGTGGCTGATGCGTTATCAAGAATGTGGGCATGCAGTCTATCTACTGTGTCTACCATCTATAAGGATTGGATTGAAGACATTCAAGAGGAATATGTGCTTGATGAGCATGCTGCCCATATTTTACAAAAATTACAGCAAGGGTGTGATGCTAAATTTCCTAATTTTAAAGTGCATAATGGCCTCTTATGGTTTAAGGGTAAAGTGTACTTGATTCCCAGTAGTAAATTCAAGCTGAAGGTGCTTCAAGAGATGCATTCATCGCCAATGGCTGGTCATTTGGGCCTTTTCAAGACGTTTGATAGAGTTCATCAAAGCTTCTATTGGAAAGGTCTATGGAAAGATGTTAAAGAGTATGTATCTCAGTGCTTGGAGTGTCAGCAAAATAAGGATTCCACTCTATTACCAGCCGGCTTACTTCAGCCTTTACCCATACCTACGGGCAAATGGACAGATATTTCCATGGATTTCATAACGGGATTGCCTACTACCAGTCATGGATGGAACAGTATCTATGTGGTAGTTGATAGGTTGACCAAATCAGCCCACTTTATCCCAACTAAAGTCCAATTTTCAGCAAGGCAAGTCACCGGGCAATTTATGGAAGGTGTGTTCAAACTACATGGTATGCCTATGAGAATAGTATTAGACCGTGATTCGAAGTTTATGGGCAACTTCTGGAAAAGTCTATTCTCATCTATGGGTACTTTCCTCACTCCTAGCACGGCCTATCACCCTCAGACTGATGGGCAAACGGAGAGAGTCAATCATTGGGTGGAAGTGTACCTTAGGCATTATTGTCATGACACACAAGCTTCATGGGATCGTTGGATTCACCTTGCTGAATTTTGCTATAATAACACGCACCACATGAGCATTGGGATGTCTCCATTTGAAGCTCTTTATGGGTATAAAGTCCAACTTCCATCAGTTTTATTCCATGAAGACATCAACCCACAAGCAAAGGAAGAGTTGGAAAGAATGGAGTTGCTCATGAGGCAATGCAAGGACAACATAAGGAAAGCACAAGAGGTAATGAAGGTCTATGCAGATGAGAAAAGAAGACATTTAGACTTCAAGGTTGGAGATTGGGTATTTCTCAAAGTGCCCAAGACGCATTATGCTTCATTAAAGGGTGGGAACAATAAGCTTGCTCATAGGTTTTATGGGCCATACTTGATCTTGGACAAATTTGGAGAGCTTGCTTATAAACTTCAGCTACCATCTTCTACTAGAATACATGATGTATTCCATGTTTCACAGCTGAAGAAGTATATTGGGCCCGATGTACAAGTATTGGAAGAGTTACCACCATTGGATGAGGCAGGACTGATCATATATGAACCTGAAAGCATTATTGGAAAGAGAGAGAAAGTTCTCAGAAATCGTACTCTCATTGAGTATCTCATTAAGTGGAAGAATTTGCCCATTGAAGAGTCTTCTTGGCAACCATCCACTTATGTCAGTAACTTTCCTTGGTTATTACAGGATGATATATGATGCAGTATGCAGTGACTGTGCAGAGACAACTTGCTGTATGAAATTTCTGCAGACAATAAAATTGTCCTGACTTCATCAAAATTTGATTTTAATGTTATGGGGTGATGCTTGGGAGTGTATACTTCGTTTCTACACCTCATACGCCTCATTTGGACCAATATATCAAAAGTTATGGCAGTTTTAGTGAATCAGCCCTGTTTGGACAGCAGCCAGTTTTCTCACAATTTGGCATGCAAAAAGGTCTTCTTTTCATGGACAGTGCTTTCTTATCACTTGGAAGATGAATGGGCATGATTACTATCATCCTTGACTTGGATTTAGTCCATTACTTCTTGGTTTTGAGGACAAAAACATCTTCAGGACGGGATGGTTTGTCATGAAGGAAAATACAACATTAATATTTGTACCTTGGATTAATTCCAGCCTTTGTAAATTGAGCCCTAGCCTATGTGTACATGTGTGAACAGCCCTTAAGTTTGGAAAGGGAGTTAGAATAAAAAGGACTAGAGGCCAAAGGCAAGACATCTTTTGATCATTCAATAATCTTGGCTTTACCATTTTCTTGGAGTTAGCTTCTTCTTAGCCTATGAAGCACTCAGCCACGGCCGTCATGTATTCTTGAATCCCCAACCATTAATACATGATGAGGATGTCTTGCTGCAATAGATTTGTTAATTCTTTGTTGTAGCTTAGTTAATTTTCAATTTCAGTTAGATTTCATTCCCTGGTTGATTGCTTTCTTACAAATATTCAACAAAAAATCAAAATACTTACTTGCTCCAAGGATTAAAACATCCTAAATCTCCTAACTATCTTGAGCATCGGTTCGGGCTGCAAACCCTACTTCTATGCTCGATTCCATGCGCGCGGTGCTCAAGGCTCAATTCCATGGGTCCCAGCAATGGAACCAAAATGGAGGGGAGCTACTAAGCTCTACCCCGAGACCTACATACTGCTTATTGATCAAGTGTTTCAAGCCGAGGCCATGGCTATCTCTCACATAGCCGACACGCAATGCCTACCTTACGGGTGTAGTGAGCTTACCTTGATGCTCGATCGAGTTCCCTCCTCTCTCTTGCACTCCGGTAGTTCCATGATCCTTGTAGCAAGCTCAAGCCCTCTCCATCAAGCTCCATCCTCCATAGCCGCGCGAGAGAAGAGAAGAGAAGAGAAGAAGAGAAGATGAAGAGAGAAGATGGGGAGCTTCTTCTCCCTCACTCTCACACAGTTACTCCCTCAATCTCTCACTCAAGCACAAGCAAGAAGGCAAGAAACAAGAGAAGAATAAGAAGAAGAAGCTTTGGCCACACACAAGAATGAGCTTCTCATTCACTTTTAAACTTTATATACATGCCCTACCTTTTGGGCGGTCATCCCCACTTTTTACATGGCCGGCCGTTAGCCTAGGCCCTCTTTTCCTATTTCCCACCGTTCTAACTTATCCCCTTCCCAACTAATGCATATAATTTACATAGGAGTGAGCCTGGCACTCTTTTACAAGGATTCGGGAGCGCTTTCACAATTAATGGTGCACTTTTACTCTTTTCTTTTCTCGAGGCGACACTGAGGCCTTCTGGAGAGGACGTCATTCAAATTTTTCAGGGACTGACCTCCATCCCGGGCGCCTTTTCCTTCCTTTGTCATGTGTCCTTTTGGTTATCTCCTTCTTCCATTTTCCCGCTCCTCTGCTCCATTTTACGATCCTCTGTGCTGTAGTAAACAGGCAGTAACCCATCTCGCTTGCATCCCCATAGCCAAGCAAAATGCATTTGACACTCTTAGGATCCAACTTAGTACGCTTGTCTTTGGGCACATGGCAGAATGCCTCACATCCAAAGATATGTAGATGCGCATAAGATGGAGGTTTCCCAGTCCATACCTCCTCTACAACCTGAAAATCCAAACCACTAGAAGGTGATCTATTTATGACATGCATAGCTGTACTGATTGTCTCAGCCCGAAAGCTCTATGGTAAGCCTGCATGGCTAAGCATACTATGTACATGCTTCTGGATGGTTCTATTCATCTGCTCAGCCAAACCATTCTAGGGTGGGGTATAGGGGGCGGTAAGCACTACTACTAGACCATTATAGCTTGTACGTTCTGATGTATGGGGACCCTCACAGAATGCATCTCTTGGGGGATCACGTTACTATGTGTCATTCATAGATGACTATAGTAGGTACACATGGTTGTATGTGTTAAAGCACAAGAGTGATGTCATGGATGTTTTTCAAGATTTTAAGAGACATGTGGAGAAAGAATTGGCTTGCTACATCTCATGCTTGAGATCTGATAGTAGAGGAGAATATGTTTCTAAAGACTTTGATCACTTCTTGGCAACTCATGGGATTAAAAGGAAATTGACATGCAGGTACACACCATAACAAAATGATGTGGTAGAAAGGAAAAACAGGGTGATCATGGAATCGGCAAGAGCCATGTTGAATGAAACCAATAAATATTCTAGTTGTAAACATGTTAATATTGTGTATATTGTTGCTTACTTGTTACTATTGATAGTGATAGTTAGGGTTTTGAATTTTTTGTGAATTTAGTGTCATGGGAATAAGAAAGAAAAACAAGACTAAAGTTAAGGAGGTTTTATATGTCTCTTAGGTTTCGTAGAATGCTTTAAGCCATGATGCCAAAAACATAAATTTTGGAATCTCATGTTTGCAAATGCATATTCTCATAATATCATCTTGACTTGATCGATACAATTGGCTTGAAATCAGCTATAGTAAGGCCCATGTCTTAAGGAGATGACACCTAAGCCTTGCCTTCTTGATTGGAAAATCAAGAATTCCAACAATATCATCAACCCAATATGGATTAAGGTTTGCCTTATGAAACTCTTCTTCTCTAGAGATCTAAAACAAAAGATCATCCATGATTCCTTTTCATGTAGATTCTCCATTTGTTAGTCTTAACATGGGATTTGTCATAAAGCTTATCCACGTTTCAACTTAAGATTTCCTTTAAGGACTATAGTTTTTATACATGTTGGAGATAGGCATTACATCATGAGATGAGGGTTTTATTATGAACATTTACCAATGGAAGTCTGGTACATCAATAACTCAAGCTATTGTAGATACCTTCAAACAATAGCAAGTAGAGCTCTAAAAACTAATGAAAATTGTTAAGTAGCTAAGGGCACATAGATAGAATATATAATGCATACAATGTGGTGGGAATTGCCTACTATCAAAGTGCCCGGTACTTATTAGTGAGAAATGCACAAACTATAATTACTTTGGCCATGGGGTAGCTTACTATAAAGCCCCAAGGAGGCTTCCTTATCCTACTCTATATTCAAACATTGGGCTCCAACGATAGAATAAAGCCCCCTTCTTCCAAAGACCTTAGCATGTGTCCTTGCCATCCCCATCCAACAATATAATAGAGGTCCTTTCTTGTAGAGACCTTAGCTAGTGGCCTTGCCATCCCCATCTAACTAAAGAGAAGCTACTCCAAGAGCAAAAATTGACACTTCGGTGATACTAGACCTCTTCCCCAATCATATCCCACCCTTCAAGAAATGCTCCTTTGCATTTCATAGAAGAACCATAGGAGGAGGAGTACACAAATCCTTACACCACTTATGGTGAAGAGGGCAATGCAATTCTTAGGGATTACTGCCTAACTCTAGTCATGATGGACATCACCAAGGGAGAGGCATGATTTGAACATGTGACATAGCAAATGCCAGAACTACAATCAATTTGAACACATGTTGACAAAGTGTATATAAAAGCAAGAACCTTTCAAGGACAATGGAGAAAATCAAAGATGTGTCAAATGTGACGTTGCACATACATCAACATCAAATTTGGAGTCAATTAAGTTATTATCAAAGCTTAGAAAAATTCATCTATTGAGAGCATACACTTCATTCTAACTATGGCTAATGGATTCAAAGTCTACCCATTGGAAGTGCTAAAAGGTCAATTGCCAATGGTCCTATTTACAATGAAAAGTTTCCAAACCATGTGATAAAAATGGGATCAAGTTAATATTAACTATTTTTGAAATTGAGAGATCTAACTTCAAAATTCTTTTTTGCACCCATATTATTTTTATTTGTCTCCTTTTGACATTCTATTTGAGTTCTTTTCTTTAGACATTATTTGCACTTTTGTTTTTTTAACATGGCATCCATAAGGCATCCTTCTCATTCCATAAAGTAATGTATCATCTATAACAAAAGTGCAAATGGAAATCAAGAGCCCAAAACCTTTAGTATAAGTGATTGGATTACATGCTACCACCTAGGGCTCCTACAAGGTGAGATTAAACAAAATAGGAGGGGAAGCATTTCTACTTTCAAAGCTACACCTCAAGTATAGTTTGCTCAAGTTCAACATGTTACATGGCTAGGGATATGTACTTGCATCCAAGAAATCTTTTTTTTTTGCAAGCACAGAGTAAATTTTGAGCAAAACAATATATGTGATTTTTTTTTCCATTAATGCAAGTGATAAACTATGGATTAGTAGCTATAGATATCTTTTGAGTTTCAAGTGGTAGCCTATGTAGAGTCTGAGTGGTGTCATAAAGAATTTGTAGAGATTATATCTCAATTATCTATATGATCAAACTATGGGATTTTTAGTGAAAGTAAGATGTTTGTATATTATGCACAATATGTTGTTTTCTCAAGAGAAGATGTGTATGGATGCATCGAAGATTTACCAGTGTTGCCAAGCCTTTTGTCTCTCAGTAGTAATTAGTAAGTAGGGAGGTTCCAGAAGAAGAAATTATATAAAACGTTAAACTCAAAATCTCCCTAGATATTCAAAAGGCCATGACTCTTGGAAGGGTCTCAAGAGGAATACGTTTATCATGGTTTCTACCCTTATATATCTTTGTGGCTAGCTTCAAAATAACAAAGTTCCAGAGGACAAAGGTTTCATGGCTAAGTATACATTTTTCTAAAAGGTTGCAAACAACATTGTAGGAGTATTTTGGAAATCTAGAGGGTGTGACCATAAGGATGACTTTATAAGATGCAATGTATGCCTTTAGTCATTTGATTTGTCTTGCAATTTCTCTCCAACAATCTCTTGCTATGGGCTTTGATTATAGGAGATATAGATTTAAATTGGGTACCTCAATTCCCTTAAATTGTTTTGTAGATTGCATGGCATTTAAACTTAAGGTGTAGGTTACTCCACATGAAGAAGTAAAGGAGGTTAATGCTAGTTTTTAGTAGAAGTAAAGGATGAAAGAGATACTTTGGAGTTATTAGATAAGACAACTCCCATATACAAGTTCAAGATCAATGGTACTACAATTGGAAAAAGAGTTGAATGCTCTTTTTTTCATCATAATTTTTTTGACTTCCACTGTTGTCAGTTTTTTACCATGAATATATATACAAATAGTTTTCAATTTGTTCTTACTCATTAGCATGGTTGTGGAGTCAAATGTTTGGCAAACACATTATTTGATATTCACTCATAAACAAAGAATTTTATTTATGTGTCCAATAGGATTGTATTACATGATGTGACATTATAATGTAGATTAGATTTTTTTAATCTTCAAATGCAAGTTACCACATGGAGGAATGGAGGTTTACATTGTTCCCTAGTGAGATAAAGATGTTAACTCTTTCATGTTCTTATGAATAGAGAAGTTGTAGTAAAAGAGGTCCTCTTAGGATGAACCTTTGAATATCACATGCAACGTTGACTATGTCACATTCACTTGAATTCCTAGGAGTTAGAGTCATCTTTTCTTTCAATTCAACATGAAAGATGGAAGGGCTAAGCAAGAATGACAGCACAAAGCAAAAGCATGAGCTATGGAGGTTGGAACGAGATGAGAAAGCAAGATGGTATGTGGGAACTCCAATTGTCACAATCTGTGACTTATCTTCCCTTATTCTATTATCATAAAAAGAATAAAGAATAAAGTGATAATGATGGGTCGGCTGTAGAGGATAAGTGTAGGGGCACTAAGTATAGAGTAAGTGTGGATGGCTAGGCATAGGTGGCCTTTAACCCCCAACAACCTCCCACTTAAAGGCAAATGTGCTTTGAGCTTACATCACCATAACCAAAAAATATGCATTTGATGGACCTCAAATCCAACTTGTTGCATTTATCTTTGGAAATATGGCAAAATGCCTCATATGTAAAGACTTGCAAATGGGCATATAAGGGAGGGTTTGGAGACCATACCTCCTCTAAAACTCTACCACCAAAAGCAATGCAAGAGTATTTATTAATCAAGTGGACAATAGTAATAACTATCTTAGCCCAAAATGTATCTGGTAAGCTTGCTTGACTAAGCATATTGTGGACCCTTTCTTGAGTAGTCCTATTCATGTGTTCTACAATACCATTCTAGGGTAGGTGTAAGTGGTAATCAACTAATGCTTCATATCCCTTTCATCACAAGATTGCTTAAATGCCTTAGAGGCATATTCACTCCTATTATTGGACTCCTATACCTAGACTAGTTTTCAATCATAGCAACAAGAAAGCGTTGAAAAGAAGGTACAACTTCTAACTTTTGCTTTATGGGATAGGCCTACACTTTGTGCAAATAATTATAAATTAATGTAACAAAATACTTTGTGCCACCCAAGGATGGACTAACAAGGCATGGAATCACAAAGATTTGAATGAATTAGAGCCAATGGCTCGCTTGTTGTCATGGGAGTCTATGTACACTATGTAAAATGAGTTGATCATTTGCATTCGTGATGCTCTTGATGGCTAATCACAAGAGTAAGTTACAATGTGTTTTCTAGGCTTGGAAAGCTTAAGTTTCATAAGTCTGCTTCATATGACATGGTATATATGTTATTGGACAATAACATAGCTTGGATGTAAATCTCCTATCCTGACTACATGAGTCTGTGAAGGTGTTGATCCAAAAGCATGTATGTAACAAGTTCATTATGATGAGAAACCGCTTAGCTAAGGAAGTTGACTATGTTTATGCCCATGTAACATTGTATATGCTTTAGGCATGCTTTATGTGACTTATGTGATACATGACTTAGTCAAGAGATCGTGAAGACTTAAATGAAGAGCACCAATGCAATTTTCGGCACAAAACAAGGGCGCAAGCTAGGCGAAGAATTTCTAAAGCATTTGCATCATGTATGTGTTACACAAAGTGGAGTTTTTACCATGCAACTCGAGCTTGGGAGTAAAGGAGTGGAGGAACCTTCATCTCTTGCTAAGTAAGTAGCACTTTTGTTCATGCAATGGTGGAGAAAGAGCAACATTTGTGGCTGTCCAAACAAGGCAAGAACAGGGTATTTGTGGGCAATAGCCCTTCTCTTCTTCTTCTTCTTCTTCATTCTTGATCATTCTTGATCACTCTTGGGCATTGGAAGGCTTGATTCAAGATGTCATTGCATAGACATTGTGAGAGGATCATCAAAGGAGCTTCTTGATTGCTCTATGTGAATGCTTTGGGCTGAAATAGGCAACCATAAATAGGCAAACAGGGGCAGCAAGCTCTTCTTTCTTTCTCCTTCATCTATATGCTCATTGGAAGCTACCTATCACTTGATACAAGTTCTTGGATGAGAGGGCAGCATTGTAGCATCATCAAGGTGCTATCTTGATTGGAATTTGACTTGATTTGGGGCTGAAATAGGCCCTCTTACCTTCTTCTGTCTCATACCCCAGTGGTTGACCTTCAATCCTACACGCTCCGACATCGTGCACATAATACCAAACTTTATATGAGTGTTATGAGTCTATTGACCATATAAATAATGATCACATGAATTAAAACATGAAAATTCTAGAGCAAGATGTACTACAAATAAGTCAATACTTTCATTCCTTTTGGGGATATATGCCCAAGATAGTGGTGCCTAAGACATGTATGTAGAACAAACAAATATGGAATAAAAACTTCTACTCTTGGCACCTTTAGCCAAAATGAGGTTTCCACGAGTGATTTTTCATGATGTAGAATCACCAAAGGAAACAGGATACCAAGCACCACTTAATTGTTCTATAGTGTAATGCATTGCATAGTGCATGGTGCACATTCCACTACATCTTTGCATAATGTACCTTACACTAATGTACATCATTCTATGTACTTCCTCAATAAGCAAGGCACCCTCTACATCATTGAGCTTAAACTTATCCTCAAGAGCATTACTAGTTATGGCAATATGGAAGGTATTCCAAGACTCAAGGAGAGTAATAAGCAAGAACATAGCTTTGAAACTTTCCTCAATGATGACCTACAAAGTAAGTTGGCTAGAAATGGAATAAAACTCATTTAGGGAGAGTAATAAGTAAGAATATAGCTTTGACATTTTTCTCAAAGGTGATCCCCTACGAATATAGCTGGTTAGAAATGGAATGAAACTCATTCAAGTGAGCTGCCTTCCTTCATACAAAAATCCACGAGTTTCTTAAGCCAATATAATTGCAAATCATAGCTTTGCTTATCATAGAGACCATACATCTTCTCCCATTGCTCCCAAGTACCACCGTCCATCTCAATGACATTAAAATAAATGTGGCTTGATAAAACCAAGATAATGGTGGACTTACATAACTCATCTAGATCAGCCCCAAGCCTCTACATCAAACTCCTTGTGCTTTATGCCTTTGCATCTCAAGGATTGGAAACACTTCTTTTGAACCAAAACCTGCTATATTTGGGTCTTCCAATAATTGAAGTTGTTGCCATCCACTTGTCTATATTAAAAATGGCATTATCCCTAGAAGTAGATGCTATGATAATTGCAAAGCAAAGAGTGAATGGGATGATGTAATAACAATCAAATAGCCCCAAAATCAACTTAAAACAAAATGCAAGAGGCAAGCTACAAGTTGCAATTCAATGTATAGTTGTCCACAAAATAAATGCATTAGAGTGCCTACAACAAGTGTTTGATCTCAAAGAAACTAGTCAAAATGAAATTTTAGCATGGTTGTTGTTCATAAAACTACAATAAAAGAGTTAGCAACTATAGGCAAAGGACCAAAACACAAAGTTCCCACTATTAGAAATGGAAATATCCAATAGCAACTAGGATATGCAATGTAACTACTAGTAGTGTCAAGAAAAAAGTATAAACCATCAAGGTACAAAATGTTGTTAGAGACCCAAATATATGAGATACGTAAGTGCAGTCCCAAGCAAAGGAATAGCATGTACATAAGCCAATTGTGCACAAGAGATCTCCAAAAAAGCAACAAAGATCCACCAATCTACAATTAACTCACTACATATGAATAGTGAAGCTCAAGTACATAGCCAAGCATGCATTCAAAGCTAACAAACCCATTTGAAAGGAGTAAGTCCCAAGTATACAAATCAAAGGTAAACCCAACCCACAATCATCAATGTTTGTAAGGACAATGTATACGAGCACCAACTCAATATATACATATAAGCAAGAGACTCCCACTGTCTCAAATAAACCAAGCTCTATAATGAGAATATCAAAGTACTCCCATTAAAACAAAATCTAGAATAGCAAAGTGCAATGCAAGCTCAAGACATAAATGTCATAAAATCTAGGAACCTAAAAGGAAGCAAATGTACATCCAAGAGCATGAGTATAACATAAGTGATCAAGCCCATAATGGATAGCTCCAAATCAAGTAGCCATTGCAAGTATGTAAATATCCAAACTCGAAATTAGCACATTTAAGTATTTGCATCAATGGCCAAGCATCCACAAGTCCGTATAGCATCCTTGGTAGCATATAGGCATCAAATACATCAAGTACATTGGCATTCACTATATATGCTTACTGCCCACAATGTATTACAACAAATAATGTTACAAATGCTAAGCTAAACAAGCTCTAATTGATCCATGAGGCTTTATCAAGCATTAATACATCTAAGTATTACAAAGTCGCCCCATAAGCATCAATAGAGCATTAAACGAACATATATTTGCTACTATATAAAATGAATGACAGTCTACCCTAAACCATGGCAATATACGATCTAAATCTCCTCAAATGATACTCAAGACAAAGGCAAACATATCTAAAAAGGACCACCAATTTCCGTGCAATGAGCTGTAGGAGTTGCAAGGAGCAATGACTGATGCAAGGAACATCCCTAAAATTGTGCCAAAAAATGTGGGCTATTCCCTAAGCCCTCTCTTGGCTACTATTGATCAAGATGGAGCTCCTAGCAATGGTAAATGGCCTTGGGAAGGCTTAGAAATGAGCTAGGAAGGTAGGGAGCTAATCTAGGATCAATGAGACTAATGCATACCTCAATGTGACTAGCTGCCATATGGAACTTAGAATGAAGCTCTCCTCCCAAGTTGATGTGAATGTGAGTGAAGCTCCTCAAATTCTTGCTTTGATACTAGTTGAAGGGTGGAAGGGTTGAGTCCTTGAGTGTGGGATACCCAAGGTGCTTCATCAACTTGATATTCGGTCCTTCTCCTGATTGCACTTGCACATGCACTAGCCCATATCACTATTAGGTAAACATGCCCCATGGGAGAGCATAATGTTTGTGTAGGAAAACTGAAGATGAAGTGTGGCAACCATCAACATCAACAACCTAGAACTCCTTGTCAACAACAATCATACTATACATTATTGTTCCATCCATCAAGTTCTATACTCTCCTTGGACCTAGATCTTTTGAATGCCATACCACTACGCCAAGGAAGCATGCCATGGCTCATGCCATGGGACTAGCACTTGCCTAGCAAGGGGGATTCTAATAAATTTCAAAGAGCTCAATGTATTATCTAAGGCACTATTATCCAAAAGGTACTCATGGAATATTTTCTAGCCCATTACTTATATATGAAACACATTTTTATGTTGTAAAAAGAGTTGGGCTCACTCCCATGCAAATTGTAAATTATTTCCAAAGTTAAACTAGAAAACTTGTAAAGGATGTGAAGTTTTTAGGTGATCTCTGTTTGCTTATGCATAAATCATGTCCACAAGAAGCTAATGTAGCACAAAATAATAGGACCCATCGTAAGCCCAATGGTAAAAGGGGGGTGCCCAACCAAAAAATCATAACTCCAATGTATACATGTATTAATGTGAATAGAGAGTTTACTCTTTTGTGTGAAATTTTTTTAGTTCTACTCTCCTATCTTCTTGGCTATCATATCGTTGCACCACAGAGAGAGAGAGAGAGAGAGAGAGAGAGAGAGAGAGAGAGAGAGAGAGAGAGAGAGAGAGAGAGAGAGAGAGAGAGAGAGAGAGAGAGAGAGAGAGAGAGAGAGAGAGAGAGAGAGAGAGAGAGAGAGAGAGAGAGTGTGTGTGTGTGTGTGTGTGTGTGTGTGTGTGTGTGTGTGTGTGTGTGTGAGGGACCAATGAGGCTGAAGCTCATCTTCATATCTTGCCTTTATCTATTTTTCCCTTCTTACTTTCATCACTCTCAAAGGGTAAGGAGTTAAGAGAAGGTAGTGCGAGAAAGTGAGGATTAGTGGGAGAAAGCTCTTCTCTATCATTTTCTTCTCCTTCTTATATTCCCTCCATTGGAGCTATACTATCTGGATGTAAAGGAGTAGAGGATATAGCTTGGAGTGCAGCACATGAATTGTGAGGCTATCAAAGAACCTTCCATGCTTTTGGATTACAATGTGGTAAAGGTAAGTAGATGATTCTAGTACAGCCTCTAAATCCTTATTTTTTCACTTCAAGGAGGAATGTGAGAGGAAGCTAAGACGGTTCAAAGAAAGAGTACAAGCCAAGTAGGAGAGATATAGTTGAGCCATTGGCATATCAAGCTCTTGAAATAATAAGAGTTCCATCAATAACTCATTGTTGAGCTCTCATTGAGCCTAACATTTACTTTTCTTAGCAAAGCTTTAGGCTAAGAAGGTTAAGTATGCTATAAATACATTTTGATATTAATTTATCTACTTTGCTTTGCATTTTAAAAGGGAGATGTTTCTTCTAGGTTGGAAGTTTCCTTCCTCTTACCATGTGTGCAAATCTACAAAGCTTTGATATATATCTACATAATGGATGTAACACAAACTTATTCTTTCTACAAGTTCAACATTCTTTTTTGCATGATGCTTGTGCACTATGGAAGTGGTGATGTCCATGTCTTAACATTTCAAATATGTAGTATTTGATGTCTCACAATATTTGAAATTTGTAAAGTTGACATTGAAATATCCTCTTTATCTTAGTGTAAAATTATAAAGAGGATTAACCTAATTATAAGACCTGCCCATTATCGTAATTTTCAAATACGAGGCCAATTCCAAACATAAAACTAGTCCTTATGTTTTGATGATACATGAAATCAAATGCATCATATTGAATCTCCTTAAATTTGTATATCTCAACCTTCGCATGTCTTGACCATACAAACTTCAAGCTTTTTCTAAGGATTGACTCTATTTTGTGGAGCATTAATAAACTTACACTACTAATGATAGAATATATCGCTATGCAACCATACAAAATGTAGACTAAAAAGTCTAAAGTTGAGTGTGTAAGTTTGGTTAATAAACATTCCACAAGTGCAAATTTCTTAATTAAGTTTACAATCACATCATCTAAGTCATTTGGTGAGTAGCACACTTGTGTCACAATATTATGATTGCCCATTATGAGGATGACAATACTAAAAACAAAGTTGCTCTTAAACATGAATTACATCTACCTAATAATTGGAGCTTCACAAGTGAGCTTCAAAGTTTAGCCCATACTGGAAATTCAATGTTATCAATTTATGTGCTCATATCACTACCTTTTGAAACTACTATTTTACCTCTTCCATGCTCATTCCAAGTGGGGTGATTTTTTTCTATGGAAGAAGAAAAGGGAAGGGACATCATCCAATGTGTGCACTTTTCATTTGAAAATAAAAAGGTGACTCTCTACCAAACCCACGGCAACTTCTAGCAAGCTCACAACCCTACAATAAAAAATTGGTCAATGAAAGATGTTCTACTTTACACATGGCAATGTTTGATTCAACAAAAGAGTGAATAGACTTTTGTGATTGATTGTTTTTAAATAATAATAAATATATTTCCATGTACTTCCACCACTAATGTGAATAGCCATGGTAGATCTGCGCTAGGTTGCTAAACTTCCATTGCCTTAGTGTGAAGCTAACCTAAGAAGCTATGTTTTCTTTCTTCTTTCATTGGAGAATCACCTCTTCTTTTATGATCTTGCTAAAAGTATAGGACATAGGCACACCATGCCTCTAAATGTGCTAAAGACATTAATGGCAATATAGATTAGTTTTTTTAATTCTTACATGACACTTTTGCTAGTTATAATGTGAATCGCATATTATTATTATTATTATTTTTAATCCTCTTTTATCATTTTTTAGTGTTTAAATAAATTTACTTATATGTTAAATAAATGGTTATCTCTAAGGCTTTATTATTGAATTCTCTTTACAAGTAGAGATCTTATTTTGTCTTCTTATTCACCTAATTTTTAAATTAGTGTTTTTTAAATTAATTTTCTTCATTTACTTGTGGGTTCTTAGAGCGGTTATTTAAACTTAGGAAAGTTGGTGCAGTTAAAGTCCATGTGGTGTGATTGTAGGATTTTTACTTCAAGCCAGATTTTTTGGGAATTGCTCCATCATAGAAGTGGCCAAATCACTAACCCCAATTGTATAGGAGGTATAGTCCACAAGTCAGCCTCATGATTTGGCCACCTCTGTAATGGAGCAAGTCCCAAAATATCTAGCTTGAAGTAAAGATCCTATGACCACACTAGATGGAGTTTAACTATGCGAACCTACCTAAGTCTAATTGACCTAGGCATGGCTCAGCTCTAAGAACCCACGAGTAAATGAAGATAGTTATGCCAACCCACCTACGTCTAATCGACCCAGGCATGGCTCGGCTCTAAGAACATTAGTATTGCCCAATTGTGAAAAACCCCACAAAAGAGGATCCAAAAATATAAAAAATGTTAAGATTCACATTGTAACCAGAGCCACGTAAGCATCTAAAAACTAATATATATTACCATTAATGACTTTAGCACATTTATAGGCATGTTGTGTCTTTGTCTTGTCTTTTTGGCAAGACCATAAAAGAAGAGGTGATTTCTAGCTCCAAAGGAACAAGAAAGATAACATAGCTTCTAGGCTTCACACTAAGCAATGGAAGTTTAGCAATCTAGATGAGATCTATGATTTTTCATATTTAAAAGAAACCAATCACAAAAGTTTATGCACTCGTTTGTTGAATCAAAATTTTCCACATGTAAGGTAGAATATCTTCCATTGACCAACTTTTTCTTCTAGGGGTGTGATCGAGATAGAAGTTGTGGTGGGTTTGAAAGAAAACCACCTTCTTAGTTTCAAATGAAAAGTGCCTACATTGGATGATGCCCCTCCCCTTTTTTCTTCAAACCAATTTTTTAGAGACTTGCTCCATTGTAGAAGTGGCCAAGTCACTAGGCCACCTTGTACTACTTTTACTTCAAGCTAGATTTTTTTGGGACTTTGTCCATTGTAGAGGTGGCCAAATCACTAGGCTAACTTGTAGACCAAGTTTAAATACACCTCCTTATATGTCTTTTGTACATCTACTATGAGAATGCCATGTATTTCTTCATGTCCTTTAGATGTACTTAGTTGATTTCTATACTAAGTATTTTCTTTCTTCCATTTCAAAATCTTCAAGCAAGTCTTATGTAGTAGCTTGTCATTCTTAACACTTTGTTTAATATATCTCTAGTATGTTTTCGAATGTTTGTCAATTATTATATTATCAATAACGATAATTTGACCATACATCAAAAAGTGATGCCAGCTCTAGTAATGGGTATGATTTGTCATAATTATTAAGCCAAGTACTTGTTGTAGGTACTTGGGTATGTAAATGGCAAGGTGGATTTGAATTTTAAATTTATAATTCTATGATTTGTGTGTTTGAAGCTTCAATGAGCATGTTTGTGAACGTAAATATGGTTGAATGGCAAGATAATGCATTGGCCAATAAGCATGTTGAAGTTAACTACACAAGTAGGAGTCTTTTATGAATAGAATAGTGGAGGCAACACATGATTTAGAACCAATTTAGTCTTATCCAAATTCAATTGAAATAGAAAACTAGTTCCATACTTTTTATTAGGATGCATAGTACAATGAAATATATAGCACACCTAAGAAATATAAAGTTTGGGATGATGCCAATTTTGTAAAATGTTGTACTATTCACAACTCATAAGAAACTTTGAATCATGCATGACAATATAAATTGTGTAACTTGATATGACATGTATGTACTCACTTTAGATGCCCTCTTTACATGTGAATAGTATAAATTGAATGATGCAAAAACAAGGTTTTGATGTGCTTGCATCCCTCACCAATCCCAAAGTTGATGTTTTGAATAAACTTGTCACTATTGAATCACTATACTCCTTGAATCAACCTTTGTTGTAGTTGATGATCATAAGGCCTAGCTTCTAGTTATACCAATTCATGGCTTAAAGCAAAACTTAGTACACCAATATTGCATAAAATACCCTCTTAAATTGACTATAATTTGGTAATTTTGATGGCCCTTTGTTATCAAACATCTTCATTATTGTTGATGAGTTAAATGCAGTCTCTTTAGATGGTATTAAGCCTTAAAAGAAAAAAAAAAGGATTTTTCTAATAATTCAAGTTAGAATGGTGTGACTCGTTTAATATTATGGAGTGTAGGCATTACCCCCTGTAAAAATTACACAATGCAGCGAACAGAATCTAAGAAAGAGATAGAGCTAGAGAGTACACAATAGATTAGAGGAGAATTAGAAAATTTCTTTAGCTCCAAACAACTAATACAGAGATGGGTCTCTCCACCCGTGCACTTCCACAGTGAAGCTTAGATGGTGATCTAGACAAAAGATAGGTGAAGAGCTTAAGGCTAGCTGGAACAACTTTGACTAGGTGAAAGATAGATGATCGATGGCTGTGAAGGGGTTTAGCTTTTATAGCCCGTGAAGGCGATTAGGTCGGCATGATCGACCTACTATATGAGCCTCCATTAGTCGGCCAAGGAATATTCCAAGGAATATTCCCTTTACCATCGGGCTGGGGGCAGCACCAGACCCCAAAATAGGGGCCCCTTTTAACTCCCTTACCCCACAACTCGATGCAATATGCCTCGAGTTGCTACTGGCTTAACTACTCTGTCCAACCCAAAGATTAGACCCACAATGGTCACCTTTTTGCCATCTGGTCACATAGACCTCATCTAATATACAAGTCAGGACTCAACCAATGTCTGAGCTCACATTTGGCTTCTCCTCGTAATGGGGGCCTTACAACTTTGAGCACCTTGAATCATTGGTGGTACCTTATGAGGGTGGGGCATTGAGCATATCTAACACCCCCTAGGTAGTAAAGGAACCTAAAATATGTTTTTGTGACAATTTGGATATACATTGGACATAGGATTTATAAAATTTAGACATATTTGTGGGATTAAACATAATTTAAGACATAGGGTTTATAAATTTAAGACAATTACATGCCAATAAAATAATAATGTGTAATTTCTCCCTCGACTTTTCATTACAAGAGTTGTGGACTCTTGGAATTAACAATCCCTAAGGTCATGACTTTGGGAGAAAGTTAAATCAATATATGACATTGTGGCAATCCCTAACATGTAGCCATGTAAGAAGCTAGGAATACATGTGTTAGAGTGAGAGGGAGTTATTAATCATACTTGGTCACACTGACATAGGTATAAAATGTGTGAGACATAATTTTTGGCATCTTTGATCATAATACAATATTGTCTCTCATCTCACCTCCTTGTTCATAGCTTTCATGACTTCTCTCTCTCCTTTTCTATCTTTCTAGTATTTCTCTCTCCTTGACACTCTGTCTCTCTCCTCTTTCCTCTATGTTTTGCTCTTCTTTCTCTCACTTCTCAGCCCTCTCCTTGACAAGCCAAAGTGATGAACTTATTACAATGGAATATAATCTTCTAATAATATGAAAGGCAGATGGGTGGAAACCAATCTATTGAATAGGAAATGTAACATAGGATAAGAGGAAAGGGAGGCAATGCATTTTGCAAAGCAAATCTATTGTTTCTCTCCATGCAAGTGGAATATAGATGTGCCACTCTTCCTTAAAAGACAATCTTGTGGAAGGCAAGACTAGAAACATACATTTTTACGTCTTGTAATAGGCATTTGATAATAAGTCACTTTTTTTCATGCAAAGTAACAATGCAATATCATGTAATTTGTTGAAAATATTTGATCATTGCAATTGCAAAGGTACATTACTAAATAGTTGTTGGTATCATACCATTTAGTGATATCACATTTCATTGAACTTTTGGAAAAAGAAAAAGGATTTACCAACTCTAAGGTAGATCAATAAATAGTTAATGGTATCATGAAATCAAAAGTCCTCACATAGAAAACATTACAAAGAAGTCACACAATTAAAAATTTCCTATTTGATCCTTTTGTCCATAAATACTTTTTATAAAGGATGGAAATTTTGATGCCACGTGATTTGGACTGGGTACTTCTGTTGGACAGAAGGGATACATAATTCTCCTGTATGGGCAGGAGACAAAGATTAACTTAAAGATAAGTTAAGCAACTTGTTTGATAAAAGGACTGTTTGTTTTGTTTTTGTGTATGTGTTGTAAATTGTGTGAATAAACTCTATGCCCTAAAAGGATTAATTAATGAAGCTGATTTTAAATGTCGTACATAAATGTGGTAGGACCTAATTAGAAAACTAAAGCTATCAAGGGAAGTGGGTGGACGGAATCCCCCGATGGGTCCGTCCTATGGCTAGGTGGTCCCAGAGAATTGGGAGGCTTCTCACAAGGATTTATCGTTGGATGACTTTAGGTATTGTTAAGTTAGAACCCGATTCATGCCGTTTTAGGGGATCAGAATGGGACTATGCCCTACGGGTAGAGAGATTGAGTGGTGCATCCCTCTCATTTCCCATTCTCTTTGAACCAAGTGTGACATGGGTCTGCTTCAGCTTGGGTATCTCTGCGTAAAGTAGGATGCCCATGATTCGATGCTAGAATGTTGTTAGGAGACCTTGGCCACTAGGAGCCCAAATTTCAAGTCGATCCTAGTGGGTTCAGTCGTGAACATTCCGTTGCGAGGTGGATTCGGAAAACCCTAGGCGAAAAAACTTGAAACATTCCATGGGAGTGTCGGGCAATGACGCTTAGATTCATTTCTCGATAGACCGCTAAAAGCGTGCCTAGATAGCCAATGGGCGGGCACATTACACAACCTAAGGCTAACACAATTTTGTATCAAGACTTTCCAATGTATTGGATTTGGAATGTAGAAAAACTAATGTGGATAAAGAGACAGCAATGAAATACCTGTGATTGAATACATTTTGTTACACCTACATGTAGTGAGAAATACTAATTGCAACTACTCCTCATTGTATGCATGGGATGCACCTCCTTTGATGCATTGCATGTAATTGACAATGTGATATATTCCATGTTTAAAGAGGTTTGCATGGCTGAGGATTTATTAGAAACTGATGAAAAATGGAAAATGTCCTTACATTAAGCTACATTAATGCAAAGATACACACAATTAAGAACTCATTTATGTCTACTTTGGTATTTTATTCACTCACCCAACCTGTGTGTACATTGGGAATAGTTTTTTGTGCTACTATTATATGATATAGTACATTGATTATCTTTGAGAAATGGACAAAATGTTTTTCTACAATATGTGGCTAGTAATCAATCTATGATGCATATTCAAGAACTTCTGTATCAACATGGATGCACTTTTGTTGACTCTAATGGTCTACCTAAGGTAAACATGCAAGCCCATGCAAACCCTTTGATCCTTTATGAACAAGTTTATGATAGAATAAAACAAGAGAAATTTTTCTTAGATATGGAAGGTATGCTTAGTGATAGACAAAGGAATCCCTTCATGGCAATAATGAATGTTATTGATTTTGGTTTAGGAAAAATATTCTTCTAATATGGCCAAAGAGGTTCAAGAAAAATATATCTATATAAATGTTTACTTCCAAAGCTTCGTAGCCAATGTTGCATTGCTATAGCTATAACTATAGCATCCTCTGGTATTGCCACATTATGTTTGCCACATGTTCATACAATCTATTCAAAATTAAAACTACCATTACAAGCATATAATCATTCTGTGGTGCAATATACTTGTTTAGAGTAACCTTATAACATTGTTAAAAGAGACAAGCCTTATTTTGTGGGATGAAGCTTTGATGATGCATTGTTATACTTTTAAAGCACATGACAGAACTGAAAAGGATATAATGCAGTAGTGTGATAAGCCATTTGGCAATAAGGTTGCTTTTTGGTGGAGATTTTAGGCAAATATTATCAGTTGTATAGAAGGATCCTTGTGATAACACATTGTTGGTGCAACACTCAGTTGTTCCAATTTATGGCAATATATTAAAGTTTTGAAACTCACACAAAATATACAAGTGATAGTGAGTAAGGACAACTTTTTTGCATGGTTGCAAGACATTGTGGATGGAAAAAGTTTGTCACATAGTAAAAGCATGTTGCAAAATCCATCTAGAATGTTGTTGGATGGAGAGTCAATGCAAGACTTAATTAATTTTTTGTATCAAGATTGTGGATCCTTCTTCAATAATTGCCATTCTTGCACCTCAAAATAGTGAGGTGGAAATGTCTAATCATAGGCGAGTGTGACCTCCCTAGGTGTGACATGCCCTTGATGAGCCCTAAAAGTGTGAACTGGGGGGAATAAAATGGGCTAGGGGGTTAGGCACGAAGCTGGCCGACCGAGGCCACCAGACGCACCTAACTTGATAACCCCTTGGTGCAATGGTTGTGGCACTCTGATGTTATAGTGAACTTCATTTATTCTTTCCCTTTTTTCTCATTTTCTCTTCCTTTTCTTATTTTTTCTTTGTTTTCTTTTTCTTTTCGGTACAAGTAGGAGGAGACAAGCTAGGTGTCATCCTCATGCTCTTTAGGAGCTTCACGAGGGGGCCTAAAAGGGATTTGCTAAGGAATGTAGGGCTTAACATGTAGCCCTTTTGATTAATCCTTACATTGAGTGGGTTAGTAGAGAGGAAAGGATGGTTACATTTCAACGACCTACTATCACACATATATCTTCCAAGAAACTCATGCAAAATACTGGCAAGAGAGCGGCCCTCAGCATGAGGCAAGTCATTGCACAGCTATCTATTCCAGCATTGACATCAAAGTAGAGTAGTGGCAGGCACTCTTCCTATGGTACTGACTTTTGTTTTAATAGGATTCACAAGAGATGGAGGTTATTACAAGTGGTAAGGAAGGCAAGGTCAAGATATGTTGTGAACTCATTTAGGAAGTGAGTGATGGAAGGTCGGAGATCTTAAGCTCCAAAAATGAGGCACTCTTCAGGGCTGGAGATGTTGACATTATAGATCAAAGGGAAGTCGTACACTTGCCATGCTTCCCTTGGTCAAAATCCACACCATGGCACCTCGGGTAAGCCATGTAGGTGGGATCATCCCTTTCACATGGTAGCATGTTGCAAAAAGCCATCCATGCCTCAATTTTAGTGTCCTAGATTCTTCAGCGCCATTTAGGTTGGGCTTCATAGCCTTTGACATTTCTAGGCTCTTCTATGACCTTATCCTCCTAGTATCAGGTAGGTTCTCTCCTCCACAATGTGGAATGTTTAACTCTCTTATCTTGCCACCACTTTCCTAGCCTCTTGGAGAGGTGTATGGCCCCTTCAACCACTTGTGGAGGTAGCGGCTTATTCAAAGCATCAGGGTAGAAGAATTCAAATTCAAATGGTGTGCACCTGTTCTCCCATTGCTCCCAGTGATTCAACTCCCATGCCCAGTTGATTGGCAGTTGTTTCTCAATTTGTAGCATTTGGACATCGGGTGTTGCTTGTGGCTTGGCACTAAATTTTCTCCTTATGAGATCAGCCGATTCCCTGTGTTTTCTTTTTCCCTCGAGTATTCTTTTCATGGCGGGACTTCTTGGCCTTTTGCTTCTACTGATGGAGACGGGGGTGGGCTCTATTTGGCAAATTGCCCTTCAGGGTCATCAAGCGGCTCCAAATCAAGGGTTTCCTCCTTGGTGGTTCTACTTGGGTGGTTAAGGTCGGCTATTCCTATTGTCCTTGGCCTCTAATTCCCAGCTGCTCTAAGTCTTCTTTAGAGAGCCCTGCTTGCAGCAGAATCTGCCTTTGTTGTTCCAGACTTGGGCTTGAGTTGGTTCTAGGGGGTGTTCTTGGAGCCCATACTTTATGGCTCTTCTTGTGATTTCCAATTTCTTCTTTAGGCCTTCTAAGTTGTCCTCATCTCTTGCTTGAGTTACATGAAGCACAATATTTAGGAAGGCCTTGGACCTCTAGCCCCAACTTCGCTATTTTGGCCCTTGCCTCTACCATGATCCCTCCACTTTTTGCTAGAGCAAGGCATTTGGCCAGGTCTTTGACCCTTCCAAGATTTCACTTTTCCTCAGGCCTTGGCCTTCTCCCCCATCCTTCCTTGACTGTTGCCCAACTCTCTTGATAATGTTGCCATCACTTCTTCTTGTTCTTTCGAGATGTCAAGCATTTTTTTCTTGTCTTGTTTATGGCACTTCAGCTCTTTTTGTAGTCTTTCCTACCTTGGCCTCCTGCAACTCCTTGAGTAGATGTTCCTTTTGCCTTCTCTCTTTATGGGATTGTGCATGAGCTTGAGTTTTCACTCTTTTCACCTCTTATGTGAGCTCATCCGCAGTCTTCTTCAGTTGCTCAAGGACCTCTTCCATGTCCTTTTGTCCCTACATGAGACTTGAAAAATCCATTTCCAAGCTCGTTTCATCCTCTACCTTCTCCAACTAGAGCTCCTGAGCCTACTCTTCTGTCCTTTGCAACTAGAGTTCTTATGTGCCTTCTTCTTCCTTTCTTAGCTTTGCCTCCTTCTTTAGGTCATTCAGTTGCCTCTGATAAGCAATCATCTGCTTCGTCTTCTTGAGCTGATAGGTAGTGAACGCCTCTTTTTCAATCTCCAACTCTGCCATAGTGGCCTTTCTTTCCTCTTTCATCTTTTCTAGATGTCCTTGGATCTCCTGTACATATTCATCATAATTACTGCTAGTGGCAAGGCTAGCGGCATGGATGTTATTGATGTTTCTACTTTGGGCTTCTTTGGGTCCTTTCTAGATTCAGCATCTCTTGCAGTCGATCTCTTTGTCCTTATCACAGGAGCTCCACCACTATGCACTAGGCCTAGATGCTTTGAGCTTAGTAAGTATTGCACCCACACCACCAATTGCTTCAGTCCACTTGGACTTTTGAGGTCTCTTGAGTGGCAGCAGGTGTGACAATCAAGGCTAGAGATGGTGGGTGTAGCAAGGCCTCTCCCTTGCCCATCATGACGAGTTCTTGAGCCCTCTCTTTTACAGGAGTGCTTGATCCTAGTTCTTCCCTTGGGTTTCTCTTTGTTAGCTCTCGAGGACAAGAGGCCTCCTCAATTGACAGCCTCATGGCTAGGGCCAATTGCTCATCATCTTCTCTTTTCAACCTCTCCTCCTCCTCTAGCTGCTTCCTCTTTCTTGCGGCTTGCTCAGCTTCTTCTCTTTGCCCCCTTGCTGCTTTTTTGTCTCCTAGGTTTCCTTTGGAGAAGGAGATTAGAGTTTGCATCTGTAGTAGTGGTGATTGAGCTGGTGATTCATGGGTAGGGGAGCGCTCTGGAGTCTCTTCCACTACTTCATGTTTTTCTAGGTCTCCAACAGCCTCCTAGATAATTACAGTGAGCACACCTCCAAATCCTATGCTTGAGGCCTTGCACGTTGGTTTCTTATGTTCCTTCCCCATTGTGGAAGCCAGGGACTCCCCGCCAGATGGTCTTGCATTTGTGGCCAATGCCTTTGTTGAAGCTTTAATGGTTTTCTGCACATAGCCATTCCAATTCACTTTGTCTAAGGACTTGGTCGTGAGGCTCTCTAGAAATGGTACTCCAATCTTGCTCATTGAAGTGTTGTACCTCCAACTGGAGAATAGAGCATCAATTGTCTTTGCGTGCAGCCTAACTTGAGGGTCTGGAATGTCAACTAGACTAACTGCATCATTGGTGCGGGCTAGGGCCTTGTCCTTTCCTAGCATGCTGTATCCCTCTCAACTTTCTTGACCAAGTCCAATGCTATTTCCACCATTTTGGGGCTCAGTTCAACTTCGACCCTATGGGTTTCTTCTCCTTGTCTCACCACTATAGTGACGTGGTTCCTGTTAGCATCAAAAGTTTGCATGAATTCTGCACACTTCCTGTAATCCATAGCTTGTTCGACCTTCTCTACATACTTGCTCAAGTTGCATTGGTCGACAATCTGCTTCACAAGCTTGTTCCTCCATGGCCACGTATTCCAAGTTCACGATGTTCCTAAACTTAAATTGGTTGAAGGCCCTTATTTCTGCCGTTAGGCCGTACTTCACCTACTCTTCTTCCATGAATAGAAGCTTGCTGCCTTTGTCTTGACTTGCCATGTTAGATTCCTATCATGACATCAAAACTCACCATTAGTTTTCTTGAGACAACTCTTGATAAAATAAGTAGATAATGAATGCAAGCTATGGAAAGGTGAAATGCTTAAGTCTATATAATGAAAACTTTTGCTTCAAGCAATCCACACATTCCAACAAAAATTCCTGAATTTTTCATTGATCGTAAGTTGACCTTCATCCATCTTTCTAGCTTTTAAAATTCAGTTTAGATTTTAAGGCATGTCTTCATTTCCACCTTAGCCCCTCCCCCCATGAATGATGTGAATCCTTCCTAGGATTGGAGGATGAAGGGTTAAGGCCATGAAGTTCATGTTGCGGTGCTTCACTTTTGCATGAGCCAAGCGTAGAAGTGTGGAGTTGATCCTGTTGGTGATGTGTAGCTCTTCCTTAGTAAGGATTTGATCTAAATAGGGGTGGGCTATGACATGATCTGCTAAGGGTCGATTGTGAGTGATGGCCAATATTCTTAAGGAGGTAGAAGCTACATAAGTGGGGTCATACTTAGATGTTTTGATGGCACGTCTCTGCTCGACATTGGTCATAATTGGGCATCCCTCTTGTTCCCATTGGAGATGGAGAGCATACCATTTACATAGAAAGGAAGAGTCAGTGTCGGCAAGCTTTTTAAGTTCTTCTAGCTCTTGGCTTCTAGCAGAGACTTTGCCCTTGCTATAGGAGGTGATTAGCCTCCATTTACACGAGCTTGCTCTTGAGAAATCTCATTGGCAATCAATTCCTCAGCTACCACGGGAACTTCTAAAGGCTCTTCTAGGAGACCTAAGTCCCAATCGCTCATAGCTTTTAGCAAGCATAGTTAAGGTGGCATCCAAACATCTAATGCAAGTGACCAAGTCATCCCTCGTGTTCTTGGCTAAATTTGAGGCCAAAGTGAGAATAGATCGACGCTCATAAGAGGGTCTAAGGCCTGCGGGGATGTTGGGGTTTGACTGAGCTAGATAACTTAGCAATTGATGCCTAGTGTGTGGATCGGTTAGTAGGGCGCTCATCAGCGTGTGAGAGGGGCTTGTCTTTGGGGCTTCGAGGTTGTACTACTTCCTACTTGTGGAACAATAGGGACATTGGGAGTGTCGAGTTGTGTCAGTTTTCTAGGGGCAATAGGCTGCAGTTTTGGTCCATATACCCGTTGAGACTCTATGGGTTTGGTGGCTTTTAGTTCAGGTCACTGCTTAGTTCTAGGTAGCTTAGAAGGTTTTGGAGATGGGCTAGGAGTTGGCAGCAAGGGGCGTGCATGCCACTCATGATCTTAGGCAACCAAATCCAAGTGTTGCCTTCATAATAGCCTTGATCATGCAACAGGGCTTACCCATCGTGGCTTGGCCATTCATTTGGTTCTATGCCACCCAACTTTGTCTCCTAGGCTTACTGTGTGATGTTTAGGAATTATGGGTCCGTGCAGGTTGGCTTTTAGGTGGCCATGATTGTCATTTTGGTACCCATTTGAGCTGTGGCTTAGTGGTTTGGGCCATGTCTTCTTTAGGTTGTAGTTGGTTTGTCCTAGTGGGTTGGGATGAGTCACGACTCCCCTCCTTAGACTTTGTACTAGGTTCCCCTACTAGTGGCTTTGCGAGCTTAGATGGAGCCATGCAGCCCTTGTTGAAAGCCATCACTATGCGAACGCTGTCACATTGCAATGGGCATGGTTCTTGAATGCGTGATCTAGCAAACAATTCCCTACCATCGTCCTTAGTGTTAGATAACACATAGAAGATCATAGGGAGGCTTTCAGTCTTGATAGAGACCACTACTTTGCACTTTTCCAGTTGTGGGTAGGACGGTCCCCCCAAATAGGTTGAGCTTAGCAGTCGTGGGTTGTAATTAGGGCTGACCAATGAGAGTCCAGCACTCATAAGTAAGGATGTTGAAGTTAGATCCCTCATCGATAAGCATGTCAAAGGTGTGTATTTTTTGAGCAGTGACTGTTATTTGCAAGTAAGCAAGTTCTACTACTTCCTCGTCCGTGTCCTCGATATATGTGATAGTGGCCACTCTCACGTCGACAGGTGGTTGTAGCATTGGCAGCTCATGCAATGGATGGGTTGAAGGGTAGTACTTCTTGAGGTGACTACCATTGAAGAAGCCTATACCCTCGCCCTCTAAGGTCTCGATCTCGACATTGCTAGTTCAACTAATGTTGCAAACTTTGAAAGGCCCTAATCCTATGAACTTCATTTTCTACTTATGGCCCTTCACAGAGTACATCAACACAAGGTAGCCTGACTTGAAGTCATGCTATTTGACATGCTTGTCAAACCAACTCTTGCATTGTGCTTTTTCATAGATTAGGGAATGGGTAGCTGAGAGCCATGTTTTAGAAAGATGTTCTAGCTCTACTAGGCATTCCATCCATGCCTCCTTTCCATCCCATCTCTCTTGTGCTTCTACTCTTAAGCTTGAAATGAAAAACTCTACTGATAGGATTGCTTCGATTCAGCTTGAAGGATGTATGCCCCACTACCATCTTGTAGGCTATCCTATAGGTCCATAGTGTTGCCACGAGCTTGTTATCCTAGTTGCTATGTGAGGCATATACCACTTTAGTCAAGACATTCACTAGGATTTTGTTCGTGGATTCCGCCTGATCGTTGGCTTGAGGGTAGTAAGTTGATGATTTCCTATGGATGGAAAAAATGCGGATATAGCAAATGAGCAATCACTTCATTAATGAAGTGCATGCTACCTTGGTCGCTAAACTAGCTCGATGGGGTAGCCAAGTCATGAGATCATCTGCTCCCAAAGGAACTTAGCCGTAGTCATGAGATCATCTGCTTCCAAAGGAACTTAGCCGTAGTCCTAGCATCGTTCTTCCTAGTGGCTCCATCTCATGAGATAATTAGTGGCTACTATGATGTATTAATTAGTGGCTACTATGATGATTTTTAGTTTTCAGTAATGTTGAAAGATCCTCCATAGTATCCAAGCATAATAGCCCATCATAAAGACCATCAATAATCTCTTCATCAGAATCATTCTCCTCAATTTGTAAACCATAGAGAATAGCCTCAGCAACAGCTAAAGCCTGTCGATGGATCATATCCTGCATCGGCTCTTCAATAACTTGTCGTTTTCTTTTTATGATGTCGATGATAACATCATGAAATTCTCTTTTGGCAATCCCCAAGACTTCTCTAAGAGTAAATTCAATTTTTCAATTAAGAATTCGATCCCCAAGTACATTTTTCAAGTCCATGGTCGTCTCAATGTTGGATAGCAGCTTGAATCCAGGTTGCTTTTTCAACTTTGGATCCTTTGTCTTTGGGGCCTTCTGATCTTCTTGTACTTTTGGCTTTTGTACATCGGCCATACTCTACTCTGGTCCTGAAGAAGAAGGCTAAAGAGCTGGTTCACTCCTTCTAGTTGCCCTCTTTGATCCTTTAGGTTTATCATTATCTCTTTTCCGCTTTTCTTTAATAAGAGCTTCAAATCCTTGAGATTTTCCAAAATGTAACCATAGATAGAAAAGACATCTACGTGATCATTCCATTCAGTCCCTTTTCTGATTGCATCTCCTATGGCTGAAAGTTCAGATGATGAAGTTTTTCCCTTCTTTTTTTGCATGTAGTGCATAGGACCATAAAGGAAACTTGTCCTTTGGCAACTGCTCCAGTTGAAGACCATAGGCAATAGCTTCTCTTGCCACCTCTCGCTTCACATAAGAAAAGCGCATAAGAGACTCCTCCAATAATTTCTTCATACCTCCTTTGCCAAAAATTGGTTTAATCGATTGCTCTGTATCTCCGAAACATATCATCCTATCCTTCTAGACCACCAACTTCAACCTTTTTGCCTCTTTAAAGTCTTGACAGTTTTTTTGCTCATGGTTTGGACTATCGCACCACATGCAATAGCGAACACGATTGTTTCTGGAAGAATTCATAGGAGTAGAACAGGATGGGGTAGAAATTGGAGCTGGGTTAAGTGGATGTTGTTCTCTTCTGGCCATCTTAATTTGAAGATCTTTCAAATTCTTTGAAATTTCTTCCACCATGTCTTCGACGGTCGGTTTGGCAGATGGTTTAACAACCGCACCAAGAATAGGCATAGGCATGGAAGTAGGCATAGACATAGGATGAGAAATAGGAGAAGAAATGGATGGAGTTATAGAAGAAGTTGAGGTAGGATAAGACATCACTGGAGGTGATTGCATGTCATTCTGCAAGCGAGCCTTCCATCTCTGCCTCCTTGTCAATGTAGAGACCGCATCAACAACATCGTGCCAAATCGTCTTCAATCCCATAGGTTGCGTACGGTCTTCAAGAAGCTCTCCCAACTCGTCCCGAAGTGCAGAATCAGCCATCTGTAAGAATAACTCCACTTTCTCCGAGTTTAGGGCTCTTTGCTCAAGTGCATCCAACTGGTTGTATCGCTCTTCAAAATCCCGCAACAACTCAGAGGCAACAAGTCCTTTGTTGGGCTGATAGACCCACTCTCTGAATGTCTTCTGCATAGCAATACCATAATCCTCTAGAAAATATTCATCTTTGAGCGCCTTCTTGAAAACATTCCAGTTTGAGTCTTGCACAAACAAATCAATCACTCTAACCCGCAAAGCAGGCGTGACAAACCGTAGAAAATAGTTGCTCCAATTGGTAGGAACTCCAAAGAAGCGCATCTGGCCTTCAAAGGCTTTAAGATAGGCTGAAACATTCCGGCCATCAAATAATTTGCACTCACTTACCATAGCCTCAATCACCTTGGTTGCACCATCTATGCAGCAGCAGCAGCAGTGTGCAGTAGTTACATCATATGAACTCCGAATATAGTCATTCGAGTACTCAAAACAATTGGAATACGTCTGGTCAACAAGCTTCCCAAGGCAAAATTGCAAAAAGCCATCGAAAATAGGAAAAAATATCAATTTTTGTAAATCAAATCACTTTTCTCCATCTTTTGTCTTGGACGACTTATTCCCTTCAAAATAAGTCACCGTATATATTTGAATCTATCTAAAGTGGGAATAAAGCCATCTAAACATGATACTAGAGATTTCAGACAATTCTAGTAAATTAGTCATGCTTGCTGTAAATCTTGTAGAGATTCTGCAAATTTTCCATGTGTGAACGTGCAACACCACGACAATGAGTCGAGGCTTCTCCCCTTCCCCTACTAAGTTGACTTTCTTGACTTTGGCAAGGCCCCTCTAACGGTTCACTTGCATGTTCACTCCCAACAAGATCACTACCCTATCTCCCTTCTTGAATTTAGTGAAGCGCTTTGGTAGGCCCTAGGCCTTTCTTTGTTGTTTGGCCTTCGACCCCTTTGGTTGTTCTCTCTTTTCCTCCTTCAACCATCTACGCCTTAGATGGACCCGGAAAGTCCCCCTTAGTGCATTTGGTTTCAGGTGGTCGGATATCTCTAAATCACTTTTAGAGCTTACTTCTAATTTCAAGTTAAACTTGCAACCCTTACTAGAGGAGGGAGTCTCCCCTGGTGGTTGCAGCTCTCTGAGATTGATTATGTTCTAAAGAGAGGCATGGCACTAGGCTAGACTAGCCCTACTTACTCATAGTCTATCATGCCTAAGTGATCCAACCAAGTGCGATTGCAGTCAGTTCTGAAGAGTCCTCTTTCAATTCTAAAAGCATTGGCTCTCCATAGCTTGGAGTCCACTCTTATTTGTTCGATCACTTGGTTGTCCCTATCATACTCTTTCATCTTGGCCTCTTCTTCACTTTCCTCATTCGAGGAGTGGTAGTCCTTGTACTTGTCGTTCGAATCGCTACATTTTAATTGCTCATCATTGTCTAGGTCTGTATTCTCAACCCTCTTTTTATTTGTGATCAGTGCCCAATTGTACATAAGGTTTAGGCCGTGCACCTTGGTCCAATGCCATTTCGGCTCATCCATGAGGTCTTGGAGTAGCTTGAGATTGGCAATTGGGTTACCGGATAGCTCCCTCATCAAGTACTCAAGAATCCCTTAGAGCTCAAGTCTATTAGAAGGAATATGGAAAGGGGTAGGAGGTTATCGTTTGCTAGGGCTTCTGGCCATCATGCAAAGTGGTTCTGAAGGTGGGGTCTTACCCTTTGGTAGCTGGGATGTGGTGGCTTTACAGGACTTGCTCGTTATCCTTATAGCTTGCTTATAACCCTCTTCTTTGTCTGAAAACAGTTGGTTGATGGTGGCTAGCACATGCATCCGATCCCGCTTGTCTTCAGGACAAGGAATATACTTCATTGATCCATACAAAATCCTAGCATGTGAGACTCCCTTCAAGATAGAGGAGATGGCATCCAAGTTGACTAGCATGGTCTTCTAGGTGTCCATCTTGACTCTTACTACCTCCATCCTATTAGCTCGAAATATAAGTCCATTACCCCAGTCTTCGATTACTTGTGTGTTCTACATCTAGGATCCCAGTAGAATGTCATAGTCTACTTCCTTCATAGCTATGAAGTTCACTGAGAACTGGACACCCATTATTTTCAAGGGCCAATCCCACTCCAAATGGCCTAACTTTCTTGCCATTAGCCAGCGTGACATTGAACCTTGCCATCTCCACCAGCGGGTTAACCCAGCCTGTAGGATTGCATGGCTAATCACACTCCCACTCCTGTGTCTCTACGATCCCCTTTCTTGTGACGTCTCCTAATGCTACCACTAGTAGGGCTGAACGCATATCTGTGCCCTCCCAGAAAGCACTTACATGCAAGGAATTAGGCACTGAATTAAGTGTTAGGCTTGGTATCTATGTGGCCGCATCATGGTCATGCAAATCGGCTACTCCTAGCTCGCCATAATGAGGAACTTTGCCTAAGTAGATCCCCCATTGGCAGAGTCACAAGGCCAATATCAATGTTGTAAGCAAGCTATTAGTTGCTTGCCTTTCATTATGCTTTGCACTCTTTTGCCGCTTCTCTTGGGCAATCTACCCACCTATGGAGCCTAGGCTTCCCATTTGTGATGCTACATGGAGTATTGATGCTTCTCTAGATTCTATGCGAGCTAGCGAGATAGTTGTGCTCACACTAGAGAACTTATCGATCTCGTCTTTTAGGATGGGCTCAACCTATCCCATGTCCCTCATCTCAAAGCTCTTCTTGAGTTGACCTTTCAAATCATCTAGCTCATCATCATGAGCACTCCCATCAATCAACATATCATCCACATAGAGCATCAAATTTATAATATTGACATCATGGACATTCTTCATGTATAAACACAAATCTATATCATTGCGGGTATATCCCTATGAATGCACGAAAGCATCGAACTTGTGGTACCATTCCCTAGGTGCATGCTTAAGACCATAAAGACTCTTTCTCAACTTGCACACTAGGTATTCCCTGTCTTTTTCCTTGAAGCCCTTAGGATGTTGTATATAAATCTCATCATATAAGTCCCCATGTAAGAAAATTGAATGTTGTTTTGTTTTCTTTTCTATAAGGATAATGATCACCAAAATCAAAATACTTATAGTCACGGGATAGAAGATATTGCAAATGAGTAAGCATTTTCATTTCCTTTAATGACATGTGCCCAAGACAAATGATGCCTTAGTGATACATGTGGAGCTGTAGCCATTGCCAACCAAAACATGGACGATAGACCTAGATACAAGTAAGCAATAAAGAGTATTAGACTTGGCACCTTGTGCTAGAATGAGATTCTTATAGGTAAGCTTCCATGAGGAATCATGAAAAGAGACAACATAACGTGCATCATCTAACTATCTAGTTGAAAGTAGGCTTTTAGTTAAAGCTGAAATACGACGTACATTATGCAAAGCAAACATACTACCTAAAGGAAACTCTAGCTAGACATCTCCAATACTAACAATATCCAATTCCAAGTCATTATCTAATCTGACAGATCATGTCGTGTTGCAATAGGAGTGAAACCACTCTTGAGAAGGGGTGACATGAAATAAAACCCTTGACTCAATCAACCAATACTAAGCATAGGTAGATAACACATCAATCAATTGCGAAACATCAAGAGAAAAAGCTTCAAGTATGTAATCATCATTAGAATCAGTTTGCATGACACTAATCTCTTCAATTTTAATGTTAGAATTGCTAGGGATAATGCTACAATCGTCATTCTTTTCTTGATTGCTAGGGATAATGCTACAATCGTCATTCTTTTCTTGATTGCTAGGGATAATGCTACAATCGTCATTCTTTTCTTGTACTTTACCCTTTGCCTTTTCCTTACGCTTGTCATCATGCATGGCATTGTGGCCGAGTATGACATTGCTTCCCACAACAGTGACAAGTCAAGGTGGGCTTATGTCCATAGGACTTATTGCGAGATTGTCTATGTGGTTGAGAATGAGACTTCTGAGAGTCTCTCCCATGGTGGTTATTACAGCTCCAATTGTTATTACCTATGATTGTTAAAGCATGAGAGGTACATGAAGTATCTACATTCTTTTTGTTAACCTCTTTATTCAAGAGCGCACCCTCTACATCCTACAATCAGTAGGCATATTTGCATACACAGCAATACGAAATGTGCCCCATGACTCAGGCAATGTAACTAACAAGAACAAGGGAGGAAGTTTGTGCTTAAATTCAATCCCCTGCGAAGACAAGTGGCTAGAACTAGAATGAAACTCATTTAAGTGGGAAAACATATAAGTCCTCTCCTTCATACAAAGGTCTATAAGTTGCTTCAACCAATACATCTAAGAGGAAGGGCTCTGCTTATTATAGACATTACGAATCTTATCCCATAATTGCTTAGAGAGTGACAAAATGATTGTAGATTTACATAGCTCATCTAGTTCAACCCAATCTTTTACATCAAAGCCTTCCGGCTTTACACCCTCATGTATCAAGGGCTTAATCTACAAATTTTGCACTAGAAACTGCTAGATTTGTACCTTCCAATAGCTGTAGTTCATGCCATTTAACTTCTCAATATTGAAGATAGCACGGTCATTTGACCCACTAGCCACAATGCAAGAGATGAAAGTACCATCCAAGACAAATAGGTTGCTGCAAAGGACACTAAAATAGTCCAAAATCATAGCCAAAACAGTGTGTAATAGAGGAAAAATTGTAAAGAGTGGGATTGTCCACTAATTTCTACTAAAGAATGACAGTAAAGTCAAGGCATATGTCCTCATAAATGATGCATAAACCTATAATTATAGCAAGTTGAAAATAATAATAGCAATAAAAACCAAAGCTAAGTGTGAGCAATCAATCGATAAAATCCAATCTGCAATTTGCCAGGCATATTGTGCAATAAATGGGATATGTATAAACCACTAGCAGTCAATGAGCATGCAACCAGCATCAAGAATTATCAAACTCAATGTGTCAGAGAGAGATACATCCAATAGGCATAGCTGTCATATATATAGTAGGTCTCAAAGATAGTGAAAGAGACCTGCCATATACATAATTGACTGAGCAAGTGTAAGGAAGTTCAATATACATCAAAGCAGGATGAATACATCACTAACAACAACTAGACATAGATAGGTGTCGGCTCGAAGCATGAACCAAATTGGCCCACTAGGTAGCAACTACATCCAAATAGCATTCGAAGAGCATAGATATAATTGAACCAAGTCCCATGATCTCACTGAAGTAAGCTCAAATGCATAAACCCAAAGCTTTGCTCAAATGCAAAGTATCCAAGTAGCACAAGGCTCCCACTAGAACAAAACCATCCGAGATCCCAGAAAAATTGAGCATAGAGCTAGGAGCATAAAACCCAATAGAATCTTCAAGTTGATAATTGTGTAAGCCACTGAAGTGACCTAGGCATGTAACCACAACTAAGATGAATGTCACCAAGCTCAAAATCAAGCATCCCATAGCATATTTGAGTGCATAGACCAATGCTAAAACATCAATACATTTATATGAAGCACCCAAATGACATCCAAGAGAATAGCCATTTATTTTTCCTTGATGAAAGCTTTATGCCTTGTTATAACAACAACGAAAAAACCTTTGAAAAATGAGCCAAATGAGGGCTCAAATTAGCTAAGAAGCATCCTAACACAAGATTATAACATCCCTCACGCATACCAAATGACCATCATTAGACATAAATGGGAGCTCCATACTCTAAGAGTATGCTGTCCCAGACGTTATTGCAACAAATTGTCCTATATGATAGTTAAGGACTGAAGTATGGAAGCTCAAATCCAATGCCACATGCTCAATACCAATGATAGGGAGGGTGGCAAGCAATGCCCATTAAATACCAAGTGCTACAAGAGCCACCCGGGGGGGGGGGGGGGGGGGGGTTTGCCAATGCTTGTAGGAGATCAGATAAGACCAAGCCTGAAATATGTGCAAATCATGCCAACTAGTTTCAGGGTATTGCTATTGTTGTTGGTCACTTTTGAGTACTTATTGAAGCTCAATCAAGTCTATCCAAGGTCTAGAGCAAGCCTCAATAGGCCTTGACAAGTGCAAAGTAGTGAAGCATCAATGCATACCTTGTAGGACAGCCATGGCTGCCTTGAAATAAACTATTGTAGGTATTCATGGGTTGAAGCAAATTGAAGGGAAGAGCTCTTCACTCTCAGCTCTGATACCAATTGAAGGGAGAAGCCTTGAGTGGAAGCAAGAGATATGGTGGAAGAAGCAAGAGAGCAAGAGCAAGAGACGTAGGATATGGGAACTCCAATAGTCTTATGTGTGATTGGCCTTCCCTTATTCAAATATCATTGAAAGAATAAAGAATGAAGTGACAGTGATGGGCGCCCACCACCTACAGTGTACATGTATGGGGGGTACTATTAATGTAATGAATACATGGGCAATTAGGCATAGATGCCTTTACCCCCAACACTGAAACTATGTTTTGGAAGAGGAAGCTATTTTTTCAATATTTGCTTTCGAGTAATGGATCTATCTCACCCAAAACATCCATATTTTTTTGTTCATTCATCTTTGTAGAGTAGAGATAGGCAATATTGTATTACACCTTAATCTATTTATGGTGCTTTAATATCACTACATATAATGATTTTTTAAATATATATTTGTATACAAATACATGTGTAAGTTAAATTCATGTGAGCAATGTAAATAGTATTCTTGATTTTGTTTTAGATGCATCCTAGAATCATAACGAAAATAACACATTTAAAAAGCATGTTTATATATGTGTGAAGCTATGTTTCTAAAATAGATAAAAGCTTATGCATAGTACAAAAGCTTTGGGGTCTCCCACTTTTGATTTCTTTGTGACTCAAACCACCCATAAACCCCCTTATCGCGTGCATTAGGATATAGAGTGCTTTGCAACTAACATTGGAACTTTAAACTTCAATGCAAAGCATTGGGAGAATACCAATGTGAAGCATTGGGACAACAATGACGTGAAGTGTTGGGAGAAGCTAGGCATGGAGCACCTAGTGTAAGGCTCACCGTTGAATGCTCTTAGGGAATGGGGGCCAATAAGGTTGCCCCCCCCATAAGGTCACACACCAACTGCTAGTAGAGAATTACATTTTTTAGTTTTTCTAAGGATTTAATTCATCATATTTTGATGGCGAAGTAGCTCATTCGTAAAATTCAAACTCTATTTCTATTTCCTTTTTGGCTCTAGACGGTCACCTATTTTTTTTAATCACATCAATCCGTTTTCCTCCACCATACTTGCTAAAAAAAAATTATTGACCCCTCTTTAGCTTTGCCATGCAACTTCTTTCAAAAAATCGGATTCAAACAACATAGCTAGGAAGATTGAAGGTGTCGGTTTTTACTTTCACTCTTTCTCCCCCCCCACTTTACATGTATAGGTGATAAATTGTCTTCTTGTTAGAAAGTTTTTTGCTAGCATTCTACCTTTTATTTCTTTTTTTGAAAGGAGATATATTACATGATGATGCTTGTTTATATGATGTTCTCTATTCTTTATATCCATCCAGATTCCCTCTATAGGTGGTAGGGCCATAGCCAATTGGCTCTTGTTAGTAGAGCCCTAAAGTGGTCCCAAAGGTCCTTTTATTTGATAGCTAATGTTTAGGGTCTGAAGGTCGTTTTATAGATGGCTAGGATAAGCAAAGGCTGAGGGCCATCTTTTCAATGCTCTCATCATCATGGAAGAATCTTGCTAGGGTGCCTTTTGAAGTTTTCATAGTTCTAGTGACGATGGGAGTGATACAGTTGATACTTGAATGGAACAGAACCTCTGACGCATGCAAATTACCTTTTCTTACACACAGAAAAAAGGACAGGGCAAGGAGGAAAGTAGCTATGGAACAAGCGTCCTTGCTATTTTTCTGCATTGTCATCATCATCTCTCTTCCAGTCACAGATGAGCTCTCATGAGTATGCTCCCTCTTAGAGCAAGAGGAAAGGCTGGTTCAAAGTAGCCATGGAACAAGTGTGCTTGCTATGTTTTTAACAGTATCATCATCAATTTTGCCTCTAGGTTATGAAAGTGTCCCCTGCTCTTGTCAGCACTAACAGGTGAGTCTGGCTAGATAGCAGGTAAACGAAATCTCTAGCAGATATCAGATAATACAGATCTGTAACAGATAAAAGAGAGAACAAGTAGCAGGTCAAAGAGAGATATCAAGGATAGCGGATAGCAGGTAGCAGAGGAAAGAGAGACAGAACAGACAGGGCAGAGATAGAGAATCAGCCATGGATGATGGAGAGGTAGATTTCTCTGATAGGGATTTCTTTGCAGATTGCAGTGACCTCCCCACACCTGGCTCCATGGAAAGCTTCCTGGATGAGCTCCTGAAGAACACCCACTCCTGCACCCACACCCACACATGCAACCCCCCGGGCCCTGACAGCAACAGCCACACCCACACTTGCTTCCACACACACACCCAGTTGTTCGGTCCCCTGGAAGACAAGGACCACAGCTCATTCACCCCCTCTGAGCCCTCCCTCTCCTCCAGCAAGAAGAGGCCCCTCGGCAACCGAGAGGCGGTCCGGAAATACAGAGAGAAGAAGAAAGCCCATACTGCCTTCCTGGAAGAGCAGGTCCTGCAACTCCGAACCCTAAATCAGCAATTGCTCCGGCGATTGCAGGCTCAAGCTTCCCTTGAAGCCGAGGTTGTACGCCTCCGTCGGCTCCTGTCCGAGTTTCGTGGACGCATCGATGCCGAGCTGCGGCCGCCAGTGGCATCTGTTGAGGCAGTGCCGGTTGACCCTGCCCTGCAGATGGGCCATGCCCTTCCCGGTGGATACTTTTTGAATGCTGTCAATGTGCCTTGCGATGCAGACGTCCCTTGCTTTCATTCATCGATGGGGAATACAACTGGGCCTCCCACACCACAGGAGCATCGTCTTTCTGGAAGATCCTGTGATACAGCTGTGGACAACTGCCATGGCCGCAGGAAGAATCAGAGAAGGAAAGACAGCAAGATTGACAACAGAACAGGATCGTCAGATTGTGCCAGATCAGCCGTTCCAGATTAGAGGTTTGTCCTCTTCAAAACTTGTCTCACTGTTTTCACCTGTTCTGGTTGGTCTGAATCTGCTAGTGAGGCTGAAGCTACGCAATGGTTTTAGCTGTAGAGGTTTTATTTAGCCACATTCTGTTACAAGACATAGACGTGTGGCATCTCTACTTTTTGACAATGTCATCACCGATGCTCACCAGTGGTAAAACTGCAGCAAGCAAACATTGAAGGTTTTTTTGCCTTGGATCAGTATGAAATGACATGTACAAACATGCTGGAGTTAGCGTGCCCTTTGATATGGGTAGTGGTACAGTGCACGCATGGTGTAATCATAATAATAGCATGTCCATTGCAAAGTAAATCATGTGTGCTTTTTTGGCTCTGATTGCATGTTGAGCAGTAAATGCTGAAATTGGTATACCTGATCTTATGAAAGTCATTTGAAACCACTTAAAGGTTGCTAACTGGCCACAGGGACCGCTCCTAGAAAGCTAGACTTTAAGAAAGACTTTGTAATCTTATATTTAACCATCTGATTTAGATTGATCTGTGGTTTTTTTGCATGCTGATTACTTAATCACTCTCAGTACTATATATACACGCGCTACATACTTCGTCCATTTCTTTGAAAGGCGCAGAGGAAATCTTCAGTCAATATTCGGAGATTGTATTAGGTCAAGCTGATTTGAAGTCTAACTGTGCAGTGTTGATATGTTCAGTGAAATGTTCTTGTTGATGTATGCAGCACATGACATATGAATTCATGCACTTCATGAAACAAAGTCCATATGGCATCTCGTGATCAATATGTGTATTAAATGCGACCTTTTTGTTTTGCTATTCCCATTTCATATAGCATACTAACTAGTGTTGTATGTAGGATAGCCCGGCAAAGCCCATGTCCATATCAAAGCCCACATACTGGAAGGATTATGCAAGGACTGCCAATTCTCCTCTTTCTAGCAGAATCCTAATGAGATAGTTATATTGCACCACGTGGACTCTCTTGAATGGTTTTTTAAAGCTCAGTTATCTTTTTTTGTGAACATTTGTGCCTTGGGAGAGGAGATTCACAAATGAACAGCTGCAGAATCAGCAGCAGGAAATCGAGAAAAAAATTGCTCACTGCATATGCTAGCATTGGAAAACTGTAACCAATGAGCTTTTATGTCATTAGCTTGTATATAATGGAGATATGGCAGAGCTCTAAGATGGATTTGGGATGCCCTTTACAGGAAATCAGTACATGGTTATTGGCTGGTGTTCCCAGTTTCAGGTGCGTGCTTAGCCAGGTGACTGAGTCACCCAGTTTTCATAGAAGAGATTGTAATTCGCCAGGTAATTTTATGCATTGGTCCTCTGATCTCATCTCACATGTAGGTGAGTTCTGAGATGCCTTGTACACAAATAACATATGGTTTCTCATGCCAGTTTTGAACCCCTTTGGCCAAACTCATTCAATGAAAATTGGTCACACAACATCTAGCTGTGTGTATTGCATCTCCTCAACTGTTGGTGCTCCCACTAGCCACAAAATTCTTACATCTGTATCAGAGCCAAGAACATGATTGGTAAGTTGATAAGGTTGCTGTGGGTCGAAGGCAGTTCATGCTTATCTAATCAATGGAGAAGAGGCGACTTAATCGAGCATAAATCAGGGAGAGCAGTGTGAGAGAAGGCACCAAACTCTGTAAGTACTCCATGGAGAGATTGCTGGAAATAATGGGGCCCCAGCTTTAGGTCAAGTTCATCTACATGAATCTTGAGAAGTCTGCATGGACCGGAAACAGGAACTGAGCATTGATCTGATACCCCATGACTTGGTAAGCTGTCAGGCAGGAAAAGTGTTGATTCAGATGCTGTCACACATCATCCATAAGGGGAAAACCTAGGGCTGACTTGCAAACATAGCTCTACACATTTTTGCCAGCGACCTGATGATAGATTGTGCCATACCATGATCATGAAGATGTTGTACATAAATCAACTTCTACATATGATCTGCTCTTATTTTCTTCCTCACTGGAATAAAATGGGCAAGCTTACTGAACCTGCACATGATAGGCCAAATTCCATTGCTCTCTATAGGTATCCCAGGAAAATTAAAGATAAAATCGATAGCTATGCTCTCCCTCAGTCTATCTAGAATAGGCAACAGATATATCAATCCTGATGCATTAACCTTTTGGCATACAATGCATTTACGCACAAGATAACAAAATATCGACTCAAAGATGGCCATTAAAAGAGAAACTCAATTGCCTTAATTGTTGTATCAATACTGTGATGCCTTGTATATGGTGGTGCATGCCTTTTAGTCATCACTTTTGAACCCAATTGCTCTGTGATGCATAAGTGACCATGGATAATCAGAAAACCATCCTTGAGAAAGCCAAAGTGATCTGCCAATAATTGTCAGATCAACTTAACAATGAGAATACAACATTGTGGGATCAGGAGAAAAACAGGTTCAGCTTGGGGCTCTATGAGAGCCAAACTAATCAGCCAATAATTATGAGATCAACTAAACAAAGAGAGCACAACATTGTTGGATCATGAGAAAAGCAGGTCCAAAAAATGAGCTAGCAATACAAGATATTCTCTGTGAATCATGAGAGTTTGTTGAACTGACAATGCAGGAGATCCCTTGTGAATTAGGAGAGCACATATGTCAAGAGTTGCTCCCACTTGTGCATGCTCATCAAAGCTGGCTGAAACATCTTAAGTTCCATGACTTATTATAAACCATAAGATCTCTTAATGAAGGATCCACCTGTAGCCATGCAAAAATGAAACTGAGGACATAAAGATGGTCATGTACTGAGCTTTATAGGTAGAAATAGCCACAAGAAGGTACCTTTTTCTTAGCCAAAATATACAGAAGGCACCAAGTTGAAAACAAAACCTACTAGTAGATACTTAAGTGTCATAACAAATTACTTGTTACATCCTTAGATATTATCTCCCTAATGTTAGGGTGCTTAAGGGACCTTATGTGAATTTGCCCTCCAAGCTTGTGTGGTTATGGAATCCTATAAAAAGGACCAAAGGGTCCAATCTCTTGTATGATTGCCATGGTTGGATTTTAGACCCTTGGCGACTTCATCCACACATTAGACCCTTGGCGACTTCATCCACACATCAAGATGGTGTGGGCTGATGGTATGGGAAAATAGTCCTACGATTGGAGCTTAGCTTGATATGTTGTGGATCTTAGGCTTGGGTGCAAGCCCATTTGAGTATTTGGTTGGGAGGTTAGCTTGATGTCCATCCCTTTATGGTTCATTGTATGCTTGCATGGCGTGTGTCATGTTGTGTATGTAGATCGAAGATCTATGTGGGTGTTGCACTATCTAGTTGGAATCACAAAAAGCACATAGCTATGGTTTAGCACCTTTGTATAGAATCAAACATAACCCTATCTGCCTTGGAGAAATATATTTATCATGGAAATCTTTTCATTTTGTAATATAGGTTTAGCAACTAAATCATTCCCCTATTAAAAGCAAATGTGTTGCTTTTGCAAAATGGGGGCACTTTACAATTGTCACTTGACCAATATATTGATGCATTCGAGATGTCAAAATGTCAAGGAGTAATGTTGCATTTATGTTGAGGACACACATTATGTGGCCATGTATCCATCGTGGTCTATGTCATGCAACACGTTGTTGCTAAAGGGATGTGGAGTGTTGTTACTTGTATCAAGAACTAGCATGAGTCACTTGCTACTACTTTTGAAAGTGCAATGGAAGATAAGGCAAGTCCTAGCATTGGAAAATATATACTTGCAACTTTGCCAGAGGTATTGTATGTGGAAGGAAAGTCTAGATGGGACAAAAAGGATGCATAGACTCATGCATTATTGACTCTATTTATAAAAAGAGCACATCCACTCTTGTAAAATTGCTAAGCAAGCTTGGGATGCATTTGCATCTCTCTATCAAGTGCCTAATGAGTCCCAAATGTCCTACTTGTGTAAATAGTAGGAATCTAAGTAGATGAATGAGGCGACTTAATGGATACATTTGTTACCAAAATTGAGGATCTCAAGAAGCAACTTGTTGTAACTTATTAAGTCATTCTAAATGGCACATTAGTTATCAATGTTTTTAAATGCCTTACCAAACTCTTATGCATGTTTTATATTTACATTGTTGCTCATGATGATGAAGGGCATATCAACTATCCTCATTTGAATGAGTTGACTTTATTGTTGTTGCAACAAGAAGATAAAATTATTCTATCTTATATATAGTTGATTGAGCATTTTTTATTGCCCTCGCCATAGGTAATTAAAAGTGTGAAGGAAAGGCTTTACTTTTGTGGGCTGTAAAGGAATTAGCTAGTAGTATTAGGTGGGATGTTATGTCATAAAAGCCTCTTAATGTAATGTGACATGTGGCACCATCCTCTACCCTTGCATGTGTGTAGGGTGTAGGGGTAGCCAAGTGATTTGGTGAAAGAGACAAGAACAAACAATATTAACAAGAGAAGGAGAGCAACAACGATAGCCACAGTTGGGAAGTCGTGCTTCAAAGCATTGATGACATTGTTGCTTCAACATGTTTGCTAGCTCTATGTTGACTATGATATTGATGGTGTGTTCTTTTATTTCTTAGGGCGTCCTCCCTTAGAGGAGTTCAATTGATGGTGTTCAACAACTTGTCAAGGGAAAGCTTTTATGATGTAGTTCCACTTCATTGGTAGAGGCTTCCTAATGGCCCTTCTTAGCTCCCTTGGATTGGGTACTTGGTTGTGTAGTGGGCTACAAGGGGAACCTTGTCTTGGCTATGCCTAGGATGCCCTCATTCTCACCTAAAACAATGTTGGAGTATGAGTGCCTAGTATGGCTCACTCTTGTGGATCTACCTATTTGGCTGGATGATGATGTGGCAATCATGATGGGCGCTTTAGGGTCCTATATGTTCCATCCAATGCTTCACCTTTTGGTGCCCTTAAATTGGAGTGAAAGTTGTGCATGCTATGGGCTCAAAGAAGGGACCCTTTATAATACTTGGAGCTCACAAACCAATAGGATTTTTATGTTGCCATCTAGGTTTGCTTTGACAATTTCTTGGATACATGTTATGTTTGTAAACAATGTGGCCATTTTCCTAAAGATTGCCCTAGTAAGGGTGTGGAGGCTAGCAATCAATTGCATGAAACGAATGAAGAGCTTGCAACCAAACCCATCCTAGCTAAGGCTTCCATGTCAAGGATTGAGAAATTGACACCTAAGGGAAAGAAAGAAGATACAAAGAAGAATGAGGCAGTACTGGCTCCTAGGAATCCTCTTGCAACCAACAAATTGTCAAACAATTTTTTTTCACCATAAATGTTTTAAATTTCCGTGTGCTTCATTGCTTGTATGACATATGCTAACTTATCATTCGACAAAGCAAAAAGGTTAAGTAGCTAGCTCCTCTAATAATCGATTGCACATTTTACTCAATCATTGAGTTTTCAATTGACATTATAAATTTAATAATCACATTAGTGTACACAAATATAGTATGAGACATTCAAGGCACAATAAAAAGCAAAGGTTTTTTATTACATGTTGAAGTTTACAAAATACATTGCATTGCATTGTGTATTACAAAAATTCCAAGCCCTTGGTATCGATAATCTCTCTCCCATCTTATCCTTTTAGCTAATTGCATGTCTCTCTACATGATGGTCACCACTTGGCATGAATTATGCATAGATATATGTCCTTAAAAAGGGTGACAAGGCATGCGTCTATGGCTTTCTAGATAGCCTCCATTGCAATCTCTTGCATGTAGAATTAATATTCGTAAGAGTAAAGGATTTTCTTCACTAAGCATGCAAAGGGCACTTTCTTGATCAACAAGTTTATGCTCTTTTGGTATATGCGGATCTCCTTGAGGGCTGCTAGGTGATAGTTTTTCCTAAGCTTTAGCCTCCACACAAGGGCTCATTCCTCGGTTGGACCTCATTGTGGTTGTTGTCCCTATGCTTATCGAGGTTGAGATTGGGCTCAAGTGTGAGTTTCTTGGTGGGGACTTGTCGAGGAGGAGGGATATTGGAGGAGGAGGAAGTGTTTTGGCTCACTTCATTGTTGGTAGCTTGGGGTGTCATATGGGGCCCTTGCTACCTATTTTATGCCCCTTAGTAGCATTTGCACTAGCCTCGGGCCAATCAATCATGTCATGGGACCTATTGATATTATCATTAATGTTTCCCTCATACTCATTATTTTCACATTCTTGATTTGTAGAAGTGTCACCCTCATTATTCTTTGGCTAGTTGTTATCACTTCTATATCCTTACTTACTTCTTTCTCTTGAGAATGGTCTTCTTGCTCGTGAGCTCTTTTCAAAGTCTCTAGGGCCAAATTTGGGAGGGTCTTGGAGCCTTTGAATGGACCCTTTTTTTTTGGGGGGGGGGGGGGGGGGTGTTGTGAGACGATGAGGTTGCACAATTATTGGGGTCATCTTGTTGGTTGAATTTGAGGATCTCTTTGCCTTGCCATGGTGGATAAGTAAAAACTTATCCTTGGACTTGGCCCGATAGTGGATGTCCTTACATGGTTTGATTGGTGTGGGCCATGAGGTGGATTAGAAGGGGAGAAGAGGACGACAATAGAAGCATAAAATAAGAAATAAACTAAAAGATATCTATTTATATGAAACCTAGTATTAGGGTTTAAGGGAGATTCACACGTAGTTTTAGATACATGTCCATTTCGACCCTTCCCTTTGCCTTATCATGCACTATGTTGTATGTGTATTCATTGCTAATGTGTTTCTCTACTTTTCCTTATTATGTGCTTGGATTTCTTTCTTGAGGGATTTAGTCAGTGCAATAGCCTTATCATTCTTCAATGTGATGGAGTGATTAAAGGTACATCTATAAAACCAATCAAACATTTCTATGAGGTAGCTTGTCTTGATACGACTACCTCTATGGTAAGTATTCTTGAAATATGTACCACGAGCCTAGTAATGAGACTTCTCCATCCATTGGGTGCTCCACATTTTCAAAGATCCATACTTCTCTAAAAATATGATCCATGAGCATATAGCATGTGTTGCAAAGATATGGAGCATTGATATTAAATTTGGAATGCCAAATTATACAAATATAAAAGAGCATGCAAATAGTAGAGTTGAAGGCATACCATATAGTGGGTGATGTTGGTTTCTCCTGATGCATTGACAACTAGCTTTGCAAAATCATTGACCACTGTATAAATCTCAACTTGAGTGGAATGATCTGTTGATGGTTTTAGCATTTTATACACTAGCTTATCAAAACAATGCATGGAGCACTCTTAAGACTAGGATCTCTTTCTAAACCTGTCTTGTGTTTGTATAAATCTTTTCACAGATCCTAGTTTAACTTTGATGGCGTGCTAGTCATACTGCTTTGGAATCTCTTCATCTTCGTTCCACTCATTGACATTTTCTGTGCTATGTCATAAGTTAGGCCTGTCGTTTTTTGGTCCTTTTTATTCTTAACCTTATCTCCATGTACACCTTATAATGAGTTTAATAGCTCATTGACTTTCTTAATAGTTCCTTCATGTCTAAAGGGAGGCTTCATTGTGTATACATAATTGATATGCAACTTCAACAACTTGTCAAATATACACATGACGCAATGCAAAGTGCAAAAATGGACATTCTCAATGTTAATTGAAAATACGGTTTTCCAATTCTCATCAAGACGTGACCTCTTCGATGACACCTTTTTATTGTCGGCCAATGTTCCTCCCTTCAATGCAACATTATCCATAGTCTAAAAAGAATTGTTTGTTTTCATACAAAATGAACAAGGTAATGATGTTAATGCCTTAGTTTCACAATTGAACATACACTTAAAGTCTTGAGATCGCCACCCAAGTGCTAATTAATGTTGAATTCTATGACTTCTTTCACACAGAGCTTCTTGCCACCACTTGTTTACTTGGAAACTATATCTAGATATCAAGTATCTTAGAAGATCCAAAAAAGAATATTATGGGTCTACTTTGGCACTTCCAACTACTGCTAGCCACCAAATTCCCTTTTCCAAGTGCATGGTTGGATAAGCATGCTCTCTTTAGCATAGGCTATGTCGTAATTCATCAATATAAGATCCACCCTCTCCAACTTGCATCTCTTTATGATTTGGCATTTTTCAAGCTTGATAACATACTCCAAGGTTAAAACAAATCCTGGAAATTATGGCTAGCATGAACTTAATAGAAACAACTATACTATATTGAATTTGTAATGTTATATTAGGATAAGTCAATACCTTCTAAGCATTACACCTTGTAAAAATGAGCCATGGTATATTGCAACTTAACTATGTCAACAAAAATATTATTGAAGTCATTATAGTGATAAGAAATCTTTTTAGCTTTAGTATTCTCCACTTTCATTTTGTTAGTGAAAAAAAAAAATTCTCCTATTGAATTAACAATGGATATATTTCATGCTCATCTTATAGCTCTAAGTCTAAATGGACAAGGCAGAATCATTTGCTTTATTTTGCTACGAGCCAATGCATTTGCTATCATACTATATATGACCTCATAGCCTTGTCGACTAACCTCAGCGGTATCACATGATTTTTGAACTTCTTTCACAAATAAACTATTAAAGCAAAGAACCTCATTTAAAGTAGTAAGGCGGAGGGCTCGATGTCAAGGATCTGTCAAAATTCCAACTAGATGCTTGCATTTTAGGAATGCCTTTAGACGCTCCATCTGTTAATCCTCACCTTGGCATGTATATTTTTAGAAAATATAGTAGATTTAGATGGTTTTCACTAGAAAATAATGAATCTTAATTCTTGCACATGTCTTTTTTGTGCTCCACCATTTAAGGATAGTAATAGCATTGGTAATAATCAATGTTTTCCTTCCTTACAAGCCATGAGAGTTTGCTTGTACCATTGCAACTTTGCTTCTGTAATGTTCTTATCCTTCTTCATTTGCTCCAAAAATGATTTTAATGAAGCATTCTCCTCCTCTAAGGTTGAATTTCTTAGCATGTCCTTTGTCATCTCTTGTCTCTTATCTTTGCACTACTTCAATGCTTCTTCAAGCTTTTACACTTTGATTTTTTGATATTATAGTGTTTTTTACAACACATTTAAAGCACCCTAGGATTGTAATAAATATTGATGAGTGCTATATAACATTGATTGATAATATTGATGCATATGAAAATGTTCTTCTAAGTGTTTAACTTAGTGGACTATTTTTACTATCCCCAATAAAAGCGAGTAATGAAGCAGTGAAATTGAAAGGTGGATTTAGCTTAGTTGCTAGGGTTGGTAGGATATAAGGAACCATAGATTCAAATATCAATATTTTTCTTTCCCTTTATACAATATTGGAAGGTAGTTATTGCATCTAGGCCACGCTTGCTATAAGGAGACTTTGCAATCGCATACTTTTCATCTAAATCAACATGTAAATTCACCTTCTCCTTATGATTGTTTATGTCCCTTAGTGATTTCATTAGGAAATACAAGGTAGGATAGGAAATGGACTAGATTAAGTTTTTAGTATAATATTGATTTGGAAGGGTTAGAGGGTAAAAGAGAGCATAAAAAATGCTAAGATGTGTATAGAATATGGTTAGGCACTACTAGAGATGGAAAAAGACCATGTTTTAAGAGGGGAGTAAAAAAATCACCTTTTAGTGTCAAGTAGTTATTTTTTCTTGATATGGCACTTAAGAGGAGTAATGAACTATAAAGTGGATATGTAACTACCTTTGCAAGGTCCCAAGTATCACATGTGTGGGCACTAAAAAACACAAACTAATTCAGAGGGTCTTTAATGCAAAAAGTACATAGAAAATGAGTATTTTAACTTGCAGTACAATTAGGTATATTTTGAAAAAAGAAAGCTATTTTTTGTAAAATAATTTAAACATTTATTTTTAAGAGTAAAAATAAATTTGAGTTGGTGATGTGGTACTTCCAAAAGGGTGGTGGTCCCATCTTGAAGATAGAATCGATTTGGATGATATTTACTATAAAAAATTATAGAAAAAATGAGTATTTTAATTTGCAATATGATTGGGTGTCTTTTGAGAAAAAAACTATTTTTGGTGAATAATTTAAAAAAGTTATTTTCAAAAGCTAGTCATTAGAGTGAAAAGAAAGGGAGACTCCTCTTGTTTCTAGGTAGGGTCCACCACAAAAAGTGGGTGGACCGTAGGAATGTAGGGGGGCTAGGGGAAAAAAGGCATGCAATGATGACCATTAAAGAGGGACTAATCCAAGATTAAGGATTTCTAATCAATTTCTTACGAGGCTCTTTTTGAGTCCATATTCCCCCTAATGGATCTCAATTAAGGCATTGGCCCAAGGATCAAGTGTGTTCGCTTGAAAGTGACACACAAGTACTAATATGATTTTATCTTCTAGCATAGAATTTGTGATGCAATTATGAATCTCATGCTATCAATTGATTGGGCTATCTCCAATAATTACAAGATAGTCTTGATCAACATGAACTTTGATAAATCTTATGAACACATCGATTATGCTGTTATAGGACATTATCATTGCCCTACTAGCCATGGGCTATGGAAAAGGTTTTATTCATATGGCATACTCTCTTTACAAATGCTACTACTTAGGTGTTAACCCCAACACGAAGAAAGCAAAGCAAAAGGAAATAAAAAAGATGCAGGGAAAAGGCGGAAAAAAGGTAGCCCGATTGAAGAAAGAATAGGAGAAAAGGCCAAAAGCACAAGGGCAACCTTAAAAGTCCAAGGCAAATGCAAAAGGGGAAATGTGCATTTTAAAATAAAAAGGTGCACCCTGAAATCTTGTAAAAGAGCACTGGGCTCTCACCCGTGCAATTTGTAAATGTAGACGGGCGGTGGAAAGGAAGCTAGGAAGATAGAAGGACAATGGGAAAAAGGGCCTAGGCTATGGCCGGCCATGTAAAAAAGGGAAAAAGGGGATGACCGCCCAAAAGGGATTTAGGGTTTTGTATATAAAGTTGAAAAGTGAATGAGAAGCTCACTCTTGTGTGTGGCCAAAAGTGGCTCTCCTCTTCTTCTTCTTCTCCTTCTTCTTGCTTGCTTGAGCTTGTGCTTGAGAGAGGGAGTGTGAGAGTGTGAGGGAGTGAGTGTGTGAGGGTGAGGGACCGAGGAGGAGAAGCTCTCCATCTTCTCCTCTCTTCTTCTCTTCTCTTCTCTTCTCTTGTCTTGCTCGCGGCAATGGAGCTTGGAGCGTGGAGCTTGAGGATGGAACTTGCTTGAAGCTTGCACTTGGATCGTGGAGCTACCAGAGTGCGCGGGAGAGGAGGTAACTCGAACGGCATGGAGGTAAGCTCACTACACCCGTAGATATGGATGGCGCATCGGCTATGTGAGAGGTAGCCATTAGTGCTCGGCTTGGAACGCTTGAAATAATAAGCGGTCCGAGGGTCTTGGCGGTTGAGCGAAAGCTGCCACATTTTGGTTCCGTTGCCGGGACCAACGGATTCAAGCCTTGAGCGCTTGCGCGCTTCGAATCGAGCATCAAAGTAAGGGGTTTCCCTCGAACCGGTGCTTGAGATAGGTAGGAAGTGAGGGGGTTGAAGATGGTATTCGATCTCCTTGGCAAGTAGGTTTTTTGATTTTTTGAGATTTATGTTGTGTAATGAAGTAGTGTAGGTATTTACTTTGTGATTTGGATGCATTAGGGTAGGAAAAAACAAAGAAAAAAGAATAAAAACAAGCATTAGGGTTTCTGCTATCATAACAGGGCATGAGGGTTTGATTCATTTGTCGATTTGTATTTTGGAGTTTATTGGCTATCCCAGGTAGATAGATCTCTTCCCCATCACTCCAGCATCATTCCTGTTGAATCTTGTAGCTTGTAATAATTAATATATTAAGATTTTGGACGATTCCATGCTCGAAAGTGCGTTCGGGTCAGTGGGATCGGACATTCGATCCAATGTCCGATTCCCAGAATCGGACGTCCGATTTTTACAATCGGACGCTCCGACAACCGGCCGATCGGACCAACCCGTCCGACTCAAACCACTCGGACTCGGACCAATCGGACCAGTCCATAATCGAACGCTCGGACAACATCGGGGACAACCGTCCGATCGGACCATCCTGTCCGATCGGACCACTCGGACCAGCTAGAATCGGACCAGTCCAGTCCGACTACTAGAATCGGACCACCCTGTCCGATCCGATTCCCAGAATCGGATCACTTTTTCGATTTGAGTCCTAGAATTGGACGTGACCAAAATCGGACCACTGGGCCGATCGGACCAATCCAAAATCGGACGTCCAATTCTGATAATCGGACTCCTGAAAATTGGACATCTGAGAATCGGACAAAAAAGTGTCAAAATCAGACAGGTATCTAGAACACAAATTTTGACACATCTAAACCCCGACATTGACCCCAAAGGCTACGTAGAGCTAAAGGCACATCACAGATCCATCACTGGGCTAAAATTTAGAGCACGTAGTTCAAAATTTGGCTATAAACTGTCCTCTAAATTGTGCATGGCTTTTACCGTAACGGCCCTGCGGGCCGGGGGGGGACTGCCCCCCCTGGACCCCCGCAGAGGGGGCCCTCTGCCCCCTCCGCACCTCCCCCGAGTAGGTTGGAGAGAAAACACACGCCGTGACAGGTCTTGCAAATTGGACCCTAGTGAAGTAATGGCTTTACACGAGCATGGATTCTCACGTGCAAAAGAGCAGCCAAAAGCCCATACTCGAACAGAGACAAACAGAGACCCTAGAACCTCAACGGGCCAATCTAGCCATCAAGGGCAAAAAGGCCACATCACTAGAACACAAAGACATTGTGTTCATACCTTGTCTAGTCAGAGCGAAATGCAACATCAGCAAGCTACAAATGCCAAGATGACTAGACATGACACTCTTGACGAGAGATGTACCCTGAGCAACACTGCACAGACAACCCAAGACATTGGTGGAGAATTCACGTCTGGTCATGCAAGTGGGGACTCAAGGGCATCTGTCAGAAGGCTTAAATTTACAAGCCAGGATCCGGAAGATGAAGACATAGTACCATCGGCTTATCTTAGGGTCAAACTTACCGCGAAAAGAGAGCATACTATCGATGCTCTGATTGATGAAGGAGCAGATTTTAACATCTTGACCTATAAATCATGGACCCTACTAGGCCAACCAGAGCTCACACCGACTAGTGCAACTCTTAGCCCTTACGGGGGACAACCACAAGCACTAATAGGAAAGTGCAAAATCCTTGCGACAATTGAAACGGAAAGCTTGCCTATCCTATTTCATGTTCCTCCAAATAGTGCTAGCTGTGGTAAAGAAACCCTCCTAGGAAGACCCTTCAAGAGGGTGACCAAGTGTGAGGCCGACTATGTAGCACAGAGGATACACCTGACACTACCAGGTGTGAGGATAGTCACAACCTTTAGCAAGGGTGACCTCATCAAACCTCAAGGGAAAGGCAAGGAAGGTGCTGATGTAATAGTCAAGCCTACTAACGAGAGCAAGGACTTGTTGGAAAAACTGATACAAGCACAGGTCGAACAACGAGAACCAGTGAGTGAGGCCAGGCCTGAAACAAGAAGGTCAAGAGACAATGCCAAGGATGGGCTTTGGACTTACAAATATCGTAGAAGATGCCAAAAGAAGCCCAAGCCTTATAGATGCAGGCATCGATGGAGGGTCAGCACAATGCCGCGATGGATATCCAAGGCGTTGCTATGAGCTCAAGGGTACTATGCAGGTAATCGACGGATTTGGGTACCAAAATCCCCTGCTAAACCACCTCTATCAACTGAAGGCCAGAGTGCATCAAAAGCAATGAAGCACAGGAGGGAATCTAAGAGAAACTCTAGGTCTCGAGGCAAGAAACCAGACATGATGGTTCGAAAGAAAGAGCCTCAGCCTAGCATGCTAAATAGACAGATGTCATATGTGGCCATTAAGCATGCACAAAAATCATTAGTGCCCAAAGAGCCTTTGATTTCCCAAGGGGAGAACAAGCACCATAGGCACAACATTGCTCAAGGCAAGGCTGATCGCTTAACAAAGCAAATGGCACAATCGCCTAATAGCCTCGAGCAAATTTTCCAGTCAGTGCCAAGCCCATGTAGGAGTCCCAAATCTCCTACATCCTCTTCACCTAAATGGACACGGGAAGCACGGCAGCAACAGCCTCGTGCCGCTGCTCAACCTACACAAGTGAATGTGAAAAGGGCAACAAAAGGCATGACAATTTCTGATCTGCCCAAGGACTTGACACCGCAGTGTACCAATGGTAGCCAATCCACTAAACTAGCTACTACTACTTTCAATCAGGGACCACAGCAGTCACAGCCCTTGGCTGTGACAATGCCCCTTGTGGAATGTGTCTTTAGTAGTTTACCTGTGGAGGAGGTGTTGCAACCAAATCCCTTGACAACTCCAGCACTTTCAAAGTGCCTAAAGCCTAGGCTTGAGGAGAAACCTCTCAAAGCTATGGTCATGGAGGTGGCACATCGAACCACTCAACCTGGCAAGGCTATTCAGCAGGCCCCGGCCATGTCCCATAAGGACACACTAGACAAAGAGAATGCTGAGGCCCAACCAAGCACATCAACGGTTGACCCAGTCCAAGGTCCTGAGTCATTGAGAGATGCACCTTCACTGACCAAGAAAAAGAGGAGAAAACAACGAAGACAACAGCAATCACAGGTGGTTGTGGACCCCAAGAGCGATGGAGAGCTGGGGAAAAAAGCATCGAGTCCATCCACCAATGAACCCATTGATGTCTCTCCTAATAGCGGTGAAACTTCAGTCACATCTGTGTGCTCTGAAAAATCAAAGCAGCCGTTGCCATCAACAGTTGCTTTCAACACTCAATCCACCGACAATGGAACTCACATCGACCAATCAAGAGTGGATACAACGTCGTCACAACAGGGTGACAAATCTATACCAGTCACATCCGAGAAGAACCATGACAAAATAGCAGCAAAAACTCAGGAAAAACATGAGAACCCCAAGAGCATAAGAAATCCTAGTGTTGACCAATCTTGCTCATCTAGGCCTGAGCCTCCAGCTATGCTAAAGCCTACGGAAACTCTTAGAACCTTGCATGAGATGGCAACCGAGCAAGCCCTTGTTGAACATAGAAGTATCGCAGAATGCTTAACTGAGTTGGATGCTAAGCTCAAAGTGGTCGCACGTGTCTACGTCCTTGCGGACATGGGCACAATCCCCAAGGAGCAGCTTGGAGATTACTTGTCCTTTCTTCTATCCTGGGAAGAGCAAGAACATCTTGACGAGCACTACGACAGGCTCCTGCATGAACGCATGCGACTCATCTCTGACGAGGAGGCAGACGAACTGCGCTTAACCGTCACGTTCAATGAAGTGCTCTGCCGACCGAATCTCGTAGACATAGAGCAACTAAAGCGGCTATCAGCAGGCCAGAGTCAGTTTGAGTAGCGCTGGTGCGAAAGCCGCGTTGTAATGGCCGAACTAGGGGCTCAGATCATGACAGTCTCAGAGGAGCGATTGGCCAAATGGCGGTCTCAAAGAGACCCAACCTATGTGGCACCAACTTCCCTTCGAGTGCTGACTGCCATTCGAGGTATGGACTTAGCTAGAACTAGCCAAGAGAACGCTCTGTTTGATAAAGTTCTCACTGAGGAGGAGTTACATATAGCCAGTAGACTCGGACAAGGTTCCATGCTACTCGATGTGGCAAAATATCTATCAGTATTAAGTAAGCTGCCACGAATACTAGATGCATGTGCCACGCTCCAGTACAATCCCGAGTTCTACAATTGGTTCTTATCCTCGTAAAGTGACATGGATTCATAAATATGTATATAAATAAACAATGATTTTTGTGTCACCCTGTATAGATACTATCAACACACACAAGCAATGATAGTCAAGCGCAGGGAGAAGAGTTGGGTTTGACAGGCTAAGCTCCTCAGGTCCTCCTCTCATCACACTTTTAAAAGTCGTGTGACCATTCCCACCTCCAAGTGAAGGGCATGCAACCCTCATTACCTCCATAGGAAGCCTTGACCAACGACTCCGATGGTGTAGATGGGGTACCGTCCCTTTCTATACACCTTTCCCCCTTTCTGGTCTATCCTTCCGAGGAGGAGCCCTGCCTAAATCCATGACCGCCAGCCGATGTAACTCGGCGTAAACCAAGATCTGCTAATGGCAGGAGGCTAAATATACATCACGAGGGCCATCCCTCTGCAACAAGCACTGCATGCCCTACCCCTCCCCTTCTCGTCCTATGTGCTTGATAATCTGCACTATAACCCCTTACATAGGAAAGGCCTTATCATGTGACAAATCCTAATCCTTGATTCGCATCTTACAACCCCCCCCACAAGGAAAACATGGAGAACCAAGGGCAGCTGGCTTGCAAAGATGCTCTCCGCTGCCGACGGGAACATGCAGCACACGCCCCTCCGCCGGTGCGCTACGTCCCCACCCTCAAGAGGTATGCGAAGAAGCGAGGCCCTAAGCGACACCGTCTCGGATGAAGGCCAAAGAACCCCCGGGCCAAGAAAGTCGAGACTCGAAGCAATGCGCAGCATGTGGCAACGCCAGTTGCACAGACCCCCAATGCACGCTCGGGCACCAGGTGCTCACGAAGTGACAAGGCGGCCAGGGATAGGGCAGAATTTAATGAATTGTTTAAAGACATTCTGAAAACGGTAGCGGCCCGGGACTACACCATTCATGTCCTGGCTGACATGTTCCCTGCCCAACCACACGGGAGCCCCGCACCAGCAGAGCCCCAATCGCCCGACCACCCAGACTTGCCCCGCCTTGTACAAATAGAGTAGCCCCGTGTTATATGAAAGGCTTATCAAATGCTACCTGGCCATGACTTTTTATCTTTAAATGGTTAGGTGTTGACATGTTCCCCAATTGTACAAACTTTTCATATCTGCGTTTAATATGTTTCACGTCGTTAGCAAAAGAAAAAGTTAATTAACGCAGGTGATAAATATCTAAGTCAACACCATGGAATTCAGATAAGTGATGTCTCCTTGCGTTGCACTGGTTTATAATAGTTGCGGCATATACCATGCATGTACTCTCATGAAGTGACAAGTGGATGCATGATGATACAGGTCTTTGTGTGAAAGTGTTCAATGCCCGATCACCGCATGACCACCAACCCCACAAAGAACCATTATGGAGGAAGTGACAGGAATACCAAGAAACAAAAGTCATGACGGAAACGCCACTGGATGAGAACCCAAGGACACCTCTGTAGAAAAAGCACATATGGCACCTGAGCATGGCCAAAGCATAATCATCGATTACCTCCTCCTTCTTGGCAAACTCTATGTTCGGCAAGAGCCATGCTTTCAACAAGGGCAAACATCTCTTCATCATCCAGGATGCAATTCGCAAGATGCTCTGCCCTTGTCCATGCATAGCTCACTCCAAGTGCTACCTCAATTGTTTGATATCTCACATGTTACGAAGAGGTTTGCAAAATCTCAAGTGTATCTCTTCATCTCAACAACAGTTCCTCTAGCATCAAGGCTGGTGACACAATCATCTCTGTAATATCAATTCTTCATAGCCTTTGGATCCCAACATTTCTCAATCCAAATGAAAGGCTAACAGCCTCAATGTATGGCATTGATTGTATTCATTTTTTTTCCACAAAAAAAAATAGAGAGAAAAAAAAGCACACACGATCACAGCACCGCACCTAGGGGTCCTCAAATTAGGTACATCCAGTGACCTTGGTCGGCTGGCTCCGTCCCTAATCCCCTACCCCTTTGTACATCCCCCACAATTGTTCAGGGCACATTAAGGACAGGACATACCTAGGGAGCTCGCCTCGCCTATGGTTAGACCTGTCACCCTGAATTACTTGCACAATTCTTTTGCACTCATCTCAATGCCATTACAATCAACAGTGGTAAGCAAGGGATGAACGACAATGAAAAAGTACACCATACTTTTCAAGCACTACAAGTAGCCACTAGCTACCAGAGGCTAAGACATCAAAGAGCTCAATTATGCTACATTATCGTGACCAGACCATAATGATGTCTCAAGCAATCTTCAAGTGTAAAGTGCGTGCCTTGATCACTTACTAGTTCAATTGGACAACCAAAACGTGAAAGGACCTACTCCCACAAGAACTTCGCAGTGGTTCTAGCATCGTTCTTCCTAGTGGCTCTTGCCTCTGCCCACTTCGTCAGGTAATTAGTTGCCACAATGATGTAGTGTGCCTAGGAGTACTGTGCCGCAAGACTGATAGGTCCAATGAAGTCAATGCCCTATTTTTCGAAGGGCTGTTGTGCTATTATGGGAGTCAACTCCATCTTATCCTTGCGCACGGGCACCTTAGTCCTATGGCACTCATCGCAGTGTTTTACAAATTTAGCAGCATCACGGAATAGGGTGGGCCACCATAGTTGGGATTGTAGCACCTTACGGGCTGTTTTATCCCCATTAAAGTGTCCTCCAGCTATTCCACCATGCGCTTCTCTCAATACATCGTGCATCTCGTACTCACACACACATCTATGCAACAGTCTTGTCCTAGCCTATAGAGTTGGCCGGCGATCAGTTGGTATGGCTGGATCTTTAAGATATGTCTCCTTAGCCTGGCTTTCTCAATAGGTCTCTCAGGTAGACCATTCTTCAGAACTTGAACTACATCATCGGCCCAATATGGATCGGCTCTAAACAAGTCTCTTTCGCTAGACAAGCCAAAGAGATGAGCATCCGGTAGGTCGTCATGTATGCCTTGTCCATCAACTTCTCTTGTGGGTATGCGGGACATGTGATCAGCCATGTAGTGCTATTTTTCCTTACGTACAACCACAGAAAAATCAAATTCCAACAAGAGAAATAACCATCTAGCTATGCGACCTATAGCACACGGCTTGTTCACGAGATAAAGCAAGACTTGATGATCAACGAAAAAGACGAAGGGGGTGGCCAACAGATAATGCCTAAATTTCTTTACAGCAAACACCATGGCTAACCCTTCCCTTTCTGTAGTGGAATAGTTCATCTCCGTTTCAGTGAGCTGCCCGCGCTGACAAAACTCATGGGGTAATCTAGGTTATGCTCACCAGGCTGGCATAGAACATCTCCAATAGCAAACTTAGAGGCATCTATGTGTACATGAAATGTTATGCTCCAGTCTAGGGCTCGTAAGATTGGTGCAGTGGTGAGAGCCTTCTTCAACTCTTCATATGCACGCTGGCATTCCTCAGTCCACTCGAATATGATCAGCAGCTTGTACAATGGTCTAGCAATCAGTGCGTAATTCAGTACAAAGCGTAGATAGTATCACGTATGGCCTAAGAAACACTAAACACCCTTGTAGTTAATGGGTGGTGGTAGGTCGACAATGACCCTGACTTTTGAGAAGTCAGTGGCAATGCCGTTCCTTGACACTACGTGCCCTAGGATACATCCATGCTTCACCCAGAACTGGCACTTTAAGGGATTCAACGAGAGGTTGTATAACTGACACCGTTCAAAGACAGCTCTCAACTTTTCTAAGTGTTCGGCCCAACTAGAGTGTACACATCAGTCGTCTAAGAACACCTCTAGCTCGCGTCTAAGCATATCCTTGAAGATGGTGCATATTAATCGTTGAAAGGTCGCATGCGCATTCATTAGCCCAAAGGGCATAAGGATGTAGGCGAATACACCCCACTCCATGGCGAAGGCAGTCTTGTGCCTGTCGTCAGGGTGCACTTGCACTTGATTATAGCCAGAGAAGCCATCCAGGAAGCTGTAGGCTTCTTTACCTGCTACCCTCTCCAGCATGTGCTCAGTATATGGTAAGGGGTAGTTGTCCCTCTTCGTAGCGGCAGTAACTTTCTTGTAATTCATGCACACTCGAATTTTACCATTCTTTTTCATAACGATCACTATAGGTGATACCCAATCCGTGTGCTCAATCTCATATATAAATCCCTCCCTCAGGAGCTTATCGATTTTCTCCTTCACTGCATAGGCGTGTTTGGGATTCATAGGGTAAGGTCGTTGCTTTGTTGGCACCGCATCTAGAACCATTGGGATATTATGGGTCACAACCCTAGGATCGACTCCTTTAAGTTCCTCCAAGGACCAAGCAAACACGTTGACATACTGTCGTAGGAGAGCAACAAGTTTAGCCTCCTCATCCTTGGTCAAGTCGTTAGCAAATGGACACAAGTCAAGGTTTCTCGCCTTCCCTTGCCAAGTTGACTTCCTTGACCTTGGCGGGTCCCTCAATTGGCTCATGGTTTTCCCTTGTCTCTTTGCTCCTAGCAGAATCACCACTTTATCACCCTTCTTAAACTTTGTGAAGCGTTTGGGGAGATCCTGCAGCTTCTTTTGCCTCTCTGCTTTTGAGTCCTTAGTTCGCTTCCTCGCCTCTTCCTTTAGCCGTCTGCACCTTAGGTGGACTGGCAAGTCTCCTTTGGTGCATTTGACCTTAGAGGGTTGGGGTATTTCGAGATCACTCTCCGTACTGACTTCAGACTCCGAGTTAAACTCACATCCCTCGCTTGAGGAAGGAGATTTGCTAGGGGGTCGTAATTTAGTAGATGTATCCGTCTTGAGAACTAGAACTACCAATGGTTGCGCCACTCCTGCCTGCTCATAATCCATGGCTCCTATGTGCTCCAACCAAGATCTATCGCACTCCATCCGCATGACTCCTCTTTCATTCCAGCTTGCCCTTTCCCTTCTAGGCCTAGAGTCTACCTTGATCTATTTGATCATTCTCCCTTCAGTGTCATATGCTATCGTGTCTAACTCTTCTTCACTCTCGTCTCCAATAGAGTGGCAGTCCTTGTACTCCTCATCATCAGAGTCTTGCCCCTCTGACTGCTCGTCATCCCCCAGGATTTCCTCTCCAATCTCCTTTTCATCAGTGACTAAAGCTCAATTGTATAATAGGTTCAGATGGTGAATTTTGGTCCATTTCCACTCAGGCTTAGCCAAAATATTACGTAGGGGTTTTAGATTGGCAGCCATGTTGCCCTTCAGTTTATCGGTCAGGTACTCTATGCTTTCCTGAAGCTCGAGCTTGTTGGTGGGGATATGGAACAAGACCGGTTTCCCTCAGTTACGTGAGCTTCCTGCCATCATGCAGAGTGGCACGATGGGCTCCCTTGTTGGCATGATTGGGGATTTAGCAGCCTGCCTATATAGCTCTTCCTCATTTGAGAATGGTAGGTCAATGGTTGCCAAGACGTGCATCCAATCCCGGTCATCCTCAGGGCAAGGGATGTACTTGGTCAATGATCCATAGTCAAGGTCGGCTGGGGTAGTCTTCTAGGTGTCCATCTCAACCCTTACCGCTTCTGTTCTATTTCCCAAGAAGATGAGATTGTTACCCCAATCTTCAATAACTCGAGCGTTCCTCAGCTAGGTCAGCCTAGTAGTATGTCTAGTCCACTCCCTTCATGACAATGAAGTTCACAAAAAACTGCACCCTTACTACCTTCACTGGCCAGTTCTTTAGGACCCTGAATGGTCTGACCTTCATTCCATTGGCCAATGTGACATTGAACCTAGCCGTTTCCACGGGTGGGTTTCCCCATGCTTGTAGAACTGCGTGGCTCAAGGCATTGACACCGGCGGCTGTGTCTATGATTCCTTTTCATGTTACATCCCCCAAGGCTAAGATAGGTAAGACTGCATGCATCTCAGTGCCTTCCTAGAAAGCATTGACGTGCAGTGACCTTGGAACTGAGTGTAGCGTTAGGCTTGGAATCTGCGTGACTACGTCCTGCTCTTGCAAGTCAGCGGTAGTGTGCTTCTCTTTTTCCTCCACCCAGTGCTTTTATTTTTGCCATAAGGAAGGGTGCTGCCGAAGCAGATCTCCTAGGCTCAAGGTTACTAGCATGGTTACTAAAGTGGTGAGGAGGTTGCTGGGTGGTTGCCTTCCTCCTTAGTCAGCACTCTTTGGCCATATGACTTGATTAGCTTGCTGACATGCTTCTTCTTGGTCTTGCCTCTGTGGCATCTCATGTGGTGTGGGTGCCTTCCCCGCTTGAGGTCGCGATGGTGAAACGGGTGTACTCACACTAGAGAGATCTTCAATTTGGTCTTCCAGTATGGGCTCTATGTCCTTAAGGTGTTCCTGGGCGTCCTTGACCCACTCCTTGACTTTGGCTATAGCCTCGAGTTGCCGTTTGGGGTGGGGGTATTCCCCTATCTTGGCACTCCCTAGTTCTGCTATCTTAGGAGCTGAGGTCTCTGCCTCTACATCAGTGACCCTCTTTCCTGTCACTAGCATTGTAGCTTCCTCATTCTTAAGGGTAATCTTTGCATCTGTTCTCTTTCTTCTTCTCCTCCGGCTTTTCTTTCCCAACAAGGCTGCATCCAGGTTACTTAGCCCAGGCAATGAGATGCTTGCATGTTTTGTCTATGCTCGCATCATGATATGTAGTGGGATGGGCATATCCTCACTGTCAGAGGTCTCCACACTGAAAAGCCCCAAGGGTACTGAGGGCACATTGGCAGAACTAGTTGATGGCTTCTATCTAGGATAGTCAAAAAATAGGTGTGTGATTCCACACTCGGTGCATCGAAGGTCAACTTTGTCCTTGTTTGCATGTTCCCTTTCTGGTCAGCGTGATGAAATATGGCCTGGGATGACCGCAAGTCCAGCATGAGATTGGATCTTGGCTTGGTCCTCCCAAACCTCTGCCTCTTCCTCTACCTAGTGCCATCACCGATACTGGTCGGTAGTCCATCAGGACTGGATTGCCTTCCTCATCATAGGATATGTATGGGTTCACGTAGGTCTCCTCTTCATTAGGTTCTTCCACATAGTGAACAGGAGCGTCACTCGATGGATGGGTTACATAGGGCCATGGTGGTCTGGGTATGCCGGTTGGATTCATCTCTAGCCTAGGAATGGCCGGTATTGCATCATTTGGTGCTGGAAGCGCCAACTGGGCTCCCCTGCCAAAGAGGTTAGGTGGCCTGTTGCCTAAGTATGGAGGGTTGTATTGAAGCACATATGGGAATCTCCTTGGCAGTCTGCAATGTAATGCATCATGACCGAACCTACCGCAGTTTAAGCATGGCCTAGATCTAGGATCTTGGCACTTGGCTGGGAGGTGGTTACCGCCACAGTATATACACTGCACATGCGACTGCATAGGTTTCCTCATTTGGTCTTGCAATCATGCAAGCTCCATTCTCACCTCCTGGCCTTGGTCAACACTCTTTCCCTTATCCTGTATGCTAGAGTTCTCTCTCTCTCTCTTGAAACTGTTGACCACTCTGGAGCTCTCTGACTTGTACTGTCCCTGACTGGTGTTCCTCATGCTTCGCTCCCTAATCTGATCGTCCACCCTTATTGCCTCTTCAAAGACTCTAGCTAACACGTCTCGGTGTAGAGTGGAGTTACTAGCCAAAGCCTTGTAGAGCTCCTCGCTTCGAATTCCATTTATAAATACGGTAGACACAGCCTTCTCATTAGGTCGCTCATTTGAAGGGATCCTCTTGAAGAGGCTACGCACATGAGTGACATAGTCCCTTACGTCTTCCTTTTCCCTCTGACTGACATTCATCAACTGGACGATGAGATTGTCAGAGTACGCTACCTCAGAGAATCTCTTGATAAAGAGGTCCTTAACATGGGCAAAGTTCGTGTGCTCAGTTGCATCTAGACTAGTGTACCAAATTCTCCCCTTATCACCTAAGCATAGACCGAAAGCTTGAGAGCATTGTGCAAGGTTCGTGAGACCGTTTGCTTTGCAAACTTGTTCAAATTGCTCCACAAAGCTATATGGGTCATTGCTAGGTTCATACTTGTCTAGTTGCTTTGCTACAATAGGGATTGTAGATTGCCCCTTTGCCTCTTGCGTGACCTCTAATCCCGAGAGTAATGCGGTGGCTAAGGTTGTTGTGCTCTGCTCAATGGATGTATTGTCCATGAGCCGCTTGACTACGAGTTCACTCAACGATAAGTTAGCCTCTGTTGCTCGTTCTCTCTCTGCATTTGGCCCTGCTTTGGCTGCACAAGCCAAGGCTAGCACACGCCGGGCCTCATACATGTCTACATCTTGTTGGAGTTTCCCAGCCTTCTGCTCGTGGTTATAGGCAATTATGCTCTCTAGTGCCTTTCTAATCGCCTTTCTTTCCTCTTCTAGGCTTGCTACCACTTCCTCTACCAGTCTGCCCTGAACTACAATCCTAGTCAAGAAGTTGTACTCATTGACTAACTCTTGCACTAAGACTGGGAATTCTCCCAAGTATCTCAAGTTTATTAAATTTGAGTAAACCATGGTCTTTAATTTCACAAGGAGAAATTCGTATATATCCCCATCCCACAAATGTTCTTTCCTAATGGGAATTGGAAGTCCACGATGGTTGCACATGGAGTCCAAATATCTCTTGATTAAGAGGAGGACCTCTATGCAATGATTTGATTTATGATGTGCGTTATTAGGTTGTTTTGAAACTCTAGTAATGCTAATATAAGTACTTTCTATGGATTGTGTATTTAATTCGCACACATTTTTGGCGAGCTCTCAATTTTGTCTTGCATGCTATCAATATAGGACATTCTCTAGGTGTGCCCTCTTTGGGTGAAAAAGGGCCAAGTTGAGAATCTAGTTTGTAATCAATATTGGTGTATGGAAGATCTCTTGGTTTATGAGACATGCCACAATTGATTGTTGATAACCTTTTTCATTTAGGAGGTTGAGAGGAGTCATTTATGCAAGTTACTCTCATGAGATGAGGAGCATGGTATTTTGGATGGCATGTTACCCACTAGAGGCAAGTTTGTGAAGCCGCTGAAAATGTTGGTTTGTCATTTATCTAAATGATTCACCTTTTAGCTAGCCATGTACCCCTTAATCATTTTCACATTGTTTATTTGTAGATGTTGAGTGTGAGACTCTACTTAGCAGTATGAACTAATAATTAAATTCAATGTACAAGCATATCTATTCAAAACTTTATTGTTATGCTTCTTAAGGAATGTGATAAAGTTACTAAAATAGAGAATTTCTTTCCTTATCACAAAAAATTCTAGATTGCTTTGGCTACATATTATTCTCATGAGAAAGTTATGCTATTTCTTGCTAAAAATAGTCCCTCAAGTATAATGTATTGAATGGGATCGCTCAAAATTTGGTCTTGCTAAAAGAATGTCACTTATCTCTTGGTAGCACTCCTTTTCTATCCATCACCTACATCAAATTGACAAACATAAATAGCAAAATTTGGAAAACATCAAGCCTCCTATTGAAGTGACATGAATATTGAGAAATTATAAAAATGACATTGAGATTTCAAAGGATGATAAAGATGCCAAGTGTCAATAGCGCATAGCTCATCTAGTAGCCTTATTTACTTTCATCTTACACACTATAAATAAGATATTTACTTTTCAACATATGAATATAACATTAATCTCTTTGAACTTGTTTGAAGGCTAGATATGACGAGAGGGACAATATTTATTGTTATTAATTAAAGGAGGAGCTTGTTCCTTTTAATCTTGTAGAATGTAATTTATTTGGGCAAGTGGATAGGTTGATATATTTTTTGGATTAGCTTAAGAGAAATGTCAAGAATTTTGTATATAGGAGATATTTAGGAGTTCCTAAAAAAATTCACAAATTTGGGACAATACTTTGTATTACAAGTTGTTGAGGAGAGGCTGCATTGTGCTAGATTGTTGCACATAAGGAGTTTGTGACACTTCCTTTAGTAGATATTAATGTGTTTAAAGGAACTAGTATTGTTTGTCTCAACATTTTAAAGTAGCATCTATATGCACATTGTAGCGCGTGCGCATGCGCGCGCGCGCGCACCCACACACACACACACACACACACACACACACACACACACACACACACACACACACACACACACACACACACACACACACACACACACACACACACACACACACACACACACACACACACACACACACACACACACACACACACACACACACACACACACACACACACACACACACACACACACACACACACACACACACACACACACACACACACACACACACACACACACACACACACACACACACACACACACACACACATGCACGCACGCACGCACACACAACGCACACACACACACACACGATGAAGTTTGTACACACCCTAGAGTAGCTCACACAAATGGCCATACACATCCCTTTAATGTGTTAAGTGGTGTGAAATTATTCAATAAATTTCAAAGGAAATTCCATGACATTACTCAAAGATTACATTTTCCATGATTTTTTATGAAGCATTGCTATATGCTTGTGCGTATGCATTTCTAAGCAAGGCTAGTCAATTATTCCTCCTCACATCAGTGCTTACATTTGATGGAGCCTTGACCTCACCAAGTTTTAGATTCCCTTTGGCCTTGAGAATTACAAATTTTGGAATCTTTACTTTGTGTTAAATTTCTCTCCTTTGTCTTGCAAGTGGTCTTTCCACCAATTGATATACCTTTTTAAGCCTTCCACAAGCTTCTCATTGTCTTTCACATACTCAAAGGGGCCAAGCAATACTTTTGGGACACCTTTAGAAAGCTCGGGTCCTCCTTGGTCATTTCTTTTCCATAGCTCTATACCACTTTTGTGGTAGCCATTCAATATTTTTGGGGTATACTTTATATTGCATCAGAGGTATGGCATCACTCATGTAGAATCTAAAATGCAATGGCTTTGAATGATCCATTAGGCTATCTGATCCATTGTGTAGACACCCTTTTACACATTCCATGAGTTTTTCCACCCTTTGCAACAGAAATGATGTATGATGTATGCAAACATGCTCATCAAAGACCTTAATCAAATGTGGTAACATAAAGGTGGTTTTTTTTACTTATCTTTTGAGAAAAGCGATCAAATAATGCATCAATGTCCTCATGAGTGTGACCAACCATAAGAAGTCCAAGCTGTACCATATGAAACGCCCCTCATGGAACCAATGGTGATAGGTAGGCAAATACATATTGATTCTTGTTTGCAAAGCCACAATTGTCAAGTTGCAATAGATGTTCTTGGCAAAATCTTGAATGTCCTTGGATCTAATGATGTGCAACCTTCATGCAAAGTCATGTTGTTATCTATCCTTGATTCAAAGGGCTCTTCTTCTTGTACATTTGCGTTAGTAACCAAGCTTGACCGTGCATGGGGGCATGCATTTTCTTTTCTAGAAAAATTATTTTGCATGCCGTCATTTGTGCTTACATCCATAATGCCATCATTGGCTACACTCTGTACATTGCAATACTTGTTTTCCTCCTTTGTGACTTTCATGTGGTGATAAAGCAACGTAATAGACAAAAACACAATCAAAAATATCTTTTGAGATAGAACATCTGAGTTTTCTACACTCATGTCACTACACATGTGTTTCTCTTTTCTTTCCAAATTCCTTAAGCATTTTGAGAGAGATGCAATAACCCCAATACAATGAATGTGACCATAAGCAGTTTGTCCATGTCCATGTGTGAGCATTCTTGTCAATGATATTGGAAGCCTCTCAATAGCATTTAGTGATTTGGAAACTAGTTTGATTTGTGGTATAACAATCATACTTTGGTCCATTTTATCTTTTATAGCACATAGGGACTTGTTCAGGTACATTTCTTGACGAGCTTCTCCATGCATAGTATAGATTTCTACAACTCATTTTGTTGCAACATGTGTACTCTCCTTTGTGAAAAGTATTTGGCATGCTCCTCTTGATTCCTAGTTGACTCCAATGTCACATTTATAGAATGCACTATATTTTGATAAAGAGATTGTCTTGAAGACTATGTTCCACAACTTTGAGAAAGTTGGCGATGATAACATTTTGTAGTCACCTTCATTGATTAAATGACATTGTCATTGACGAAGTCGAAGTTGATACAAGAGAGAACATTTTTGAGGGAACAAATGTTGAGCAAGAAGATGGCTTCATAGATAGAGAGATTTGAAGGTGACTACAATGAAGGTTGTGGAACATGAAGGTGATAATGAATGTCACACACACACACACACACACACACACACACACACACACACACACACACACACACACACACACACACACACACACACACACACACACACACACACACACACACACACACACACACACACACACACACACACACACACACACACACACACACACACACACACACACACACACACACACACACACACACACACACACACACACACACACACACACACACACACACACACACACACACACACACACACACACACACACACACACACAAAACAAAAGAATTGCTATTTTATGTTCATTAAAACAATTGGGACTTGCATGATTCCCAAAATTCCTAAATATGTCTTATATAGTGACCATGTGATCTATATTATGCAAAAGTTTTCCAATAATTTAAGATTGCTACCAATATCCAAGAAAGTTTGCCAACTATGCCAAATTCTATTACTCCTACCCTACAAAGAATGAATAAATCTTGTGTTGGAAAGGGGTCGCAATTAGGGATGTAGCCAAAGGTAGTAGAGTGGTGCTTGTGTGAATAACAACCAATGCACAAAGGAACTCCTTCACTTGTAGTTATTGTGGTTGGACAAGTCACATCTACAAAGATTGGTACTAGTGTGTGGATGATGAGGCCATTTGGCCTTGGAAGCATATCATACCATAAATATGGACCTTGTGCTTGATAAATTTGCAAGAAAGACCATTATTACTAGTCCAAGCTAGAGTCACCTTGAGAGGATGCCTGCCTTGTCATTGTTGAGGCATATTCTCAAATGTAAATTTATGTTTTTTGTAAGGATTTCTTGGAGGGAAGCTAACATTGTGAGATGATTTTTCTAAAGAGATTTCATTCCATGTATTATATAGTTCATATGCATACTAAGTGTTTATATTCTTGCAATACAATGATGCCAATACTGTGGCTTAGCATTGTTATGATTTTGGTAACTATATTAATTAAGTATTTCCACACAAGGTACAATGAAGATGATTACATTCACTAATAAGGCCAAGGTTTAAAAGAAATGATAGGTAATAATACATATCATAATAGCAAAATAGTAGTACATTGACCACAATAGTCACTATTAGTGCTTTAAAAAACTCTTTCTATCTTCCCAAACAAGATTTTGAAAATTTTCTCCTTATGTAATAATAACAAGGTGCAATTTGATAATTATGAACTATGCTGTTTTGATGAAAATGATGGTAGAGAGGGATTGTGAGGAACTTGTGATTTGTAGATATAATATTGAGAGTATACTTGGGAGGGGAATAGCCATGATGAGACATATTGTTGAGAAGAATATAGGGATGGGATTGTTGTAATTGGATATGTTTCAGAGGTGAGAGAATTAAGGCTTGATGAATGCATTTAAGAAAGTGAAAAATAATTGTTTAGGATAATATGATCATATATAGAGAGAAATGTGGGTGAAGATCTAGAAGCGAGTTGCACATAATGAAAGTAAAATCACCATATGCATGAGTGGAGCAATGAGGTCAATTTGACTAGCACTATGAGATGAGACTTGGATGTTGGGAATTCCTCAAATTGGGATAAAAATCTATGGAAACATTGAGCAAGAAGCATCAATCAAATTCCATGTGTGTTTCCCCCATTTTGAGTTAAAGAAACATAGATATGTGATATTAATTGAGTAACAATGACATACTAGGGTGTAATGTGCCTATCAAATGAACCTTTGATGACATGATTTGGTAGCCCTTAAAGAGATAGTTGTAGGTAATGCCATTCGAAACTCCCTTGGAATATCATAGATATTGTTGCCTAAACTTGCTTGAGTCTACCTCATAGGGGACACTCCGCTAGTCCCTCTACTTTTCTAACCAAAGAACTCAAAGAGATACATTGTTGAACTTTGTACTGCACATCACCATGATTGGGATGATCAACTTTTAGAAGCCCTCTAGGCATACAAAGCCTCCCATAAGGCCATGACAGGACATACATCTTTCTCGTTCGTCTATGATATAGAAGTCATCTTTCCTACTAAGTTGGAATTGCCCTCTCTATGAGCGGCCATCCTAGAGCACCTAGGAGATACAGAGTCCCTGTTATTTCCTATGCTTAGAATATCTAGATGAGTCTCAAAGAATGGCCTTATAGTGTATGGAAGCCACACAAGCTCGATACAAATGACAATTTCATCAACTAGAAAGAATTCAAAGAAGGTGACCTCATCTTGGCATATGATTCACACTTTTTCATGTTTCTTGAAAAACTTCAATAATTCTAGATGGGCTCTTATAAGGTACTTGTAGTCGACCCTAAGGGCTCTCTCTACAGTAGATATAAGCCATAAATGCCTTTCATGATCCCTTCCTAATTGTAACATGTCCTCTTGTCCACTTGTGGGACACGTCTTAGCAACCCATTGGGAGGGGAGTCTAGAAAGCGCCACCTGGCACTCACAAGGAATGTCACAGGGTTTGCGATCTAGGTTTTCTCGAGTCTGCCCCAAAGCGGAAGTATCTGGCTGTTTCCACTTAGGACCGACCTAAAGTCAGGGTTTTTTTCCTATCAGCCAAGTCTCTAGGAAGTAGCTAGCATCGAGCTCCAGTTGAACCACTTTGTGTAGGGACAACAAATTCGAAGCGGATTTATGCTGCACTTGGTTCATGGAGAATGGGAAACGAAAGGGATGTGAAGCTCAACCTCTCTGCCCATAAGGCATAGTCCCATTCCGCTCCCCTAAAACAACATAAATCGGGGTTTTAACTCTACTGAATCTAGGTCTTCACAGTTTTGTTATTACGTCTTTTGAAAAAAGTTCCCAGCTAACCGGGACCACCCTTCCGTAGGACAGACCCAAGTCACGTCCACTGCACTTTCCTCGATAGCTTTATTTATCTAATTAGGTCCTGCCACATTTATATGCGACATTTAAAATCAGCTTGATTAATTAAGCCTTTTAGGGCACCGAGTTCATTCACGTAATTTACAACACATGCATAAAAACAAAACAAGCAGTCCTTTTATCAAACAAGTTCCTTAACTTATCTTTAAGTTAATCTTTGGCTCCTGCCCATACAGGAGAATTATGTATCCCTTCTGTCCAACAGAAGTACTCGGTCCAAATCTCATGGCACTGAAATTTCCATCCTTTATCTAGAATAGGATCTTCCAATGCCCCAGACATTGGGCTCAGGGGGATCTCCAACTCCATTCTGGATAGGCAAGGGGTGTCCAGAGCTCCACCTAACCCAGAAGCGGTCTAGGAGTGAGATGCCATTTCCGTGGTTGGCCTTTTCACCACTCGACCATTGGCCTGTGAATCGAGCAGTGCCCTCTCGGGATAATCCGCGATGTGATCTTGGAGATGATCCATGCGTGTAAAATATCCTTCCTTAATTAATCCAATTAAAATTCAAGTACAATCAAAGCAATCATCCCTAATATCATCTTCTAGAAAAACATTCCTTTATTCCCATGGCAACTTGTCATTACAGACCCCTGCCATTCATTTGCCATCAGCACAAGCCTTGGAATATTTATCCAAATCACAATGCAACAATCCCTTGATTGAAAGAGAAACATTTAGGGTGTTGTTCAATCAACCAACAAAATTGATTGTATTTTTTTCAAACAATACAATAATAGATGCGACAATAATTCCATCACATATTCACTCTCCCCCATGGGGCAAAAGAGTAGAATTTACTTAATATTCCCTCCTTTAGCCTAAGGCATATGCTAAAGGTACCAATACTATATATGACGTAATTCCTATCATTCCAATGCAAATTAATCAATCTAGCAAGAGCATTTATGCCTCTTCTCTAAGTGATAATTATCTTTTAGCATTTTCCTACTATGCAACATTTTTTCTTGGCTTTATCTTCCTTTCTCCTAAGGCAAGGAGTCGCATGTCATTGATGTAAAGTTTACATAATCTCTCCCATGTATGTACCATGTATATGCATTTGCAAACTTTAAACAATATTATCCTTGGTAAAGATTAATCAAAGACTCATTGATGCTCAATACTTTAGTGTCCCATATGTTGCTTATGCTATGCATGGATTCATCACATAGCAACTAGGTGCAATTTAACTCCCTTTGATACAAGCACTTCACAAACATCATCTTTGAATATTTAAAATGCGATTTATCATTTTCAATGACCTATTCTAGCACCACAAGGTACGAAGCCTAATGTATCTCTTGTGAGCATTAAAACAAGCATCTATCAATTTGAAAATACATTACTTATGACCGGTACTGCAATTGGATTGACAATGATGCCTTTTATCATCCACACGTGACATTCTTCACTTGGAGACCATCGTCCACAAGTAGACTCAAGAGATTAAGAAGATGGAATAGATTCGAGATGGGAGAGCAAAAGAGAAGATGGTTAAATCGAGGATCGAGATAGAGGAAAATTATGCAACCTCTTGGGGTAACTCTTCTCTCTCTCTCTCTCTCTCTCTCTCTCTCAAGCTCTCTCTCACAATATCTTGGAGGGGTATACTCTCTCTCTCCCTCTCTCTTGCAACCTTTTGGGGTCTCCTTATGCTCCCTTGTGCCTCCCCATGCCTCATATTTATAATGAATTAGAGAGGAGGAGATAAGTCTGAGAACAAGAGTGGAGGGGCTCTTAGAAAACTCAGTGATCTGATGCTCAGATCATAAATCTAATGGTTGTATTGGCTCCAAAAGGTGGGGTAAAACCCCAAGACACTTGATTAGAAAGCTCTTAGTTCACTCCTTCTTCTTCTCTTTGTTCGAAGTGCTGTCTACTGCCTGTAGACTGCGATCGCAGCGCGCGCGATTTTGCCAGTCACTTTTCTTTATTTCTCTTTTTATAAAATCTCCAAAACTAACTAAAACATCACTTGTCTTTTCTTTTAAATGACTTTTAGTTCTATCTTTTTAGGATAATATCTAAAATATAATAGTTCTTTCCCCCCCCCCCCCCCCTCCCCCAAGAATCTAATATTTTTGGACCATTCAAACTATACACATTAATACTAGTGATTAATATGGCTCATAAGTTTCGTTCACATTGTATTTTTCATGAAGGGTGGCTACGGTCCTTATCAATCCGAGAAAAATGTCACATTTATGACTCTCGATTTTTTAAAATATATTTTTAATTGAATGAAAATTATTAGCTATTAATGCTAGTCAGTTTTTACCTTAGTTAGTCTTTAGTTTGGGCTTCCATGCCCAAATGATGCAACTAGTGTCTTCCCAATGCTGTGGATCATTTTTGTTCTCTTGCCAATACTTGTTCCAATAATTCCTATAAACTTCCACATCACTCACATTCATTCCTTTTGAAATTGGTGCCCAATACTATACCTTAACTCTCAAGTATTTTGTCGACCCTTTGTTTTGATTAACACTAGTTATTGTCACTCCTAGCCATACTGGATAGTTTGCATCACAAGATTGTATGAGGACAAAGTCACCCATTGCCATATCAATCATTAGGTTGAAATCCTCAATAGGTTTATTGCACATTGGACCACAATAGTGCCCTTCATTTTCATGAAGTCCTCCTTTTGGAATGTCTTTTGTTTGAAGCTCTAGGGTCATATCAAAATGGGCTATGTTGGTGAGTCTATCCACCACCACATAGATACTGTTCCATCCCTTCTTACTCATAGGAAAGCCAATAATAAAATCCATGGCTGTATGCATCCACTTTCCTTTAGGAATAGGTAAGGGCTACAACAAATTACTTGGCTTATGAGTGTTGTCCTTATCCTGATTGCATGGCATACACCTAGATACATAATCTTTCATATCCTTTCACAATCCTTTCCAATGAAAAAACTTGGAGATCTTATCACACGTTTTGAACACACTTAAGTGTTTAGCTATAGGCAAAGAATACATCTCCTCTATAATTTTCAACTTGAATTGAGAAGAATAAGGGATGACAATCTTACCATTGAACCAAATGAGGCCATTCTTAAGTTAAAATTGAGAGTTTATTTTCATAATCCCTTGCTATAATGTTTGAAATATATGGCTAAGCTCTTCACCATCCAAAAAGTAAGCTTCTAGTAGCTTTTTAACCCAGTCACTATATGAAGCTCAATAATGGCTGAAACTTTGCAACCCACATCCTAGAAAGAGAATTAGCCACTATATTATCTTTCTCCTTATGTGTGATGCTAAAATCATAATTTTACAGTATAGTCACCCACCTATACCGCTTAGGAGTGAGATTTGATTGAGCAAGGAAATACGTAAGGACTCTATGATCACTCTTGACCCTGATTAAGTTACCATTAAGGTAATGGCACCACTTCTTGATTGCATGGAGGATAACCAACATCTTGTAGTCATATATATTCATAACAAACTTGTTCTCTGTAAGCTTGCTACTTGCAAAAGGAATAACACCATGCTCATCTAACAATACGACACCTATGCCTCTGCTATTTGCATCACACTATTTAGTAAACTCCTTAGAGAAGTTTGGGCATACAAAGATAAGAGTAGAAGTGAGTAGTTCCTTCAACTGATTGAAGCTAGTATCTGTAATAACATTCCAAAAAAAAGCATCCTTCAATCTATTAGTCACATGAGTTGCTATGGTTGCATAATGCTTAATGAACCTATGGTAGAATGAGGATAGACAATGAAACCCTCTAAGAGAGGTAGTGTTGGGTGTACCTAAAAATTTTGATCGAATTCTTAAATGTGATTCTTCATACTATAAAAAAATGCACATTCTTCAAGCTTCAAAAAGAGATTTTTGATAGATTCAGTAAATATTTAGTAATGAAACTTGGCAATATATATTTCCTTATATAAGTGATGTTTTTCATGAACTTTGAGAAGATGATATTGGTGTGGCTATTTGGGAAACCCTTTGATGACATAATTGTTTTGTGTCATTTTGCCTAGGTAAGATATTCTATTAGATGGTATGATATGAATCACTCGATCATAAATATTGTAGAGGCGATCAACCACCAAGACCCATGGACTGCTTATCATTTCAAGCGTTCCAAGTTGAGCACTAATGGCTACCTCTCACATAGCCGACACACTACCTATCTCTGAGTATAGAGAGCTTACCTCCATGCCCGATCGAGTTGTCTCCTCTCCCGAGCACTTCGGTAGCTCCACGATCCAAGTGCAAGCTTCAAGCAAGCTCGATCCTCAAGCTCCACACTCCAAGCTCCACTGCCATGAGAAAGAGAAGAGAAGAGAAGAGAAGAGAAGAAGAGAGGAGTAGATGGAGAGCTTCTCCACCACAATCCCTCACCCTCATGCACTCACTCCCTCACACTCTTACACTCCCTCTCCCAACCACAAGCTCAAGCAAGCAAGAAGAAGAAGAAGAAGAGAGCTACTTTTGGCCACACACAAGAATGAGCCTCTCATTCACTTTTCAACTTTATATACAAAACCCTAAATCCCTTGTGGGCGATCATCCCCTTATCCCCTTTTTCACTTGGCCGGCCGTGGCCTATAGGCCATTTTTCTCATTGTCCTCCTATCTTCCTAGCTTCCTTCCTACCGCCCATCTACCTTTACAATTTGCATGGGTGAGAGACCGGTACTCTTAAAATAAATCATGGTGTGGCTTGCACTCTTCAAAGACTTTTTGGCACTTCTTGTGTTTCCATATTTTTTTTGGCGCGCCTTTGTCTTCCGTTTCACTTTGCCTTGGCTATGTATTCTGCTTTAGATTTTCTAAATTTTTCACCTTGTTTGTCTGAGGGTTAATATTACCCCCCTCCTAGACGAGTGCCAGTCCCATGGCACTCACCGTCGTAGGTAGTAGGCTTTGGCATGCACCAAAGATATGGGTGGAAGGGGCTGCTGTGATTTGCCTTGGAGTTTTGGTGGTGTGGATGAAGGTTGTTAACAGGTGGCACTTTGTTGGCCTGATTGGTTGGTGATAGGGTTGTTGAAGTTGGTGATAGGGCTAGTTTTTGTTGGGAGTTGCACTCATGGGTTGGCACAGGCGTTGATGTTTTGGGGATTCAGCGACGGGCGACGATGCTTTGATGGGTTTGCAAAATGATAAAGGATAAGAATTCAGAGTTGAGTGTTGATGAAGTGCTAATGGTACTTTTGTTGGAGTCTTCTATACCTACAATTGAAAACCTCTCATATGTGGTCTCTCCCTGGGGGTAGTGCTAGTCTTCTTATCGTGCACAAGACATAGTTTGATTAGTTTGGGAGTCAGGTCGACAAACTATAGGCGATGAGCTAAGAGTAATGTCCTGCACTTGAGGACCCAAATTATGTATAGATTGTGATGCAGATATTATATGAGTGCACGTGCATACTTAGATATTATGTAGTTTAGAAGACTGCTAGCTTGGTTCCTCGTAGCAATGGGTGGATGAGGCAAGGGTATGATGGGGTGGAAAAATTTGTCGATGTTGAGGAGAAGTACACATGAAGGATTCTTGAGACATCATTTGTGATTTTGATGAACAATGTAGCATAATTGAGCTCTTTGATGCCTTAGCTTTTCATAGTTGGTGGCTACGTGTATTGTTCAAAGAGTACGATGTACTTTCCATGGTCTTTCATGCCTTGCTTACCACTATTGATTGCAATGGTACCACTGAGATGTAGTGTGAAAAATAATTGTGCAAATAGTTCAGGGTGACAAGTCTACTAACCTGATGCCAGGAGGCATATTTCACGGTGGATTCCGTGAGGTTTTACGGTGGATTCCGTAAACTTTGATGACCGGGGCTCATACACAAAGTGGATTCTTTGTGTGAGAAGTTGATGGGGATTCCTGTCCTTTTCGGGCGTTTCATTAATTTAGTGTGTACGTGGGTGATTCCATAGCGGGTGATTTCGCAAAATGCATATTAAATTAATAAACGTTTATGAGTTTAGAGTGCGCACTCGTAATAAATTAAGGTTAGGATTGATTTCTAACCAGCTGATTTATTTATGTAGCTGAAGACTGCTAGGTATTCACTTTTGTCAGTTTAATTGTATTATTTTACTAACGATTGTGAATGCTTCAGTTGATGTGTAGAGATAGCAGCAGTGGCGGAGAAAAGCATTGGAGGATAGCGAGTATTCGATTTATTACTTATATTTTGATGGGCGCATACCTTAGGCATGCCGCCTATATTTTATCGCGCCTATTTATTGAGGCGTTGGATACTTATTATTATTTTGTATGCGCATGGGCGCACGATTATGTTATTTGTACTTGTATTGGGCGTGCCAAACTCTTTGGGCACCGTCCATTAGCTTTATTTCTATTTTGTGCTAAAGCAAACTCAAAAGCTAAAAGCTTGCTATTTTGTAATTTGGGCTATTATTTAGGCTTGAAGATGATCAATACATAAAATACATGCTTTGTGGAGTGCTCACACAAGGCATGGGGGGAGATTGCACCCAATTGGTCTCTTGTTTATGTCGTTCATGCTTTTTACATTGAATTTTGTGCAAAAAAGTAGAGTTCTATTGTTCTTGGGGACCTTCCGGCATTCACTACGCGAGCGTACAACATCCGATCTGCGTGCCAGTGGTATCAGAGTGAAGCTGAGATCAAGAGCTTCCAATCGCTACCCATCTTATGCGAAGGCGGAGCTCCTGGAATGATCGAGCTCTACGGTCAATCTCGTCGCGAATGGTCGATACGGGTGGATTCCTGGCGATCACGAACCTCTGTTTTCATCATCAGACTGCGAAGGACCGGCCTGCAGCAGCGGAGGACCACTCCTATCTCTTCTTCTTCAAATCGTCAAGAAACAGAGATAAGCTCTCATAATCCCAAAAGTTTAAAAGCTTAATCAAGCTTTAAAAGCTTAATAAGCTTAGCTTAAGCTTAAAGAAGCTTAAACAACACGAATTTTTTTCGGCGCCTCTCCGGATATCAACGATTTTTTTTGCCGCGTTGAAAAAACGCCCCCCCCCCCCCCACCCCCCCCACGATTTCACGTTTTTGTTGAGTAAGCTTAAAAGCTTACTTACCAAAGCTCTAAGTCAGTTAAGCCTTACAACTCTGCAAGTTTGCAAAGTCCAAGTTTTGCAAGTATTCTAAGTCGAAGTTCTGCAAGTTACATAAAGCAACCAAGTTCTGCAAGTCTACAAACTCTGCAAGTCACATAAGTCTGGTACTCTGCAAGTCAGACAAGTCATCTGAAGTCAAAACTAACTTCTGTTCAAAACTCATAGAAGGGCTGTTCCTGCGCAGAAACTCCGAACTGCAAAGTTGTTCATTGGAAGGTACTCTACACATATGCAGGTTTGCTGAAGCATTTTCAGCATAGGAAGAAGGATAAAACGTAGACATTTCAAAGATTGTGAAAGCCACACCCAAAAATATATAAGCCTTGTATTCCCGAACTTGAGCTATGCTCATCCCGCTAACTTGATTTTGAGAGTGAGAGGTTTTTTGAGTTTTGCAAGATGACGAAACCACATATGGATGATTTAATGGCTGAAGACGACCTACCTGAACCTACGATGGAGCAAAAGCTGGACTTAATTATGATGCAATTGGATGAAGAACGACGAGCTAGGCAAGTATTGCAAGTTCAATTGGCAAATTTACAAAGATCGTCTACCGACAAAGAAGAACCTCAATCTGAAGATCTTATCCGACGTACCATTGACATGACTCTCGAAGCTCAAACCATCCGCAAGGAATCAAAGATAAGTAAAAAAAATTTCAAATTCCGTACTTTCAATGGCACTCGGGAGGGAAAAACTGTTCTTGCATTCATTAGTCAATTTGACGACTACTTTCATGAGGAAACCTATGCAGAAAAAGATAAAATCAAGTGTGTCACTAATCATTTAGTGGATAGAGCATCTCTTTGGTGGACTATGGTACGCAAGAGTATAGATTGTTCCACTACCTGGGAGAATTTCAAGAAGAAGTTTATGCAGAATTTCCTTCCTCCACAATTTCATGAAAAAGCCATAAAGCAATGGGACCTTCTTCAGTAACGGGATCGTGAGCCTATTCCTCAGTATACATAGTGTTTTTGGAATGCATTAGTCCAGTTACGCATGCTTGAAGACGTACCTGAAGCGACACACAAGCGCAAGTATATGTCTGGACTCCTTGGGCATTACTACGCTGAAGTTAATATGTTCAAACCTGCAACTCTTGAAGATGCAATTTCATTAGCTCATGACACTGAAGACAAGCTGCAAGGTAGAGATAGATGTCCACAACAATTCCAAGCCAATGGTAACTATGGATCTAAGCAATTCAACTCAAATTTTAGAAGATTTAATCAAGGTCGTTTCACTTCACCATCTTTCCGTAAAAATTGGGCAAAACCACCTGCTTTACCATCCAATACCAATCAAAACCCCAAGCCTATTCCACAGCCAAATCCTAATGTCCCTAGACTTCCTGCCATTGCAAACAATGTAACCAAAGCCAAGCCTATAGTATGTTATAAATGCCACCAGCCTGGACATCTAACAGTAAATTGCCATTCAAAGAAGCCACCTGTCCATATCAACTACCTTGGAGCAATGGAAGATGATGAACATGAAGAAATGCCTGATTTCACGGAAGATGAGGACGACACTACTACTACCTTGGAGCAATGGAAGATGATGAACATGAAGAAATGCCTGATTTCACGGAAGATGAGGACGACACTACTACTCCTTCAGATACTTTACCAGGTATGCCAACTCCACATTCTTTATTGACTATGAAATGTTTAGTGCATGGACAGGAAAAGATTATTTTGCATGATGATGGTAGTATTCATGATTTTATTTCAGCAAAGTTAGTAAAGGAATTGAAGTTACAGACTGTACCTACGCATTATCGCATTAAAGCAGCATTCTTAGGCACTAGGTATAATGGTACATAGGAAGTGCATGACTTAGAGATTCAAATTGGTCAATACACTGAAAGAAGAAATTTTCTAGTTGTTCCATTACAGTCGAGTGACATTATTTTAGGTATGCCTTGGCGTCATCAGCATAATCCAGATATAGATTATTCCACACATTCAATTAATATTAAATTTCAAGGAAAACATATTACATTGTATGGTATGCATGCATCTAATGCTTTTCCACTGCTTTCGCATACTCAAGCTAAACGTGCATTACACAAAAGTAGTAAATCTTATCTCATTTGGGTGAATGAACTGCAAGTTAAAGAAAATCATATGCACCCTAGGCATAAAGAATTTCTTGCACATTTTAAAGACTGTTTTGCCGAAGATCTACCACCTGGTTTACCTCCTTCACGTCCAGAAGACCATAAAATAGATTTGATTCCTGGTACACAACCACCTTGTAAAGCACCATATAGGCATAACCAGATAGAGCAAAAAGAAATTCAAAGTCAAGTTGAGGAATTACTAAATAGAGGATTGATTAGACCTAGTAGTTCTCCATTTGGTGCACCTGTTCTGTTAGTAAAGAAAAAGAATAATACCTATCGTATGTGCATTGACTATCGAGCTTTAAATAAGATCACTGTAAAGAATAGGTATCCAATTCCTAGAGTCGATGACCTTATGGATAAACTGCAAGGATCCGCTATATTTAGTAAAATAGACCTTAAGTCTGGTTATCATCAGGTGAGACTAGATAAGTCTGACATATTCAAGACTGCATTTAGGACACAGTTTGGTCATTATGAATAATTAGTGATGCCTTTCGGATTGACTAATGCACTTGCTACGTTTAGTAGAATGATAAACCGTATATTTTTGAAATATCAGTATTGTGTTATTGTCTTTTTTGATGATATTTTGGTGTTCAGTCAAAATGAGAAAGAACATTATGAGCATTTGTCATTGGTTTTCCAGTTATTAAAAGATAATCAACTGTATGCAAATCCGGAAAAGAGTGAATTCTTTAAAATAGAAATTGAGTATTTAGGTCATATTGTATCATCTGATGGAATTAAAGTTGACTCTAAGAAAATAGATGCAATATTGAATTGGCCTGTACCTAAAAATGTGCATGAGTTACGATCATTCCTAGGTCTTGCTAGTTTCTATAGGAAGTTTGTGCGTAATTTTTCATTACTTGCTTTACCATTAACCAAACTTTTGAAGAAAGGAATTGTCTATCATTGGTCCGATAATCAACAGAAATCCTTTGACTTATTGAAACATGCATTAACCCATGCCCCTGTCTTACAGTTGCCTGATTTTAATAGACCATTCTTTTTAGTAGTGACTGATGCTAGTGGATCAGGAATAGGAGCCGTACTTATGCAGGATAATCATCCCATAGCCTATTCTAGTTGTAAGCTGAAACCCTCCGAACTGAAATATTCCACATATGACAAAGAATTATTAGATGTTGTGCAAGCCTTAAGACAGTGGAAACACTACTTAATGGGTTCAGAATTTATGATTAAGACCGATCAGCAAAGTATTAGACATTTACTTAGCCAACCCCAAATATCTGATCGACATATCAAATGGGCATCCTTTATTTAGAGTTTTCATCCTATCATTCAATATCAACCCGGTAAAGAAAATGTAGTGGCTGATGCTTAAGTAGAAGACTTGCCATTCATAATATTTTTGTTATATCATTTGATTCTTTGATTGGTATGAAAGATACTTATCATCAGGATATTACTTTTCATGCTGATTGGAATAAATTAGTTCAAAATAACTTCATTCCTATTGATTCATTATCTTATAATGATGGATTTATGTTTTATGAAAAGAGATTATGTGTTATAGTTCCATTCAGATCTTTTGTTTTGAATGAGATTCATTGTCCTCCATATCAAGGTCATAGAGGTATCATATCTACTTTACGTACATTAACTGAAGATTTTTATTGGCCACGTATGGACACTGATGTATCTAACTTTGTTTCTGAATGTTTGATTTGTCAAAGAGTTAAGAGACATCATGGTAAACAATATGGATTACTTATGCCTTTGTCTATTCCATCAAAACCATGGGAACAAATTTCTATGGATTTTATTATTGGTTTACCTAATACTAAATCTAACCATGATATGATTTGGACAGTAGTAGATAGGTTTAGTAAACAAGCATATTTCATTCCATGTAAGAAAACTTTAACAGCATCACAAGCAGCACAATTGTTTTTGAAAACTGTTTTTACTAACCATGGATTACCAAAAGTTATTATTTCTGATCGTGATTCTAGATTTTGTAACAACTTTTGGATTACTCTATTTGCTAACCTAAGCACAAAAATTGATTTCTCATATGCATTTCATCCTGAAACTAATGGACAAACAGAAGCCACTAATAGCACTATTCTAGATCTTTTACGTGCTTATACTATTTCTAAACCTCAGACATGGAATACACATTTGCATTTATTACAGTTTACATATAACAATACACCACACACATCTACAAAGAAAGCATCGTTTGAAGTGATTTATGGTTATAGATTATCTACACCTGTTGCATCTTTGTCAAATAGAATTCAGAGTGCTGATGATATTGCTAGTATGCATAATACTATTTTTGATGAGGTTAAAGACATGATTGCCAAAGCCCAGCAATCATATACCAAACAAGCCAATAAGAAAAGACAAGCAATGAATTTCAAAGTTGATGACTATGTTTGGTTGAGAATAGAAAAACGTAGACTACAAAGTGTAGATAGACACCCAGTTGTGAAATTAGCCCCTAGATTCTATGGACCATTTAGGATCATTCATAAAATTAATGACAATGCATTCAAGTTAGAATTACCACCTCACTGGAAAATTCACAACACATTTCACATTAGTTCACTAAGACCATTTAGAGGCCAATTACCTGTACACCCTGTTTATGAAAACCCACCTTTGTTAGAGGAAGAGACCGAAATACTTGAACCAGAAGCTATCATAGATACTGACTTTATGACCACTAGAACTGACCGAAGATATTCTAGATATCTAGTTAAATTCAAGAACCATCCTGTAGAAGAAGCACAATGGATGCACGCTAGAGACTTAAATGCTTTCCCCACTCTGTTAGCTCCACATTGAGCTAATAGAAATTGAGGTCAATTGCTATCCCACCCCGGGGATATGATGCCAGGAGGCATATTTCACGGTGGATTTCGTGAGGTTTTACGGTGGATTTCGTGAGGTTTTACGGTGGATTTCGTAAACTTTGATGACCGGGGCTCATACACAAAGTGGATTCTTTGTGCGAGAAGTTGATGGGGATGCCTGTCCTTTTCAGGCGTTTCATTAATTTAGTGTGTACATGGGTGATTCCATAGCGGGTGATTTCGCAAAATGCATATTAAATTAATAAACGTTTATGAGTTTAGAGTGCGCACTCGTAATAAATTAAGGTTAGGATTGATTTCTAACCAGCTGATTTATTTATGTAGCTGAAGACTGCTAGGTATTCACTTTTGTCGGTTTAATTGTATTATTTTACTAACGATTGTGAATGCTTCAGTTGATGTGTAGAGATAGCAGCAGTGGCGGAGAAAAGCATTGGAGGATAGCGAGTATTCGATTTATTACTTATATTTTGATGGGCGCATACCTTAGGCATGCCGCCTATATTTTATCGCGCCTATTTATTGAGGCGTTGGATACTTATTATTATTTTGTATGCGCATGGGCGCACGATTATGTTATTTGTACTTGTATTGGGCGTGCCAAACTCTTTGGGCACCGTCCATTAGCTTTATTTCTATTTTGTGCTAAAGCAAACTCAAAAGCTAAAAGCTTGCTATTTTGTAATTTGGGCTATTATTTAGGCTTGAAGATGATCAATACATAAAATACATGCTTTGTGGAGTGCTCACACAAGGCATGGGGGGAGATTGCACCCAATTGGTCTCTTGTTTATGTCGTTCATGCTTTTTACATTGAATTTTGTGCAAAAAAGTAGAGTTCTATTGTTCTTGGGGACCTTCCGGCATTCACTACGCGAGCGTACAGCATCCGATCTGCGCACCATAACCATAGGCGAGACAAGCTCCCTAGATATGTCGTGCCCTTGATGTGCCATGAACCATTGTGGGGGATGTGTAAAGGTCTAGGGAACTAGGGACGGAGCCAGCCAACCAAGGTTATTAGACGTACCTAATTTGAGGACCCTTAGGTGTTGTACTGTGATCTTGAGTGCTTTCTTTCTTTCTTTTCTTTTCTTTTCTTTTCTTGTTTTTTTTCTCTTTTGTTGATTTCTCTCTTTTTCTTTTTTCTCTTATTTTTGGGTTTTCTCTCTCTCTTTTTTTGGATAAAATGAATACAACCAATGTAACACATTGAGGCTATCAGCCTTTCATTTGAACTAAAAAATGTCGAGAGATCCAAAGGCTGTGAAAAACGGATATTATAAGGATGATTGTGTTACTAGCTTCGATGCCAAAGGAACACATGTTGAGATGAATAGATACAATTGAGATTTTGGAAACCTCTTTGTAACTTGTGAGATATTGGAACAATCGAGGTAGCAACTGCAATGAGACGAATGTAGAGTTTGGCTAAGAAAGGGAGAGTAGCCAATGACTATGCTTTGGGCCATGCTCAAACGCAATGCTTGCTTTTTTGCAAGGGCAATCTTCTCTTCTAGTAGTGGGGCTTTCGTCATGGCTGTTTGTTCTTGGTATTTCTGTTGCTTTTTCTGTAATGGCTCTTGGTGGGGTTGGTGGTCTTGTGGTAACTTGGACATTGAACGCTTTTGTACAGAGACCTGTGTTGTTCTGTATCTACTTGACAACTCATGAGAGTACATGCAAGTCATATGCTTCAACTATAATGAATAGGTGCAACTCAAATACAAATCACTTATCTGACTCCCATGGTGTTGACTTTAATGCATATCACCCGCACTTGATTATCTTTTTCATTAAAGACGTGAAATGTATTAGAAGTAGGTAAGGAAAGTTTGTACAGTTGGGCAACCTACCCCTTTTAACCACCTAAAGACTAAAAGTCATGGCAAGGTAGCCACTTGGTAAGCATCTTATACAAAATTGGGGCTATTTCACTTGTATGAGGCGGGGTGAGTTCGGGTGACTAGATGATTGAGGTACTACATGTGAACCATCATCCTGATCAATCACGTGAGGGGCCATAGTCTGAGCAGTTGGGAAGAGCTGCACATCTTGATTTGGGTTATCCTAAGAGATATTGGAGATGATGTCATGAGGGTTACTATACAATTGACCCATTGTGTTAACCCTTGTGGAGGGTTTGCCAGTGACTAGAGTTATTGTTGGTGGTGAGCAGGCAAGGCAGAGAAGGCATCGGCTCTGGTCACTGTTGAGGAACTTGCAAAATGTGAACCAAAGGTTAGACCCTGAGGCAGGACAAAGCTACTTGCATGAGAGAGATTAAATAGTGGGTTAACAAGTGCATATGATGAGGAGGGGTGAGGCAAGGCATGCAGTATTTACTATAGAGGGTACTGTCCATGTGATGATACCTGTCCTACCTCAAGTTGTGTGGACTGGCTATGATTGAACGGAGCAGGGATCATCCCCAAAGGAATAGACTGAAAAGGGGGGAAAGCTTGTAGCAGAGGACAGTGCCCTATCCACACCCTTAGAGGTGTTGGCTAGGGCTTCCAATGGTGGCAATGAGGGCTACATGCCCTCCGCATGGAGGCGGGAATGGTTAGTTCTTCTTGCCCTGAGGTGGCAGGAAACGATCACATTGATTTCGACCCTCTGATCGCGTCGCTTTAGTTACCCTATCTCTAAGAGATTTGGTTGGTAAAGCACATCGTTGAATGTCATAGTTAAAAGTAGTTCGTCGGTCTCCTCGTCAAAGATGAGTTGCATGCATTCATGTAGGAGCTTGTCATAGTGGTCATTAAGATATGCTTGCTCTTCCCAGGATAGCGGATATGGCAAGTATTCATTAAGCTGCTCCCTAGGGAATGTGCCCATGTCTGCAAGGATGTAGACATGTGCGAATAATTTGAGTTTAGCATCCAACTCAGTCAAGCACTCTGTGAAACTTCTATGTTTTATGAAGGCTTGCTCGATTACTATCTCATGCAAGGTTCTAGGAGTTTCCCTAGGCTTTAGCATAGCTGGAGGCTTAGGCCTAGATGAGCAAGATTGGTCAATGCTAGGGTTGCTTATGTCCTCGGGGTTTTCATGTTTGTCTTGAGGCTTTGCTATTATTGTGTCATGGTTCTCCTCGGATGTGTATGGTATAGTTTTGTCAACCTATGGTGACACTGTTGTATCCACTCTTGATTGGTCAATGCAAGTTTTGTTGTCGGTGGATTGAGTGTTGCAAGCAACCATTGATGGTAACGATTACTTTGACTTATTGAAAGACATGGATGTGTCTGAGGTTTCACCATTGTTAAGAGAGATGGCAATGGGTTCATTCATCGATGGAATCGATGCTTTATTCCTTAGCTCTTCAGCACTCTTAGTCTCAATCTTCTTGGCATCTACAACCACTTGTAGTTGTCATTGTTTTCATTGTTTTCTCCTCTTTTTCTTGGGAAATGGAGGTGTGTCCTTTGAAGACTCGGGACCTTGAACTAGGTCAAGTGTTGATGTGTTTGGTTGGGACTCAACATTCGTTGTTCCTGGTGTGTGCTCATAGGACATAGCCGCAGCAGCCTGTTGGACAACCTCACTAGGTTGTGAGGATACAACTGCCTCTCTTTTTGGAGAGTATAGCTCTTTAGCTGATTCCCATGTGTTTAGCTCCTCATCCAATTGCATTGGCAGTTGCTCCGGGTCAAGGGGCATTTTTTCTAGGCTCTTGTCCTTACCGGTTGGAACATGCCTCCATTGCTTCTTATTAGTGCGGATATTGTGTTTAGAGTTGTTTTTCTCTTGCTCAGGAGGTTTGGATGACTCTAGTGTAGAACCAAGAGATAGTTTAGGATTCATGTCATGTAATCTTGGACGAAACTAGCTGAAGAAGTCAGGGTTGTATTGATGGGAAGCATAAAGATCTAGGATTGCAGGATCTTGAGTGAGGCAGATAACATATGCACTAACATCAAGTACCATGTTTCCTACTCCTAGCCTACTAGGCACGTGTAGATCTTCTTCTAGCAGCAATTTATCGTACAAAAGATGTTTTTGGACAGTGGCAGAAAGCTGGACCTCATGGACCATTGCCAATACTCTTAATGAGGTCAGGGCAATGTACGTGGGATCATGTATTGATGTCCAAAGGGCTTTCCTTTGCTCGGCGAGTGTCATTAGTCGGTGACCAATTTTGGCTGCCAAAATTTGGTTGGAGTACCATTTTTGCACAAAGTCACCTTGTCCTTTTCCTTTTTGTTTGATTGCTTTGAGCTTTTTCTTGTTTGTCTCACATTGAGCAGTATAGAGTGAGGGTATCAAGTGCAATTCTCTAGCTGTGGATTTTGGAATATCCTTCATGGCTTCCTCAGCGACAGCTACATAGAGAGAGAAAACATGTTGTTGCTCGCCCCATGTCAGGGGTTCAGTTATGAGCTTTGTGTGCTTTGGTGTTGGCCTTCCAATATCCACATGGACGTACACACGTGTGATGGCTATTAGCTTGTGGCCAAGCTTCATCATGCACTTCACCTCTGGTTCATTGGTTAGATGCACCATCTCCTTGGCCAAATCTTCGAGAGATTTCTCCTCAATCCTAGGCTTTAGGTGCCTTGAAAGGACTAGAGGTGTCAAGGATGTTGGTTGCAACACCTCTTCCACAGGAGAATTGCTAAGGACACGTTCCGCAAGGGGCGTCATCACGGCCAAAGGCTGTGACTGCTGTGATTCCTGATTGGAAGTAGTAGTGGCTAATTCATTGGATTGGCTACTGTTGGTAGTAGACTGCGGTGTCAAGTCCTTAGGCAGATTGGAGCTAGCCATGATGGATTAGGGGTGTTGTCATGTCCCACACTTTGGACATTTGGAAGCTCAGATGGAGATAGAGATTGGGATTGAGCAGATGCACTTGATGAGTGTTATTGTGCCTTCTATGTCTGTTTAGAAAAAGGGGTGTAGGAGATTTGGGACACCTAGGTGGACTTGGCACTAGCTGGAAGATTTGCTCATTGTGCTGTTTGACGATTCTACCATTTGCTTTGTTGAGCAATTAGCCTTATCATGAGCAATGTTGTGCCAGTGGTACTCATTATCCTCTTGGGAATTCAAAGGCTCCTTGGGCACTAGTGGTCATTGTGCACACTTGACAATTACATCTGATATCCACTTGTTAAGCATGCTAGGCTGAGGATCTACCTTTTGAATAGTCATGTTTGGTTTCTTGATTTCAATCATGAGGGGCTTAGTCACTCCAACCTTGTTGAGCGAAGACTTGGATTTTTGTTTAGATTTTCTCTTGCGCTTCTTTGCTTTTGATACGATCTGGCCTTCAGGTGATAGAGATGGTTTAACAAGGGGTTTTGGTATCCAAATCCATCAGTTACTTGCATTATATACTTGAGCACGTAGCAACACTTTGGATATCCATCGCGGCATTGTGCTAGCTCTCCATTGATACCTTCGTCTATAAGGCTTGGGCTTCTTTTGTGGTCTTCTACGATATTTGTAAGTCCAAAGCCTGTTCTTGGCATTGTCTCTTGACCTTCTTGTTTCAAGCATGACCTCGCTCACTAGTTCTCTATGTTTAGCATGCACTTGTATCAACTCTTTCAACAAGTCCTTGTTCTCATTACTAGGCTTGCCTTGTATGTCAGAATGTTCCTTGTCTTTCCCTCGAGGTTTGATGAGGTCACCCTTGCTAAAGGTTGTGATTATCCTCACACTCTATAGTGTCAAGTGTATCCTCTGTGCTACATAATCAGTCTCACACTTCGTCACCCTTTTGAAGGGTCATCCTAGGAAGGTTTCCTTTCCACAATTTGCACTATTTGGAGGAACATGAAATAAGATAGGCAAGCTTTTAGTTTCAATAGTTACAAGGATTTTGCACTTCCCTATAAGTGCTTGTGGGTGTCCCTCGTAAGGACTAAGAGTTGCATTAGTTGGTGTGAGCTTTGGTTGGCCTAGTAGGGTCCATGCTTCATAGATCAAGATATTAAAATCGGCTACTTCATATATGAGAGCATCAACACTATGCTCTCTTTTTGTGGTGAGTTTGACCCTAAGATTAGCAAGCGGTACTATGTCTTCATCTTTCGGGTCTTGGCTTATAGATTCAAGCCTTCTAATACATGCCCTTGAGTCCCCAACTACACAGCTAGATTTGGATTCTCTACTAAAATCTTGGGTCATCTCTACAGTGTTGTTCAAGGTGCATCTATCGTCTCAAGGCTGTCATTTCTGGCTATCCTCGCAATAGCTTGATGTTGTTGCATTCTGTTTTAACTAGATGCAATTCAGACGTAACCTATATATGTTTTTGTGGTATAGCCTTTTTGCCCTTGTTGGCTAGATTGGCCCATTGAGGTTTTAGGGTCTCTGTTCCTTTATTCGGGTATGGGATTTTGGTTGCTATTTTGCAAGTGAGAATTTATGCTTGTGTAGAGCCCTTACTAGGATCTAATTTGGAGGACATGTTATGGCATGTGTTTTCTCTCCAATCTACTTGGGGGAGGTGCGGAGAGGGGAAGAGCCCCCTCTGCAGGGGTCCAGGGGGACAATCCCCCTCGGCCCATAGGGCCGTTACGTTAAACACCATGCGTGATTTGAAGGACCATTTATAGCCAAGTTTTGAACCACTTACTCTAGATTTCAGCCGAGTGATAGATCTATAATGTGCTTTTGGCTCTATATGGTCTCTGGGTCTGTATTTTCTTGTTCTAGTTTGTTGGTCTGATTCTAAAAATCGGACTGTCTGATTCTAGATGGTTCAACTTTTAGAGTCGGACGGTTCGACTGGACAAGGTCCAATTCCAAAGAGTGGTCCAATTGGTAGTTGGGTCCGAGTCCAATATTGTGCGCATCCGATTGGACAAATGGGGTGTTTAATTGGATGGGTGGTCTGGTTGGGGAAGGTTGTCCGATTCAACGGTTGGGTATCCGATCAGACGGTTGGTCCGGTCAGACCAAAGGGCTTGGTCCCCGAATATCAAAGAGTGTCCGACTAGATGGGTGGTCCGATCGAACCTAGGGTGGTAGTCCAAATCATGGAGTCAGATGGTCCAATGCTCCTAGTCTGATGGCCCGACTTTGGGAGTCAAACCAGGACACAATGGTCTGACTGCGAACTCGATGGCACAACACGATGATTTTTGGCCGATTTCTCCTAGCACTTGTCACGGCCCCCTATCATACCTTCCAGATCACATCAACGGCATATAAAGAAGATCCTTACGTACCTGGATCAGTCGAAAACACCAAAATCAAAGCGTGTGGTCTCCTTTGTGAGGTCATTACGTCTCTCTCTCTCTTTCTCTCTCTATCTCTCTCTCTCTCTCTCTCTCTCTCTCTCTCTCTCTCTCTCTCTCTCTCTCTCTCTCTCTCTCTCTCTCTCTCTCTCTCTCTCTCTCGTTCTCCCTAATCACTGAAATGCAAAATGAAGTCTCCCTTGCCAGTCCTAGCCTCTTATTGCCCTGCCCAGGTCTGCATTCACCTTAGTCTTGCTCCTCTTACTAGCATTTAATCCAAATTTTTATTTTTTGCCCTTCTTTTCCCTGTTTTAGCATGTTATACATTAGTAGAAACCTTACTGTGTGCTCACACTGTTTTGCTCCTATCCTACATAAATGTAAACAAAAATCATAAAGAAAAAACCTACACTACTCCAACCTGCTCCAAAAAACCAAAAACCTACTTGCTAAGGAGATCGAATACCTCTTCAAACTCCCTTGCTTCCTAGCTATCTACCTCAAGCACCAGTTCAGGAAAAGCCCTATTTCAATCCTCGATTCAAAGCACGAAAGCACTCAAGGCTTGAATCCGTTAGTCCCAGCAACGAAACCAAAATGTAGAGGCGATTAACTGCCAAGACCCTCGGACCGCTTATTACTTCAAGCGTTCCAAGCCGAGCACTAATGGCTACCTCTCACATAGCCAACGCGCTATCTATCTCCGAGTGTGGAGAGCTTACCTCCATGCCTGATCGAGTTGCCTCCTCTCCCGAGCACTCCAGTAGCTCCACGATCCAAGTGCAAGCTTCAAGCAAGCTTGATCCTCAAGATCCACGCTCCAAGCTCCATTGCCACGAGCGAGAGAAGAGAAGAGAAGAGAAGAGAAGAGAAGATGGAGAGCTTCTCCACCATAATCCCTCACCCTCACACTCTCACACTCCCTCTCTCAACCACAAGCTCAAGCAAGCAAGAAGAAGAAGAAGAAGAAGAAGAAGATAGCTACTTTTGGCCAGACACAAGAATGAGCTTCTCATTCACTTATATACAAAACCCTAAATCCCTTTTGGGAGGTCATCCCCTTATCCCCTTTTTTACATGGTCGGCCATGGCCTATAGGCCCTTTTTCCCATTGTCCTCCTATCTTCCTAGCTTCCTTCCTACTACCCATCTACCTTTACAATTTGCACGAAGCCTAGTGCTCTTAAAATAAATCATGGTACGCCTTGCGCTCTTCAAGGACTTTTTAGCACTTCTTGTGTTTCCATATTTTCCTTGGCGTGCCTTCATCTTCTGTTTCACTTTGCCTCGGCCCTGTCTTCCGCTTTAGATTTTCTAGATTTTCCACCTTGTTCATCTGAGGGTTAACAATATATTGATCTTGGTATATATTTTGATAGTTTACATTTATGATGGTTTTGACTCTAGGTTCCTCAAATGGAAATATCTTTAGAAGCTTCAACTCTTCCATCCATTGGATTCTTTTTATATTTTTTTTGAGGTACGATATTCTTTCGATATCAATGTGTGAACAATGTGAATCTAGATCATGGCATGAGTTATGGAGGATGAAAGATGAAAGCTAGATTCATGTTGACATAAACAATGTAGAGCAACTGTTACACAAGTGAATTAGGTTCCAAGATAGGTTATATTGGATTCATAAAAACAATATTGTTCAAGACACTAACAATGAAAAAGATACTAAGTGCAAGTACCAAGCATCATGATATTGTATTCATTCCATTGTGAAAGTGATAGTCAAATACAATGCTTTATAGAAGTTGGGTTGTTCCACTCTCCTCACTGCGCATATGGGATTTAGGACATCTCTTCCTGGATCATACACTATTTTTCTATTTCTCAACACCCCCCTCAAATGATGAGTTCCTACACTTGCTGGCTTTTGCCCCCCTACATGATAACATGGCTTGAGAGACTAGCTCATAGGCAGCCTAGTCAAGTTAAAGCTTGAAACTTTACATCTTTGGTAATGGTTTTGTTTTACAAAGAAAATTCACTAAGGGAAAGCAAAAATCCACTATGGGAAAGATAATTTCTTTACAATAATTTGTCAGAGTTGTTGATGGTAGTGGAAGCATCTTCTTCTTCTTCTTCTTCTTCTTCTTCTTCTTCTTCTTCTTCTTCTTCTTCATTCATGAATTGGTTCTAATGGTGATCATTCTACATCTGCTTTGCTCTTTTCTTGTTAAAGCATTCACTGGCTATATGGCCAGTCTTACCACAATAATGACATGTCATCCAATTTTTGTTGTCGGTGTTGAATCTTCGACCTCTTTCTTTGGGTTTAGCAGCTCCTTTGGTGTATAAGAGATTTTCCTTAGATGATGGAATACCATCTTTTGCATTTTTGTTCTTTTGTTTGTTCTCTTCATCAAGAAGAGAGTGCTCAATATCTTTAAGTGAGAGACTTGGAACATAACTTAGAGTGGACATAAGATTCTCATATGGATCCTTGTTTACACTTGCAAGCAATATGACTATTGCTTCATCTTCATCAATATTCTTCTTAAGAGTTGCAAGTTGGGTTTTTAGGCTCTTGAACTTGTTAATGTGTATAGTCATGGAAGCATTGTCTTTTATATCTAGTTTATAAAATTGCATGAGCAATTTTACATGTGAATTCTTTGCTTGGGTACCAAACATCCTGTCAAGTTCCTCCCAAGAAGTTCTAGCATCTCTAATACCAGAGATATGATGTAGCACATCATCACTTAGTCCCCATGCAATAATGCCTAGTGCCTTGTTATTCATCTTCTTCCATTATTTGGTTTTGAGCTAGTCTTCTTCAACGAACCTATCTTCATCATCTTCCTTCTTGCTATCTGCATCATCTTCAAACAGGTCCCACAAGTCCTTTCACATAAGGTAGTACATGGTCTTCTCCTTCCAAGCATGAAAGCCTTCACCATTGAATTTAGGTATTTTCTCAAGCTCTACCATGTTGATAAGCTTAAATTAACCAACAAAAAGGTTGTATTTTAATTTGTCAAGAGACACAAGAAGATTAGTGTCAAATGAGTATTAATGGATACTAGTCTGTGCTTGATCTGCTTTCTCTCACAAACTTTGTGGATGACTTCTAAGCTTCCTCGAGCACTTTCGGAACAATAATAAAATTTAGAGAGTATTGCTCAGTGATTAAAATCAATGTTGATAACTTCAGTGAGAAGAAACTATGAAAAATGTCAAACTTTGAAGCTTTGGCTATGGCTACCCCCACATAGATGACAGTTAGGGTTTCACAAATTGTGAGAGATAGATAGAGAATTTTGGGGAGCCCTTTTAGCCTAAGATTTTCCACTTGGGGGCTTCAAATTCCCCACAAAGATATGGAGAATTGCACGTCCTATAGAATGCTGGATCAAATCGAATCTCTGCCTGCGAATTTTGCACCAGTTTCACATTTTTTTGTAATGCTGGGTCTTGCAGGGCACAATGTCACCCTCTGACATGATGAGAGAAGCGATTTAAGCCAGATAAAAAATATCTTGAAGAGAGCAAGGACTGAGATGCCTTAGTTTGCTCACACTACCTCCTCCAAGGTCAGTAGGTATGACAGTCTGTAGGCACAATCAGAACAACAAGTAATAGTTTGTGCAACGTTAGAGCTATAGTTGCACAATGTCAATAATTGATATGCCAGGGAGGAGCTGTGGAAGAAGAGAACCACTTATCCAGAAGGAAGTTCAGAGAGATTTGGCCTGTGGAGAGAGATATGAGAGCTTCAGACTGACAGGGTGCTGCTGACTATGGCTACCATGGAAGCTTCATTTAAGGTAGAGATGCAAATGAGGTTGGAGATGGGGTCTACCACTCAAATTGAGCTGAGAAGTGATGAGGAGGAGCTAAGCCATGCCTAACTGGGCTTTGATACCATGTGAACAATGAGGATCTAGAGCATGGCATGAGCTATGGAGGATGGAAGATGAAGACTAGATTCATGTTGACATAAACAATGTAGAGCAACTATTACACAAGTGAATTAGGTTCCAAGATAGATTGGCTTGGACTCATAAACACAATCTTCTGTAGGACACTGGCAATGACAAAGATACTAAGTGCAAGTACCAAGCATCATGATATTGTATTCATTCCATTGTGAAAGTGATAATCAAGTACAATGCTTTATAGAAGTTGGGTTGTTCCACTCTCCTCACTATGCATATGGGATTCAGGACATCTCTTCCTAGAGCATACATCATTTGTCTATTTCTCAACACAATGAAGTAATAGATAATGTTTTGAGTCCATCACCTCTCCACATAATATCTAGGAGGACAATAGACATTCCCTAGGATCTTCATTAAATCTTCCCAACAAGAGTACTCCAATGAGTGCAAGGTGGATTAGTATATAGTGTGAAAGGCTAGATAATTATGCCACAATTTGCTTTGGATCTATATGCAACAATATGAGTTAATTTAAACACAATTCTTTTAAAGATAATATTGCTCATATAGAAAAAGAAGGAATATCAAACTATATTATTCCATTATTTATATACAAGGACTTTACTCAGAAGTCATGTTACATGAGAGATCAATCATGGAATTTCATTAGGAAAACAATTTCATATTTAGGTGGCTCACTCATAATGATTAAGGCTAATTACTCACAGCCGTGGAATCCCTCCACCTAATACCAAGAAGTACAAGATCAGTAAATGTGGATACAATGCAATTGGGTTGAATGACCCGAGTAATCCTCTTACATACCCATTGGGCTCACACACTTATGATACTCGATAAGACTAGGGGGACCATGGTAAAAGGTAAAGAGTTAAACAATATTGAGCCTCTCAACCTAAGGGGATCCTCCACAACTCATACTTAAGGTTGTTGATACAATCTATGCACATATAGTAGTTGATAGAAGTCTTGTCCAAATTCCATGTATTGCATCCACTAGTGGGCATGAAAGAACTAGTAGCAAGCTGGGTCAAAGATCCAATCCATCAACTAAAAAAGATGTTCTTGCAAGGGTAGGATGCACTGCGAACCTCCTTGGTATACCAAGGGGAACATCAAATGAAACTTGCCCTACACAAGATACCAAAAGGCATAAGAGAGTCCCTTTACTAATACATTTATATATTATATTAAATATTAAGTTCCTTTCAGTTGATGACATTAAAAGAATACTTAGAAGATTCACAAATTTCCAAAGACTCTTCTCTTAATAATTTTTACAAGATTATAGGTCAATACATTGGGCCTCATATTTTTTTCTATCTTTGGAATTTTCCTTTTCTTACAATGTATTAGTCAATCTAAATTTTTATCCTAGTGATGTACTAGCAATGGTTTTGCTAGGCTAAACTCTATATCCACAAGGAAGACCTCTATTTACATTAATGACCATAAGGTGATAGTCAAGGCAACTCGATATCTTTGTGTTGGGAATGAAAGAGTTGTGGGGTCACATTCTAGTGTGCTTAGGAGTTACAAATTTTATGAGTTGCAAATACACACACTAATTTTGGTTGATTACTTGCTTATTCACACAAATAAGAGCTTGTGAGTCTTTGATTTTGAAGAACCAAAAAACTTTAACTAAACTAAGTTCTTCAAGGATCTAACCTCTCATTAAATCATTCTCAATGTGCCTAATTTTATAAGCATCCAACAAGTAATTTCCATTTTAAAATTTCTAACTTTTATCTTGTATTTTTTACCAATTCGATCCAAGGATAGCTTTGAAAGTAATCAAGGTAATGTTTTATCTCAATTAGAAATTGTTGGATCTGCAAGTTATGGTTTACATTGCTCCAAATACCTCATGGTTTAGGAGTTGGTTAAGGAAACCCAACTTTAGCTATTCACAAGCACTAAAATTCTAACTTAATATGTTTATCTATATTGTAAAAATCAATCCTTGTTAATTCAACATCATATAATGATGGAGTGTACTAAAATTTATGCTCTGGTATCATGTAACATGTACCCAACCCTAAATTGTAGGGAGGGTAGTTTAGTAGTTATCTAGAGACTCAATCCTAGTCATCACCATCCATACCAACTTAGAGCATGCAGATTTAGGCCACTAGGTGTCCCCTACATCTATCTCACAAACAAAGTGTCTAACCTCATCCCATGAGGATCGACCAATGAATTCCTAAAGACACAACTATGATCTCTAACAACAGTTTAGAATTGAGCTAAGACAGTCAAAATTTCATAAGTTGTCAAAGAGTTAGTGGCAAGTTCCATACTTAGTTCAATGAGAGTGAGAAATAAGGGGGAGCTAAGTGTCAGCCCCTCTATGCATAAGGCATAGTCTCACGTTGGCTCCCTAAATGAATGCTTAGCTAGTTTTAAGACTCAACCCTAGGAGTAGTTGTGCTTGTTGTCTCTTTTTCTAACTTTGGAAAAAGTTGCTTGGCTAATTGGGTCCACCGACTGTAGGATGGTCTCATTAGGAAGATTTTCCACCTACTTTCCATTAATGACATGGCATATTATATTTATCTAAGCAAGCATATTACTTACGTTATGAAAACATATAAAGATAACTTTCTTAATGGTTCTATACATCAAGTTCACTGACTTGTCTTTAAACACAAACACCAAATAAATTCTTTTCAGAAATATACTAGTTCATATTATTATGATATTTCCAACCACTCTGAAGAGCAAGCAACCATAACTTAGCTTGTGGTGCACAGATCGGACATTGTATGCGCGCGTAGTGAGTGCCAGAAGGTCCCCAAGAACAAAATAACTCTACTTTTGCACAAAGAACAAGGAAGAAATCTTGCACGACATGAAGCAAGAGACTAATTGGGTACAATTTCCCCCCATGCCTTGTGTGAGCACTCCACAAAGCATGTATTTGATATATTATTCATCTCCAAGCTCAAAAAATAGCCCAATTTACAATTAGCATGCTTTTGCTTTTGTGTTTGTTTTTGTCCCACTAAAGAATTAAAGCTATTGGGCGCCCAAGGAGTCGGACGGTACCCAAATACAATGTCCAATACAAAGATTTAAATCCTACATCCATACGCATACAAAAATAATAAATATCAAGCGCTTTAATAAATAAGCGCGTCAAAATATTGGCACCATGCCTAAGATGCGCGCCCATAAAAAATGATAATAATTTGAATACACGATATCCTCCAGTGCTTCCCAATGCCACCATTGCCTACTCTACACATCAACTGAAGCATTCACAATTGTTAAAAATAATAAAATTAAATCGACAAAAGTGAATACCTAGTAGTATTCAGCTACAAAATAAATAAATTTATTAGAATTCAATCCTAACCTTAATTTATTACGAGTGTGCACTCTAAACTCATAAATGTCTATTAATTTAAATATGTATTTTACGAAATCACCCGCTATGGAATCACCCACTTGCACATTAAATTAACAAGACGCTCGAAAAGGACAGGTGTCCCCATCGACTTTTTGCACAAGGAATCCACCTTGTGTATGAGCCCCAGCAATAAATAAAATTTTACGGAATCCACCGTAGAATATGCCTCGTGGCATCATACCCCCGGGGTGGGATAGCAATTGTCCTCAGTTGCTATTAGCTCAATGTGGAGCCAGCAGTGTGGGGTAAGCACTTAGGTCTCGAGTGTGCATCCATTGGGCCTCTTGAAGAGGATGATTTTTAAACTTAACTAAATATCTAGAATATCTACGGCCAGTTCTAGTGGTCATAAAGTCAGTATCTAGAATAGTTTCAGGTTCAAGGATTTCAGTTTCTTCTTCTAGCAAAGGAGGGTTTTCATATACAGGGTCTACAGGTAATTGTCCTCTAAAAGGTCGTAATAAACTGATATGAAAAGTATTGTGAATTTTCCAGTGTTGTGGTAATTCTAGTTTAAATGCATTGTCATTGATTTTGTGAATGATCTTGAAAGGTCCATAAAATCTAGGGGCTAATTTTACAACAGGGTGTTTGTTAACACTTTGTAATCTTCGCTTTTCAATTCGTAACCAAACATAATCATCAACTTTGAAACTCATAGCTTTTCTTTTCTTGTTGGCTTGTTTTGTGTATGATTGCTGGGCTTTGGCAATCATATCTTTAACTTCATCAAAAATAGTAGCATGCATGTTAGCAATATCATCAGCAGCTTGAACTTTGTTTGACAATGATGTAACAGGTGTAGGCAATCTATATCCATAAATAATTTCAAATGGTGTTTTCTGTGTAGTTGTATGTGGTGTGTTATTGTATGCAAACTAAAGTAAATTAAATGTGTATCCCATATTTGTGGCTTTGAAATTGTGTATGCACGCAAAAGATCTAAAATTGTACTATTAGTAGCTTCTGTTTGGCCATTTGTTCCAGGATGAAATGCAGATGAAAAATCAATCTTTGTTCTTAAGTTAAGAAACAAAATAATCCAAAAATTATTGCAGAATCTAGAATCAGATAAAAAATAATAACTTTTGGCAAACCATGACTAGTGAAAACAGTTTTCAAGAACAATTGAGCAGCTTGAGATGCAATTAATGTTTTCTTGCATGGAATGAAATATGCTTGCTTGCTAAACCTATCAACAATAGTCCAAATCATGTCATGATTAGCTTTAGTATTAGGCAAACTAGTGATAAAATCCATTGACATCTGTTCCCATGGCCGTTCTGGAATTGGTAAAGGCATTAATAAACCATATTGTTTACCATGGTGTCTTTTAACTCTTTGACAAATTAAGCATTGAGATACAAAGTTAGATACATCAATTTTCATGTGTGGCCAATAAAAATCTTTAATCAGTGTATGCAAAGTAGAAATAATTCCTCTATGGCCTTGGTATGGGAGACAATGAATTTCATGTAAAACAAATGATCGAAATGGAACAATCACATATAATCTTTTTTCATAAAACATAAAACCATTAGTGTAAGACACTGAATCAATGGGAATCCAATTATTTGCAACTAGTTTATTCCAATCAGCTTGAAAAGTAGGGTCTTGGTCATAAGTGTCTTTCATAGGGAGAAGAGAGTCAAAAGATATCACAGAAATGTTATGAATAGTCGGTCTTCTACTTAAAGCATCGACAACAACATTCTCTTTTCCGGGTTGATATTGTATGAGTGGATGAAAACTTTGAATAAAAGTATCCCATTTAATGTGTCGGTCAGATATTTGTGGTTGACTAAGGAGATGTCTAATGCTTTGTTGGTCAGTTTTGATCATGAATTCAGATCCCATTAAATAATGTTTCCATTGACGTAAAGCTTGTACTACAGCTAGCAATTCCTTATCATAGGTAGAATATTTAAGTTCAGAGGGTTTAAGTTTGCAGCTAGAGTAGGCCATGGGATGAGAATCTTGCATAAGGATTGCTCCTATTCCAGATCCACTAGCATCAGTGACTACTAAGAAAAATGGTCTATTGAAGTTAGGTAATTGTAATACAGGAGCATGAGTTAAGGCATGTTTCAGTAAATCAAAGGACTTTTGTTGATTGTCGGACCAATGATACACAATGCATTTCTTTAATAATTTTGTCAAAGTTAATGCAAGCAATGAAAAATTTCTCACAAATTTTCTGTAAAAGCTAGCAAGACCTAAGAAAGAACGTAATTCATGCACATTTTTGGCTATGGACCAATTCAAAATTGCTTCTATATTTTTAGGGTCAACTTTAATACCTTCAGATGAAACAATATGTCCTAGATATTCAATTTCTGTTTGGAAAAATTCACTCTTTTCTGGATTGACATATAATTGATTCTCTTTTAATAATTTAAAAACCAAAGATAAATGTTCATAATGCTCATTCTCATTCTTACTAAAAACCAATATGTCATCAAAGAAAACAATGACACAATGCTGATGCTTCAAAAATATGCGGTTCATCATACGACTGAATGTGGCTGGTGCATTAGTTAAACCAAAAGGCATAACCAGGAATTCATAGTGTCCAAATTGTGTTCTCAATGCAGTTTTGAATATATCAGATGTGTCCAACTTACTTAATGGTATCCAGATTTAAGATCTATCTTGCTGAATATGGCAGATCCTTGTAGCTTGTTAAAATCATCTACCTTAGGAATCAGATATCTATTCTTAACAGTGATTTTATTTAGGGCACAATAATCAATGCACATGCGATAGGAATTGTTTTTCTTCTTCACTAATAAGACAGGTGCATCAAATGGAGAACTACTAGGTCTAATAAGTCCTCGAGTTAACAATTCTTCATTTTGGGCTTGAATTTCTTTCTGTTCAATTTGGTTATGTCTATATGGTGCTTTACATGGTGGTTATGATCCAGGAATTAGGTCTATCTTGTGATCTTCACGACGTACAAGTGGTAATCCAAGTGGTAAGTCAACAGCAAAACAATCTTGAAATTGTGAAAGAAATTGTGCGTGCCTAGGATGCATCTGATTTTCTTTAGCTTCGATTTCATTCACCCATATTAAATAGGATTTGCTACTTTTCCGTAATCCATGTTTAGCTTGAGTATGACTAAGCAATGGAAAGTTATTGAAAGTGTGCATACCATGCAATGTGATTTGTTTCCCTTTAGAATGAATTTTCATTGAATGCATGGAATAATCTATATCATGATTGTACTGATGCTGCTAAGGCATTCCTAAGATAATGTCATTAGACTGCAAAGGCACAACTAAGAAATTTCTACATTCAATATAATCACTAATTTTAATTTCTAAGTCATGCACCTCTTGTGTTCCATTGTATCTAGTGTTCCATTGTATCTAGTGCCTAAGAATGCAGCCTTGATGCGATAATGTGTAGAAACAGTATGTAAATTCAATTCTTTGACCAATTTTGCATAAATAAAGTCGTGTGTGCTCCCATCATCATGTAAAACAGTCTTTTCTTTATCATGCAAAAGACATTTCATCGTTAATAAAGAATGGGAATTTGGCATACCTGGTAAAGTATTTAAATTAGTACCAATGTCGTCATCATCTTCCGTGAAATCCGGCATCTCTTCATGTTCTACATCTTCTGTCGCTCCCAAATAATTGATACGAACAGTTGGATTTTTGAATTGACAGTTGGTCGCTAGATGTCCAGGTTGATCACATTTATAACAGAATATGGGTTTGGCTTTAGATACATTATTGGTAATAGCAGGAAGTTTAGGAATGTTGAGATTTGACTGGAGAGATGGCTTAGGGTTTGGATTTGTGTTTGATGGCAAAGCAGGTGGTCGTGTCCAAGATTTACAGAATGAAGATGGAAGGAAACGACTTTGATTGAATCTTCAAAAATTTGAATTGAATTGTTTTGAACCAAAGTTACCATTAGTTTGAAATTGTTGTGGTCACTTCTCTCGTCCTCGAATTTTGTCTTCAGTGTCATGGGCCAAGGAAACTGCATGTTTGAGAGTCGTTGGCTTGAACATGTTGACCTCCGCATAAAAATGTTTAAGTAAGCCAGACATAAACTTGCGTTTATGGGTTGCCTCAGGTATATCTTCAAGCATTTGTAGTTGCAATAAAGCATTCCAAAAACGCTCGGAATATTGTGAAATAGGCTCACGATCCCTTTGTTGCAGAAGATCCCATTGTTTGATTACTTTTTTGTGGAATTGAAGTGGAAGAAAATTCTGCAAAAATTTCTTTGGAAAGTCTCCCAAGTAGTAGGACAATCAATGCTTTTACAGACAATAGTCCACCATAGGGATGCTCAGTCAACTAGATGATTAGTGACACACTTAATTTTGTCTTTCTCAGCATACTGTTCTTCATGGAAATAATCATCAAATTGACTGATAAAAGCAAGTACAGTCTTTCCATCGCGTGACCCATTGAAAGTATGAAATTTGAAATTTCTTTTACTTATCTTTGTTTCTTTTCGAATAGATTGCGCTTCAAGTGTTGCATCGATCATACGTCGTATAAGATCTTCAGATTGCGGTCCATCTTGGTCAGTGGTAGATCATTGCAGATTGGCCAATTGAGCTTGCAAGGTTTGTCATGCTCTTCGTTCCTCTTGAAGCTGCATCATAATCAAATCCAGTTTTTGCTCCATCGTTGGTTCGGGTAGGTCACCTTCAGCCATAAAATCTTCCATGGTTTGATCGGACATCCTGCAAAATTCCAAAAGACTCACAGACTCGAAATCTTGTTAGCGGAATGAGAGTAGCTCAAAGTCGGGTTTACAAGGCTTATTTCTCTTTTTTTTTTAAATGGCTTTTTGTAGTATTTCTCCTTTGCGGATGCGGAATTTGATATCACGATCGTCTTCCCGAAAATAATCTTGCGTGTATACTGCGTGTTGCAAACTGTTCGCTGGAATCTGGTTCTGTGAGTCCACAGGTGTGAACAGGGGCTTCCAGAGAGTTGAAGACAGGTTCGTGTTTAGCCGAGTAGGAACTGTCGCTATGGTAAATAGTTGAAATTGAAACTTGAAGCTTTAGAAAGCTTTGAATTTTAAAGCTTTAGAATTATAAGCTTATAGAAATTTTGTAATTTCGTGGAGACAAAAGGACACCGGACAGTTTCAGCGACGTGTAGTACATACTGCCGTCGTCAACAGAAAAATTGGGGGGCTTTAAGCTTTATAAAAGCTTTTTCTAAAGCTTAATAAGCTTCTAATCCAAGCTTAATGAGAATTGCTTATCTGAGAGCAGAGAAAAAAATGTCTTATTGAAGAAGCTTCCCGCGTGGTCCTCCGCCTGTAGAAGTCGGTCCTTCACGATCTGAGTGTGTAGTAGGGGGTTCTTGACTGCTAGGAACACGTTTGTATCAACCGTTTGGCACAAGACTGACTGTAGAGCTCGATCGTTCCAGGAGCTCCGCCTTCGCGCGAGATGGTAAGCGATTGAAAGCTCTTGATCTCAGCTTCGCTCTGATACCACTCGTGCTCAGATCGGACGCTGTATGCACGCGTAGTGAGCGCTAGAAGGTCGCCAAGAACAAAAGAACTCTACTTTTGCACAAAGAACAAGGAAGAAAGCTTGCACGACATGAAGCAAGAGACTAATTGGGTACAATTTTTTCCCCATGCCTTGTGTGAGCACTCCACAAAGCATGTATTTGATATATTATTCATCTCCAAGCTCAAAAAATAGCCCAATTTACAATTAGCACGCTTTTGCTTTTGTGTTTACTTTTGTCCCACTAAAGTGTGAGAAATGTGGGATCTAGAGCATGGCAAAGGCAGAAGCTATGGAGGATGGAAGATGAAGATACTACTCATGTTGACATTGACAAAGAAGACAACTATTACACAAGTGAATTAGGTTTCAAGATTGAGACTTGAACTCATAAACACAATCTTGTGTAGGACTGACAATGACACAGAGACTTGACAGAAAGAGACAAGTACTATTGCATTATCATCATATGAAAGTGATAGTCAAGTACATCATTATATAGGATTGCTTGGTAGCACATTTCATCACTGTGCCTATGGGATCTGTCTCTCTTCCTAGAATGAACTGAATCTTCCTAGCCTAGTTGTTCCATACAAAGGGGCATACATAGGGTGTGATTGGCAGATTCTCAACACCCCTCCTCAATCACAACCTGAAAGTACAAAGTGTGTAGAGACTTTAGTGAGAGCAGCACCTGCAAAGTGTGGGCATACTACAAACATGGCAAAACACCAGAGGCTGTCGCAGAAAAGGCTAAGTGTGGGTACCATAAACATGGTGGACATCCAGAGGCTGTAACAGGGGCCTCACAAAGTGTACAGAGGCTGTAGTACAAGGCTACATGAGGAGTTTTTTTTTTTCAAGCTTATGAAAGGAACATTAAGGCAGGTACAATGCTTTTAAAATAGAAAATGAGAGACAAGGACCGATAGGCCCTTGTGGTCTTTTTCAGCATATGATTTCTCTTTGTCAGCATGGAAAATCTTCTTGTCTTTCATCTTTGGTTCTTCAGCTTTGAATGATGTGATCATTTGGTCTTCATGGCTGATCTTCTTCTTGTCCTTCTTCTCTTCTTCATTGTCGGTTTGGTCTGCTTCTTCTTTGTCTTTGCTTGCAGCTTTAATCTTCATGTCCATGTCCCCCTCAAGCAAAGGTATCATCTTTGAGGTAGTGGAAATGTCTTCAAAATCTTCTGATGGATTCATTGATTGAACTTTGATGTACACAGCTCCATGTCTTTCTGCAAGTAAGATAGCCAAGTCTTGCATGCAATGTAAATGGGCACCAAGAGTAATGTTACTCTTTATAACAGGTAACCACCCAAGAGACTTCATGCTTGGCAATTCCATGATGGAATCAGCTTAAAATTTCTGAAACTTTCTAGCACAAAGTTGAAATCTTAATGTGTCAGAAGACACAACCAATGGCAGTGTGAAAACACACTATGTAGTATCAAAAGATACTATGGTTGAACTTGATGATGATTCTTGATGCTTTGATTTTGTTGATGCTTATCTTCTTGAATCTTTTTCTTGTTGGAAACTTCAGTAACACAGTGGATCAGAGTGACAGAGGCTTGGGTTGAGTGTCAGGAGAGAGAAAATGAAGAATTTTTGAGTTTGAAGCTCAAAGCTATGGTGGATTTTAGGGTTTCATGATAGGGGCCTGGTTTTTCTAACATTGCAGGAGCTATGGTGGATCATTTTTAAAACTTTTTTTATGGAAATGTAGCTTATGTGATGCTCTACCAAAGCCCTAATCTCCTCATCCAGATTGCGGCCCGTACTACACGCGCAGAGAAGAATACCGTGAACAGGCGCAGTTTATACAGATTTTCGCGATTTCGTCAATGTTGGAGCAGAGGGTGACCAATGTCATAGTTGTTGGTGCTAGGATGAAGCCTCCTGATGTGAGAAATGATTCCTTAGAAGGAAGCAAGAGGAGATATGCTTTGTATTGGGAGATCCAGGGACTCCAATGAAGGTATATCCTGCAGGTCACAGATTTGGTCTATGGCAGTGATTGACAATTTAAGCAATGCTGAGCTATGGAGTGGCCAATGTCAAGCTCTTAAGTGATAGAAAGAAGCCTTGGGAGTCAAGGAACAAATGTCTAGAAGAGAGCAGGTTCAGATATGACCTATGGAGAGAGATCCAGGAGCTTCAAGTTGACAGGGTGCTGCTGGCTATGGCTGCCATGGAAGCTTCAGTGAGGATAGAGGTAAGAAATGGAACCATGAGCTGGACTTGAGCTGACCTGAGATTAAGAGGGACTGAGAGAGCAGATAAGGGAGTTATGCCATGCCCGACTGGGCTCTGATACCATGTGAAAAATGCGGGATCTAGAGCATGGCAAAGGCGGAAGCTATGGAGGATGGAAGATGAAGATACTACTCATGTTGACATTGACAAAGAAGACAACTGTTACACAAGTGAATTAGGTTTCAAGATTGAGACTTGAACTCATAAACACAATCTTGTGTAGGACTGACAATGACACATAGACTTGACAGAAAGAGACAAGTACTATTGCATTATCATCATATGAAAGTGATAGTCAAGTACATCATTATATAGGATTGCTTGGTAGCACATTTCATCACTGTGCCTATGGGATCTGTCTCTCTTCCTAGAATGAACTGAATCTTCCTAGCCTAGTTGTTCCATACAAAGGGGCATACATAGGGTGTGATTGGCAGATTCTCAACATAAAGAATTAAAGCTATTGGGTGCCCAAGGAGTCAGACGGTACCCAAATACAATGTCCAATACAAATATTTAAATCATGCACCCATGCGCACACAAAAATAATAAATGTCAAGCGCTTCAATAAATAAGTACGTCAAAATATTGGCGCCATGCCTAAGATGCGCACCCATAAAAAACGATAATAATTTGAATACACGATATCCTCCAGTGCTTCCCAATGCCACCGCTACCTACTCTACACATCAACTGAAGCATTCACAATTGTTAAAAAATAATAAAATTAAACCAACAAATGTGAATACCTAGTAGTCTTCAGCTACAAAATAAATAAATTGGTTAGAACTCAATCCTAACCTTAATTTATTACGAGTGCGCACTCTAAACTCATAAACGTCTATTAATTTAAATATGTATTTTATGAAATCACCCGCTATGGAATCACCCACTTGCACATTAAATTAAGAAGACGCCCGAAAAGGACATGCGTCCCCATCGACTTTTCGCACAAGGAATCCACCTTGTGTATGAGCCCCGGCAATAAATAAAATTTTACGGAATCCACCGTGGAATATGCCTCCTAGCATTAGGTTACCACCCTACCACCTTCATCCTGAGCCTTCCAACACTAAGCCACATTAGCTTGGTATAGGTTTTCTTCCCTATCTTCGGATCAGTATTGAGATTATAACCTTAAACTAGAGCCTCGCTAGTTCTTACTTGTCATAAAGAAGAACCCTTTTATATGGATGGCCATATATACCTAGGTGGTGGTCAGCCATCTTAGGTAGTCTATATACAACTCTTACTGAGGAGTATTGAAGGTGGGCCTTGGGGATGGCATCACATCCCAATCCTACTCGGTTGTTGCTGTAAGCATGGACGTAATTAGAATCTTTTTATAAATTTAATGCAACGACAATTAGTCAAACAAGTTATCAACAATCATTCCTTTCTAATCAAGGATCAAACTAAAATTTTCAAGCAATTTTTCAATAAATTTAAAATATCTCCAATGGAATCCCCCCTAGTGATTTCCATTCAACCAATATAATCCAACTCATCAATTTAGTTTAACATCATGCACGTGAATGTACTTTAATATAACTTAATAAGGACTCTAAATTAATTTTTTTGTATAATGATTTCTAAGCTATGATACAAAAAGATTAACCATTTAATGACATTGCTAAAATGCACCTATCTAAGAGTTTAATAATTTAAAAAATTAAAATTTTAGAATTATTTCAATGATTTATGGGATTAAACTATAATTTTTCTTATTTTTCTAAATATTTCTAAGTGATTTAACTAATTTTTCAATAAATGTATGTCTCTAACTAATAATCTAATTTTACCTATAACTTGTTTTATTTTTTAAGTCTATTGTAATAATTACTTAATTAGTTATCACTTTTAAGATAAATAAATTATATTTTCACCTTTAAACTATTAGTTTTTAATACTTTTGGCATAATTGCTATTATGATAGAGAGAGAGAGAGAGAGAGAGAGAGAGAGAGAGAGAGAGAGAGAGAGAGAGAGAGAGAGAGAGAGAGAGAGAGAGAGAGAGAGAGAGAGAGAGAGAGAGAGAGAGAGAGAGAGAGAGAGAGAGCTCTCCTCTCCTTAGACCCCTCTATTAAGCCTTTTAAAAGACTATTTTTAAAATTTTTAAATAATTTTTTCTTTTTTATGTTTTTCTTTCCACACACATACACACACACAAAAGAACAATGAGATAAAACTGGGAGTGATCACATGTAGTTGGTTGAAGAAAAATAGGTAAATTACATTGAACATGTGGATGCAATGTGTACATACTCTAAAAACACCCACAAATGCATGCACTATAAACATAGATTTGAATTTTCTTTTTTATCAAGCATATATGAGATAATAATTTTAATGATTGAATATGTTCATGCAATGTATACATACTCTTAAACCATACACAAATGCACATAGACTATAAAAACACATGACCTAACATGTATATAAATGCATACACTAATTTGTGTGTGTGTGTGTAGAGATATATGAGAAGAAGAAGAAGAAGAAGAAGAAGAAGAAGAAGAAGAAGAAGAAGAAGAAGAAGAAGAAGAAGAAGAAGAAGAGAGATAGGAGAGGGAAGACAAAAGAGAGAAAAAAAGAGGAGAAATATATAATGAGAGGAGAGTACACATACTTAGTAGACTATACAAATGGACACATATGTATAGAGCACACACAAACTCGAACACATCTAAACATATATGTGTACATCTGCACACAAATTTAAATACATTAAAATATAATTTAAAATGCATAGTATAGTAATGTTTAGAATGAATCATTTAAAAACTATGAAGCTAATAGGGCTAATTTTATAATAAATTTTTTCCAAAGTAACACTTTATTGCAATAGTGATTATTGATATGGATTTTTTGTCTTGAAAATAAAATTTCAAAAAAATGATAACTAAGTCTAATATAATAAATGTCATAAAAATAGAAAAATCTTTGATGTTTAATGTTAATTGAATCTTTTAAATAACATACTTATCATTAAAGCATTAATATCAACATCTTATTTTAGAAGGATTTCATTTAGCTTTAAACATTATTTCATAATAAAAACATTTTGACTTTTATAATAGAAAGTAACAATTAAAATATTTATATAATAGGTATTACCATTAAAATATAGATAATAAAATGTAATATATATACCTTTAATATAGTTTTGATTACTACATTAATTATGAATATTATCTAGTATATACTATTATATTATTGATAAATCATATCATAGAATATGTATACATATTATATTAGTCTTATTATATATTTATGTATTAACATAATATCTAAGGATAATATATAATATACTATTATATGTATTATAAAGTAATAGTCATTGGATTAATGATTTGTTTCATTATATGAATAATATAATATATCATAAACATATTATATTAGTATTCTATTATTATATGTGCATTATAAAGTATTACTAATTGTATTTCTTATTTTTATATTAAAATTTTATTATATAGTATATGTAATATATTATGATAAGCATATCATATTATTAGCATAAAATCATATGCATATTATATTAATAAATACATATCAAATAGTATCTAGTATAAAATATAATCTCTTTATGTTCATAATAGTCTTTATTCATTTTTAATGTATAATAAATATTATTATATATGTTTTATATTATTTATATGTGTGGACCACAAGGTGAGCCCACTTGGCTTGTGGTTGCACGCACGCACGCACGCACGCACACACACACACACACACACACACACACACACACACACACACACACACACACACACACACACACACACACACACACACACACACACACACACACACACACACACACACACACACACACACACACACACACACACACACACACACACACACACACACACACACACACACACACACACACACACACACACACACACACACACACACACAGCATATGTGTGTGCGAATGCTCTTGTCACATTGTGTAGATTGTAAACCGCTTTAACTGTGACTAAAATCAATCTGAAGATCCATCCATTAATCTAGGTGTAGAGCACCAAGTATAAGAAGAAGCAAGTCTATTTTTAATTATTGAAAGCCTATAAATTGGAATTCTCTCATTGCAAGAGGTAATGCTAGACAAGAATGATGCCAAAGATAGTATGTTTCAAGGCTATACATGAGCTATACATGCTTTTGGGACATCAAACAAAGAGGCATTATGGCACTTTATTACTAGTGAGAAACAGATGGAAAGCACACATTCAGGCTATAATCATGGTGACACATAGATGGAAGCATGCATTCAGGTTGTAATGGAGATCACTAAAGTCTTTGGCAAGAGCATTGCTTGCACAAAAGGCATAATGAAGAGGCAAATGCTACTATATATATATATATATATAGACACAGAGAGAGAGAGAGAGAGAGAGAGAGAGAGAGAGAGAGAGAGAGATTATGTCCTATAATGCTACAAGCCTTACCTACAGACACCACACTACATGTGGATTATCTAAGGACATTAGAGCCGACATTAATTAGGGAGGTGCAATGTAATGAAGTTAAAGATGGACACTTATTTTCTAGAGAGATAATATTGAAAAAATACTCTAGCCACGCTAGCAAGAGTATAAGATAGAGGATTATTTTTTCATTATCATTCAGTAATACAAGTCCTCTTTATCTTCAATCTTATTGCTTCAAATTCCATGGCTTCCTCTCCTTTCTCTCTTGTCTTCCTATGTTTCTCTCTCTACTTTGAGTCTCTCTCTCTCCTAAAAAGACTCTCTCTCCTATTCTAACTTTCTCTCTCCTCAGACTCCTTCTTTATAAGTGGTATCAAAGCTTAGGCTCTTGGTCCATTTGATTTCTTATCAGTTTTCCATATCCACTTTCCCTAATTTACTCCAGAAAATCCAATGTAGCAGGTATATCAGACACATGGCAAGTACTTTTGCAGCCAATCTATATGAAGCAATGACTATCTTAGGAGCTATGATAGAAGTCTTGGACAATTTTGGCAATAGCTTGGCCAAAATATGAGGTCTTTCATCAATTTCAAGCCATTTTGTTGATAGGTACTTTGGTAAAAGCTATTACAATCAGAGAAGACTAAAATTATAGTTACTTTTTGAGAGAATCTCTTATTCTTCTCCTCTTCCAAGCTTCCATGGAGAGTTCCGCCACAAACGTGTCCCTATCTACTTCACCTTCCATCATCACTTATAAAGGCTTTTAGAGAGGCTTTCTATACATCATTTTGAGAGGGCAAATGAGATCTCATTGGTAGATAAGGAAACTCAGGTTTCTCCTCCACGAATTCTTTGCAAGACATCTGGAGGGGTTTTTGTCGATAGGCTGTATCCACCGGGGATCAGAGATGGAGGGAAGTAGAGATAGGAGATGAAAGAAAAGGAAAAGAATACATAAGAGGTAAACACGACAAAGACAAAGCACAATGAATTGAATCAATATGTATTGGTAGAACCTGAAATCCTTTGTCTGGCACTACTTAGAACCACTCTCCATGCATTAGATCTCCTAGAGCTCTTTCGTAGACCAAAAACATGCATCCAAATAGCAGCTCCTTCTTTGCTGCTCGGAACCCAAATCTGATGGCTCTGTTGGCTTCGAAAGGGGGATAAAACCGTAGGATACATGTTCCATCATATGTATACCCTATGAAAGAGGTGTGGAAGTCCACTCTGTCCACTTCATTCAACATGCTATTGTGGAGGATCAATAAATGGAAGCTTGTGATCTTAGTGAGCACTTGGAAATCTCTCCCTAGTGTCCTTCTTGCCAATGCCATGAAGAGAGCATCCCACACCTTTTTTGAATGTGACAAGATGTTAAACCCATGTGGAATAAATTTTGTACGCAAGAGATCTTAGTAGCTAAAATGAAATCTAAATGAAGCATCTACAAAAATATAGAATTTGTCGAGAGCAATCATCCTAAAGAGCCATCTATTCCATGAAAAACAACTTGATATTTGGAGGCCACAGAGCCTCAAAAGACTCCCTAGCCAAGTATTTTTTAAAGTAATGTGCTTGAAAGTATTAATATTAAAATGAGAATATGTAGATTAGAAGGATGGGCATTTCATGCCCAAAACTCATATGGACCTTTGTAGATGCCTAAGGTTTTTTTTTTTTAGCATTGGCCTCCTAGGCCTTCAAAATTTTCAATGGAGCTAACATTTTCTCTTTAGAGATTCTAATCATAATACATATAATCTAAAAGGGATTTCTTTTCCTTTTTCATAACCACTCTATTGCTATTAGACCGTATCTATTTAAGGACCTTGATAATGTCCCAAAGCTTCTAACCCATGCTACTCTTATCTCTAAAGAGTCATTCCCATGTTTACTTATTGTGATTAAAATGCTAAAGTATGCTTTTCATGTAGTTCAAACTAGGGATCCTACCTACAAGATTGCATACAATGTAGTTTTATGGCACTAGACATACCCTCTTTTTAGCTACACCAACTAGGTGAAAATTCTTTGACATGAAGGACTTGTAATTACCATGGATGAAACTATTTTCTATTAATATGGATCTAATTCGTGCATTTTTTTAAAGATCTATTTGAAAATTCTATTTTATTAATATTTTTTTTAGTTTGCATTGTTTTTTGTAGCACACAAGTGGTGAAACTAGAAAATCGTGAAGAGTGGTGCAGTAAGAGTATCACCTATGGTTATGTGTTGAATTTAAAATGGTTTCCAAGGCTTGATGATATATCTGTTTCGTTGCTCACATAGGTTTACAAGGTTTGTTGATATGTCATACATCTAAGGATAGTCATCCATGTTGATAGAGATGTGTAGACAACTATAAATACACTTTTATTGTGAGGAAATATTCAATGAATTAATGAAAGTAGGGCCTAATTATATTTCTAAAAATGATAGAAATGTTTTAAGATGCTTCAAATGAAAGCTCCATCTAGTTAATCATTTTTCAAGTTGTGACCCACAATCCAATATAATTGAGAAAGCAAATAAGCACCTATAGTGCTTTCAATAAAATACAAGTCCATGCAAGATCACAAGTAGTAGAATGAACACACATCCACTTGCACAATATTCCAAACAATTTAGACTTCATAGATTGGATTACACATTATAGTTTAGCACACGATAATCATCTACATATGGAGCAAATTTCACGCTAACTTTGACATAGTTGGGACAACATATAACACCACATGTTCAACACTTGAGTATTAGATTTAATTTTCCCATGAAATTCTTAGCTATCTAGTGAGATGTTTAATATGATGAACTATTTGAGAATATCAAATATTATATTTTGAAAGCCTTCCATAGAAATTGATAAGCCATCATCACATTATCAACGAGATTTCAAATACCACTTAGGTAGGCTAGCAAAGCATAGCTAAGGTGTAAATTTTGAACACTCATAGATAATGGAGTAACAAACATAACTTAATAAAACTTGATATGGCCCTAGTGGCATTAGGTCTCATGTTAAGGGACAACATGTGAAAACCAAAAACCTTGTCAACATTATTATTCAAAATGTTGGCATCTATCAATGACATGTCTTGCTAGGGAATGTATCCATTTAGCATAGACTTGTTGCTAGGGCATGTATCCATTTAGCATAGACTAGTTGAATAGAATCCTCATTTGATGCTACTAAACACTTGCCGAAACAAGAAGATGTAAGAACTATTTGTGTATACATAGAAATAACTTAATTAAACCTTACCTTCTTTCCATAATCAAGATTGGCAACTTTACTTGTGCATTAGCAAGTTCTAGACAACTGTTACAAAAGGATAGGCTTGAATAGTTACAAAAGAACCATTCATGGATAACATGCTAATTTTGTTCCTTCAATAGCCAACACTTCCAACAACATACACTGTGATCTCATCATCCTTGAAGCTATTTACTATTTCATAGAAAATGTCCTTTTACTCAAGTATACTTTCTAGTTAGAAGACATTGGAATGACATGTAGTTTCTTGAATCCATTTGGAGCTCTCAAACAACTAGATTATAAACCCATCACCATCAAGTGATCCTCCTTGAAAAAGGTTCATATAATGGTGAGTTATTGAATCACTCGAGTTGATGTTCTTTAGACACTACGAACATACACAAGACAAAAACCTAAGGTTGCTAAAGGTGCTTGGCCTCATAAGAAGCATTGTTGGGAGCAATTTCCACACTATACATCATTAAGAGAGATGATATACATTATAAGAAAGTATTGATAAGTGAATGAATATTACTGAACATAATTCAACTTAGAGATAAGTTATTTATCATATGAACATCACACAAATGAGTAGGTTAGCATCTAGAGCATTAGGAAGGGTCAAACAAGTGTTAAATAAACATCATGAAAATGAGTAAGTTAGCATGTAGAGCATGAGGAAGGATCAATTCAGTTCTAACATGGAAGAATAAGCATGATCAATACATGCTCTATGTGGAAAGCAAGCAAGATTAGGCATGTAATTGGGGAGAGAAACCAAATAGATGTAGATTAGCTGGTAGGTTTAGTGCATAGTCGGTGCTTGAATTTACTTCTTACATTGAGGTCTTGAGTTCACTTCTTTATACTCATATGGCTATTTGGCAAATGATAATAAAAGGACAAAATTGAGGTCTCGAGTTCAATCTTATACTCATATGCCTATCTAGAAAATAATGATGCAAGGAGAAAATTGAACTAAGGTTGAGAGCCTAGTGACAATGATAGTGGGAATGGAGAGGGTGAGGAGCGGGGAGTTTGAGAGAGAAAGAGTGTGTGTGTGTGTGCGCGCGCGCATATGTAAAGGTGATAAAGTGGTTAATGGAAAGTTTTCTCCTATTTAGACACCTCTTAGCTTTTCTTTTTTGGTTTATTTTGCAAAGGTATCACACATGCGCGCGCACACACACACATAGAGAGAGAGAGAGAGAGAGAGAGAGAGAGAGTGTGTGTGTGTGTGTGTGTGTGTGTGTGTGATCCGTTATTATAGCTGGAGGCCTACCGATGAGTGTTGATGACGATGGGCCGCCGTTCAGATGAGTTTTTGATGATGGTGACGATGAGAAGATCGGCAAGAAGGAAAGGACGAATCAGTGGCTCAAGCAAGCTCTACGGCAGCCCATCCCACAGCGTCTCTCTCTCTGTCTCTCTATCAATCAATTGTAACGCTGTGGGAAGAGCTGCAGAAGGCGTTGCATGAGCCATCCAGCCGCATCAGCATATTGCGTCTCTCTCTCTCTCTCTCAATATATATTCATTGATATTTGCCCCTCCTTGAGGCTCTATTTATAGTTTGTGAGGAGGCTTATAGCTCTTCTTTGCCCCCCTCAAGCTCAACGTGTACCTCTTCTTGTCAGCTCCTTGCTACATGCGAATGTCATGTGGCATGGATGACGTACAGCTTTACCTTCACGAGAAGGCATCTTTTCTTCATTTAGAAGAGCGCACAATTCTCCTCCAAACAGTCTGTATTCAGATTTTGCACTAGAATCTCATTTGCGAGAGGAGCCTCTTACGAAGGTTCCCATGAGGCATCATACGTCGAGGCGGCGAACTCGAGTCACAGCACAGCCATGAGCTTATAGCAGGGTTGTTCATATGTGCGTGAATTATCACTCATGTATCGTGACTGTCTCCGAGCGTAGCATGGATGTTTTGGATCAACTCCTACCTCAAAGCTATATCATTCATATGTCCCTCTCATAAGGCTCCATGGATGCTTTTCTCTCTTGGACACCACATGTCTCTCTCCTTGGCTTTTATCCTTGTGTGTGTGTGTGTGTGTCTCTCTCTCTCTCATGAGTTCCCACCTTTTGTCTATTGTACATAAGCATCAGATCTCTTTCATACTTGATTGATGATGTGAATGTTACTCTAGAAGGACTACATTGAGAAATAAAGTGATTCAAGCAATACATTTACTCTTTGATGAGCTTATTTACCAAGCTTGAAGTATTCACTAGACACATTTCGAAATTGGTGACTATTCATAAAGTCTACATCCAGCGGGCACCTACTCCACATAAAGCTTCTTTTTCTGACTTTTCTACCCAAGTCATAAAGCGATAAGGACTATAGGATGTTGAAGGAATTATTCATAAATTTGCTAAAGGCATGACAATCAGCTTTTTCGCATACGATGTGTATAGCGGTGGTATAGGTATATATATATATATATATGTTCACAACATTTGCTTACAAATAATGAATCTTTCAAGCATAAGCTTTATCAAATCAAATAAATATAGGCATCCTTAACAACCCAAACTTCATCCAAATTGTAAAGTAGGGTGAACTTTTCGTCAAGCTTTAAGTTTTAAGTCCTGTCGTTCAAGCCGAACCTACATATAACAAAGTTTCCAAAAGGCATGCTCACCATCTCTTAGTTGGCCTCTCATTTATTGTTTCATAAATGAGAAATCAGCATCCCGACCTTTGCCAAAATACAAAATTTCAGTAGGCTTATGATTAGTTTTTTCTTCTAGCATATGGCTTCATTACTTCATATAACAATTTGGTGCTTCTTAAGCTTTCAAGAAGAAGCGTGTTGGATGAGCCTAATGTTTTTCTTTAACCCATACAAATGAATATTTGCATATAAGCTACACTGGTAGGCCAATTAGACTCTTTCATGGGAGAAAGCATGCACTTGCTAGAATTCTATGAGTATCCTTTTAAGAATGTTTGGATATTTACTACCATTTCAAATCCACAAATTTGAGATGGTGACACACATCCCTTCATAAGCCATTGAACAAATCCATTTGTATATATGGACATAGTTTATATATGGATGTATAATAAAGTCTTGTTTGTCAACTTCCAATCAAATTAGAAGTTCAAGATGTCTCTAAGAGTTCCATAAAGGTTAGACTTCCTTCATCAAAATAATAATCTATAATGGTTGAAACCCATTATTATAACCATAAATGTCATGGATATTTAAACCCTCATGTTATTATATTCTAAGACCATAAATGGAGTGGATATTTAAATCTTCATGCTATTATATTCTAAGGCCTACAAACATTGACGAACTTGTAGTTTCCTAGGCATTTCTAGTTTGAGGCTTTTTAAGAAACCTTGAAACTTGTTGCAAAAAACTTGTCCTTAGAGATCTTTGAGAGATCTTTTGCTTTTTTTGGCTTCTTATTTTGACAATTAATTTAGATATGAATGGTTAAGATGACATATGCTTCTTATTTTACTTTTTTGGCTAGTTATTTTCACAATTAATTTACAAAAACTTGTCCTTAAAGATATTTGAGAGATATTTTGCTTTTTTTGACTTCTTATTTTGACAATTAATTTACATATAAAGATATGAATATGACTAGTTAAGATGGCATATGCTTGTTCTGCCTAGATTCTCCTCTCGAGGGATGCATCTCAGCACTTTAAGTGTACCACATGCGATCAACATATGGGTATTGTATTTGATAAAGATTGGATAAATCTATATGAGTACATTTATAGAAGGGGCTTTTTAATTGCAATTTGAAAAGAGAACCTTAACTTTGTTTAAGGAAGAGGAGTCATTTTACTACCTTACATCATGTAAGTAAAGAGAGTTACCTAGTACCCTTTGAATATGCATGATATGGAGGGTTTCTTATAGGTGCATGTTCTAAGAATTTCCTAAAATTTTACTATGGTTCTCAATCATAATCTCCTTGAAATCTTAATAGAATTGTGATGTGTGCATTCTCTTTATTGGTATATGAGTTGTACCCTCAAAACCATGATGAGCTCATGTCACTTTGCCTATCATGACTTCAAAATCATGATAAGATCATGTACTTTGCATGCCAGTGAACTTACTCTCTCCTAGGCCTAAAATTTGAAGGTTGCAACACCCTTCAAAGGGGGTTTTGCCCATCTAGAGAAGGGTGATACATATATTACCCTTCAAAAGAAAGGTAAGAATTTTAGAAAAATAGTTATATGCCCTTCCAAACTCTTTAAAAAGAAAAGGAGAGATCCTCTAAGACCTTCTAAATGAAAAGTTGGGTAGCCCTTCAAATTTGAGGGCTGCTCTCTCCCCTCCTACTTAGTTGGTGATGGAAGACATAGATATTGCTCTATTAATGGGTTTAAAACCAAGCTCTTATAAAATGTACAATTTGTATGGTTGCATGCCAACTTTGGGAGGAGCCACATTTAGTTTATAACGTACTCATACCAACCTAGGTGTTCCTTTAATGATACTGCATTGTATGTTAATTTTCTTATATAACTATGAACTCTACATTTATATGTGCATATATCTCTATTGACTCCGCAATTATATGCTGCTGCCCATATTTCCTTATGCCCTCCTTATGCCATGTCTAGTTCATTTGTTTTTTATAATGATAATATCTCTTCCTTAAACCTTAAAACATGTTCTCCACCATCTTGTATGCATAATGTATATTGATGTATTGCATCCATTTCTATAGCCTTGTTCTCAAAATCAAAGCGCTTCAATGAGCCATCTATCATGTACTTTTAAATTTAGAAGCACATTCAAGTTTGTCTTAAAAAGTAAGTGTCTCGATTCCTTAAAGCATAAGAGTTCCTTGGAGCTAATTGTTGGCCTAAAAAACATGGTTGCCTTTAAATGTTCCAACATTGCATTAGGCTAATATGAAATATTTTGAAATGATGGCATGCAACATATACATTAGTGCAAGAGGATTTTTCCTAGTAACTAGTTCAATTAGCCAATCATAGTTAATGGTTAGTTAAGGATCTTCTAATCATGCTCTCAGTTTGATTATATAAGAAGCATATAGGGATGGTTTGATAGGCCAACCATTAAAGAATTTTTTGATTAGTTTGATAATTCAAGGTAATATTAAATAAATTTTCCCTTTAGATGCATTGTACTTTTCTTTTCCAAAGTCATCAAGACATGGCATCAACATGCGCTACATGTGACTAGTTGCATTGCCATATCATGCCTCTCTTTTTTTTCCCTTTGTCTTTTCTCATATATCATCTCATAAGAAATCAAGAAATATGTCTAGTCTTTTAGAGAAAGAGTTGATTCATATGTATGTGTACTTTTTCCCATTAACTATCACTGTAAAAGCAACTCTTCTCCTCTCTTCACATCAAAGCTCCAAGATATGCTCTAACAATATTGCTTTGGTATGGACAGAAGGGATTTCATTAAACATATATTGGCCTTTCCTCTTGTAAAAAATTTAAAGAATCTCTTCAAAGTGCAATATCACACTTTTATTCTTTTAATCTAGTTTCTTAATTCCTTATTTGTATTTGGAGATTCAACAAATCTTCTTATTGTCATGATTGTTGTCAAAAGTATTGCCCACAATTTGATAGAAACTCTCAATTTTGCACGTTAATTGTTTTATAATTACCAAATTAACCTTTGAGGTATTTTAAGCCTAATTTTCACATTAGGGAAGATTTGAGTTTTTCACATAATAAGCTTCAAAGACAATGAGTGATTAATAGATAATTTTGTGATGAAAAGCAAACAAAATAAGAAAAAAATGTGTGGACTTAGATGGATGCGCATGTGGAAGCTAGATGAAAAAGAAAAACCTCAAGGGATTATGGATATTGAATTAGAAGGTTATTCTTCTAAGTAATCAACATTGAGGAATTCACCACAAACCAAACAAAATATAACATGGCTATCTAACAAACCCTAGATAGCATGATTTTGGTAGTCCATCATCACAAGATGTATCTAAGTGTCTCCATTCCGAACTCTCAAGGAATATCTTAGCTTTGTGGCCTAAGATCTCTTGAGTCCACCCTAACAAGGAAAGCTCTACCATATCCCCACAAGGATGAATTTGAAAAGGGGTCCTAAAAGACTTCTAAGGTCTCCCACAACAAACTTCTAGTATTGGTTTTGGATAGTTGCTTATGGAAGACATCTTGAACCAAATTGGACTGGTCTTGCATTTGGTTAAAAGAGAGTGAGAAACAAGGGGGAGTTGGGTGCACCAAATTCCATATATCCATGGGGTAAAGTCTCACTCCAATCCCCTAAAACGACACTAGGTTAGGTTCTAGGATGATATTCTCACACAACCAAACATTTACTATTCCTCAATTCTCTAATCTAATGGTCTCATGGGGAATCCTCTCAGCTCATTGAAAACCACTCTACCATAGGATGAATCTATTGAGGATTCATTCACATGCTTTTCTCAAAGGAGTAGTTTTAGTTTTCTAATTAATCCTACTAGAGTTATGTTTGACATTTACAAATAGCTTCTTTAATTAACCTATTAAAACATATTTGTTGATATAATATTAGCATACATAAAAATACAAGTGAAAAATGGTCTTTGAGAAAGCATGAATTTTCATTCCATGAGAAATTTATACAATACTTGATTTGCTCCATCAATTTCTAGTCCATAAACTAGACTCCACTTGAAGAGAAACCACCAATTTTCCCTTAACTAGCATTTGAGCCTTTTGGGAGATCTATCCCTAAGGGTTATACTAGACTTAGTATACCAAAGGATGTTGGGACTGGCTCTATCGGCTCTAACCGGGTTCCTAGGCATACCACATGACTCCACATGGCCTCATGGCCATGAGCATCTGGGTACTATACATGACTCTTCTAAACATTGCATTCGTGGATATGATTTTCAAATTTTAGTCCAACGTATCACCTTTCTTGGCTCCAAGCAAAGGGAGCTTCCCATATGTAAGTGACTACTCCACCTTGATTCACACACACAAAGGGCAACCCCCCACTTGATTGCTATGGGTCCTATCGCTCTCCTACACCCTAGGGATTGGACCTAAGATGCGTTGTCTTACACATATAGAACAACATGACATAATACTATATTAGGGAATTTCAAAATTCTCATATAGTTTGGAAATTTCCAATATAATTAATATTTTGCCACATGATCAAATCTTGTCCATTTACTTGAAAGTGGAGCCTACCCTAATTACTATATAGGTTGTCTTTTCAAGTCCCACTTTGAAGAATGGGTTAAGATTTAGCCACATGGCCAAATCTTTACCCCTTATTTGAAAGTGGAACTTAGGAGATTCCCAAATTCTGTAATATGGTGTCACATAGTCCTCTATTGATATGGTATGATCAAGGAGTTTTTTTTTTTAATCCTTATGCAATCTTTCCCCAAGAAAATTGTTCTATACTATAACCATGTATCCTATTTCTCTTAGCATAGGTCAATGGTTTGGCAAACAAGTGCTATGCATCCATGAGATTTGCTTCAATACCAAGCTTTATCCATATGCGATGTGTAATGCCATATTGTGCTCAAATAGTTTCAACTAAAAACTAGCCATACATGAGAGAGAGAGAGAGAGAGAGAGAGAGAGAGAGAGAGATTTACGAAAAAAAAAGAGAGAGAAAGAGAGAGAGAGAGAGAGTGTGTGTGTGTGTGTGTGAAGGTGGTGGTAAAGCTAGTGATGGTGGTATGATGACAATGACTGCAGTGGTGGAAGTGGAAGTGGAGGTGGGCACATCTAAGCGTGGAAGAAATGAACTATGTGGAATAAGAATAGAGGGGTTGCCAAAAGAAACTTGCTCAAAAGCTCGCTTCTTGCCCTTACTCTAAGGATTGTATACATTTCTCTTGGAATAAAGATTCATGCTTTCTCAAAAAAAAATTTCACTTGTATTTGTTTCTATGCTAATGTTACATAAATGAACATGTTCTAATGGGTGAATTAAGAAAGATAAACATATCTATGGTATGATCGATTAGAAAGCTAAAACTACTCGTTTGAGAAAAAAAAATGAGTGAATCCTATCAGATCCATCCTATGGTAGAGTGGTTTGGTTTAGTTGAGAGACTTTGCACAAGAAAGTTTGATTAGGGAATTTTAGGAAGAGCCTTGTCCTAGAGTGTGGTCCTAGAACTCAAACTAGTGTTGTTTTAGGGGATCGGAGTAAGATATTCCACTACAGATAGAGGACTTGATCCACTTAGCTCCCCCTCATTTTTCACTCTCTTTGAGTCGAGTGTGACACTAGTTCGTGGCACTAGTCCATTCGGTTTAGGATATCTTGTATAAGCAATATCCAAAAAAAATACTAGAATTTTGTTAGGAGACCCAAGAAGCCTTTTTGGACCCCTTTTTAAGTTGACCCTTGTGTGGATGAGTCAAAGCTTCCCCTACGAGGGTGGAATCAAGAGATCTTAGGCCACAAAGTTTAGACATTGTTTGGGAGTTCCAAAAAAATCACTAGATACATCCCTTGAGGGACTATCAAAATTATGCTATTAAGAATTCATTAGATAGGCACATTACATGTGGAATTTGAGTTTAAAAAATTGTAGTTATAAATCTAGAAATGTTATTTGCAAATCTTATAAGTTGACAACTTTCTTATGAAGTGTTTTTGTCACTAATAAATGATGGATTCTCCTAGAGTGATGAAGCTTGGGAGCACTTCCTAGTATTTTGAGCTGTGTTTACTTCAACCATGTACTCTTGGGATCCTAATTGAAGGAATCATTCATGTTTACCTTAGATTAAATTTATGTTCCATCTCCACTATACCATGTGAGGCATTTGACACATGATGGCATATACCACTTCATCAAAGTCAATTACTTCACTTATACCCAGAAAAACTTGAAGCAAAACCAATGGACAAAAAAATCAAAGTTATTAAATTGTTTGTTTTTTAAGAATAGAGATTAAATCCTATGCTCCACATAGGTGGACAGTGGATTTGGTAGAACTACTACATCTATGAGCAAGTGATTCAAGTATCTCAATTGAGTGAGTCACTATTCTATGCCACTCTTACCACACCACAACTATTGTAAAGAAGGTTATCCAAACCTTCCTTCTCAATACAAAACCCTAGATATTTATATCAAACCTCCAATCTATAGAACTATGAATGTAGCCAATTGTCATGGATAAATTTTTGTAAAAGGATCCCTATCATGATGTAACACCTCTTTGGCTATCAAGAATTTGAATCAAAGATGTCTCTTTTTCTTCCACTTGCACAAAAAGTCAATGTCTCTTAAATTCTTTTATTAAAATATGAAAATGTTTATATGAATACCTTAATAACTTGTATTAAACTAGATCCTTAGATTGTAATATAGGGCCACCTACTGTTAACCCTACTAAAATGTAGGAAAATTTTTTCCTCCTTAAACAAGTTATTTAGGCTTCATGCTTTACCAAAAAGGACTACTAGTGTTATCAAGATACTTAATTTGCTTTTCCATTTTGGAAGAGCTTATTTGAGGCTATTAGAAATCAATTGTGCTTCAGTATGGCTTACTACCCACAAATCAATGGCCAAAAAAATGCAACCAACTAAGTCATAGAAGACACACTAAGAGCATGTTATTGCAAAGAGCCTAACTAGTTGATAATATCTACCCTTAGAGAAAATTTCCTACAATTTCTCTTATCATCAAAGCATCAAGATGACCCCATTGTAGGCTTTGTATGGGCAAGATTGTATCACTCTGCTCAACTTCTTTGACCCTACTCTCAAGCGGTGGAATCCTTCAAGAAGATGCTAGATGAGATGGATGAGAAAGTTAAAGCAATAAGATAGGATATTCAAGTGCCAAAGGATCATCAAAATTCCTATTCTAACCTTGGAAGACAATGTTGAATCTTCAAGGAAGTGGACATGTTGTTTCTCTGTGTCCACCAAAAGAAGAGTTTTCTATCCTTGGGTGAATTCAAGAAGCTAAATGCAAAATATTGTGGAGCTTACAAGATGATCAAGTGCCTATAAATGATAAATACACATTGCAACTTTGTGAGCACTTGAAAATTTGCAATTGCTTCCATGTTAGCTCACTAAAATCCTATGCACCCAATCTTGAGCATGTTCTTGATGTTCAACAAGTTGAGATGCCAAGCCAAGGAGTAACTTGAAAGAGTACTTGATGTAAAAGAAAGTACCCTTATAAACACAACTATTAGGGAATACCTTGTCCAATGGAAAGGCTATCCTAAAGGAGATGCCAATTGGATTGATGATGGAGACTCTTTATGTAAAAAACCCCCCTTGTCCAGTTATTCTTAAGAGTAAAGCCCACCTTGAAGAGAGCAAAAGGGCCAAGCCTTGATGAGCTACCATGCCGAGGAAAAGTGAAATTGGGCAATTTGAAAAGGATGATAAGAAGAGAAAGGGCAATTACAAATGGTCATCATGTTATGGGATAGTGTTGATGGATGGATGGATGGATAGAGAGAGAGAGGGGGGTGGAAGGAAGATAGAGAGCAGCTAGAGGAGGGATCAAAGAGAGAGATCATCAACAATTCACAAAGATTGAAAGGATACATCACCCCATATCTTCCTTATCTCCATCAACCTTACAGATCCCCCTACTCAATCCATCATCTCTTTTTTACTCCCCCTACCCTTGTAGCCCCCTTTGGATCTCCATTCTACCAAACTTCCAACCCTCACTCTATTGTTTGAAGATTCAAGGACAATTCCCAACATAGAGCACCTAGAAGATATATCAAATTCATCACAAAATCCATAATCACTTCAATATCCTATGTTGAAGATGTGAGGTGTCCACCAGTCTCAATCCAAGGCGTACCTTTTAGTAGTCCATTAGTAGGTTTTCCAAAATGATGCCGCTTGGCGCTCCCTTGGAGTATCACAGGGTTTGTCACTTAGGCCCTATTGAGTCTACATCATCGTAATGGAAGAGTTTCAGTTGAACCCACTAGGATCAACCTAAATTTCCAAATTTCTAACATCAGACGGGTCTCCTAACAACTGGCTAGTGTCAATAATTTCGAGTTTCCACTTCCTATAGGATTACTCGAACTAAAGCAGACTCGACATTACACTTGGTTCAAAGAGAATGGGAGACAGAGGAAAGTGCGGTATGTCAACCCTCTTGCTCATAAGACAAAATCCCATTCTAGCCCCCTAAAACAATGCAAGTTGGTTCTACCTAATGATGACTAGCTAGTCAATTTATCGTCTTCCTATTTCTAACACCGATTTAGAAAAGGTCCCAGCTAATCGGGACCATCCTATTGTTGGATGAACCCGTCGGGGGTCACACCTACCCGTTTTCCTTTGATGACAGTATCATCTTTAGTTTTTTAATTACCTACAGCACATTTATTGAAACATATACAACCAGCTTTCTTAATTAGTCTATTAAATCATAGGTTCATTCACGTAATTTTTTTCATGGATATGCATACAATTCAAACAGCCCTTGAAATTTTTTAAAAATCATTTATTATATTGGAATTTTATTACAATTTCTATCTTTTTGATTCTGTGGAGGATATACATAATTCCATGAGGGTATTCTGTCCACCAAGATTACTCGCTTGTAACTAGTATTAGGGTTACAGGATCCCGTCCTCCTGGGTCACTAATGGGCTCGTTAGATTCTAGGAGTAATGCAAAATTTAGGCCAAAGCCCCCCCTAGCACCCACATTTCCTACTACTTGTGACTATCCCTACAGACAGACCTTTCTGCTATGGAGCCGGTCTAAGCCTCTTGAAGCGATAATCATGATCCCCTTGGAGTAGGGTCTCGTAGCTAGCTTGGGGGTAGCCTAGCGTGATCTTTCCTTTTATCCTGTTTGTCAATGTTTTTAATCAGAGATCTAGATTCTAGCAAAAACAAACAATCCTTTCAAACAATGACAATTACACCATCGTGCAATTCAGAGCTTCACATAGCCAAGGTAGATCCTTAACCCAATGTAACCTTACATTCTAACAAGGATTCTCCTTCCCATAAAGAAGTGTTGAGTACAAATCTTTCAACGTTGTTAAGCAGGAGACGAATTTCAACCAACATAAGCGAAATTTCTTTAGTTGGTACTTAGAAAAATATTGCAACATAATTTAACAAGATGATTTACAAGATTCTTTAAATAGACTTTCACTTTTTAAGCATTAATCAAATCCTAACCATTGTTGTGTTTGGGAATAAATATATCAAGTTATTTTACTAATCTTGAGTGCACATAACATCCTTTACACATTTCATGCAATAACCTCCGGCAACTATTTCCATCATAATTCTACGAATTATAATCTCTATTTATCTATCTACAAATCATAGGTAGCAGTTAACCATTTGTGCATGTATTAATACGCTCTCTAGATGAAACTGACATCTTATGTAAGCGTAAATGCAAAAGCTAATATTTTATGTACTAAATTTTGAAAAAAATCTTATTATTTTATGTGGCAATATGAAAATAATAGCCTATCTCTGAGTTATGAACAACCTGGTTTGGCACGATGTCATTGGGAATTTTGTTGTTGTCTTTGCTTGCACTTGCGTTCGCCACACCCGATGTTCCGTTTTGGTAGTGGCAATTCCAGTAATTTTGGACATTCTTGTATCTCTAGCAATACCTGTTGACTGGTTGCAGTGGATTTCATGGTCTTTCCACCTCATTGCTTTGGAGCCATCATTCGTGAGCAAGTTCGAGAGATAGAGAAGGTGGAATGAATTCAGGATGGGAAAGCGTGAGAGCAACTTGTTGAGTTAAAGACCAAGACAGGGGGAGAGTTAATTCGTTTCCTTTCTAACTCCCTCTCTAATTCCCTCTCTCATAGCCTCTCAGGATCTTCTTCCCTCTCTCTCTCTCTCTTTCTTTCTGATTCCCCCCTCTCTAGCTCTCTCTCACAACCTCTCGAGGTGGGGGGTATCCCGCTACCTCCCTCTCTTTTCCTCCCTCTTGCTCTATACTCCTGATAAGGGCCTCTTCCCTCTTACTCGAACCTCTCTCAATTGCTCCCCATGCCTCTTATTTATAGCTAAATTAGAGAAGAAGAGTTGTGGCTAAGAAGAAGAGCTCTTTATGAAGGGAATCTTGGCAAAATTAGAAATCTAAAGCTTCTAAGATGTAATCTAATGCTCAAATCGCAAATCTGATGGTTCTGTTGGCTTGGAAAGGGGGATAAAACCCAAGGATGCCTCAATATGCTTGGTCAGAAATCTTCCAAATAACTCCTTCTTCTCCCCGTTTTGGAGTGATGTTTGCTACCTGTAAATTGCGGTTGCAATGCGTGCAATTTTGCCAATCCTTATTTTTACATTAAATCTCCAAAATTGGCTGAAAAAATGACTTTATTTTTTTACATGACACCTTGTTTTAGAAGTTTCCATAGCTTTTTAGGATATTTACAGTAAATAATATCCAAAATATACTAGTTTTGTCCAAAAATCTAGTATTATTGGACCATCCATACTATAGACACTGACACTAATGACTAATATGGCTCATAACTCTCGTTCACGTGGTAGTTTACATGACAGGTGGCTACAATCCCTGTCAATCTAGAAAAAATATCAAGTTTCAATCCTCAGGTTTTTTTTGCTTGAGATCTTCTCTATTTAATGAATTTAGAGTTCAAGTCCATTTTGTGAGAAGTCGAGAAAATTTTAAATCAAAGTCAAGATATCACATCCTCTCCCCCTTAGAGGAATCTAGATGTCCTCATCTCGAATGAAACTGGGGATATTGGTTACATAGTGACTCATGATTAATCCAAGTGGTATCCTCTTCAGGGAAATCTTTCCACTGGATGATATATTCACTAAGGGTTCTATTCATCAATTTTATCTCCCTTATATCAATTACTCTGTCAGGTTGTAGCTCAAGGACTCCTTGGTTAGGTATTACAACTTGTTGATCATCAAGGATATGGTTAGGGTTAGCTACGTATGCTTTCAATAAGCTAACATGAAATAAATTGTGGATTTTAATATTCTCAAGGAGTTGTATCTTGTAAGCGCTTGGTCCTAATAAGCACTTGAGAACCTTATAGGGTCCACAATATCTTGGACTTAGCTTCTTAAATTCTCCTAAAGACAAAGAACTCTTCTTTGGATGGACATGGATGAAGACCATGTCTCCTTCTTTGAAGATTCGTTCTTGCCTTTTTAGATCAGCATACACCTTTTGTCAGTCCTTGGTAGCTTGAATATATTATTTGATAATCTTGATTTGATCATCCACTTCTTCTAACATTTTTCTTGAATCTTCTATCCTTAGAATAGGATCGGAAAAATCAAGTGGCATATGGTAATGTTGACCATATGGTGTGTGAAATGAAGTCATCTGAATACTTTGATGATAGGATGCATTATAAGCAAATTCCACTAAGGGTAGATATTGTGTCCTCCTTTTAGGTTCCCTGTTGCAATATGCGCAAAATATCCTCAATCACTTGATTAACTCGTTCTTTTTGCCCATAAGTTTGTGGATGATAAGCAATGCTAAAACAAAGTTGGGTTCCAATGGCTTCAAATAAACTCTTCCAGAAATGTGATGTGAAAAGAGAATCATGATCACTAATGATCCTTTTAGGTAACCCATGTAACCTAAAAATCTCTTTTACCAAAATTCTTGCAATATATTGTTGCAGGTAAAGGCGCCTCCGCCTAGCCGCCCGTGTATTACTACACTGACATCACCGCCACTGCACACTGCAGGTGGCGGGCACCCGCCACCGTCACTTTATTCTTTATTCTTTTAGTGACAGTTTGAATAAAGAAAGGCCCGGTCACACATTGTAACTGTTGGAGTTTCCATTTCTTGTCTCTCTCTTTCTTGCTCTTGCTCTCCCACCATAGCTCTTGAGTGCAAGCTTCGATCCTTCTCACCTTTCAATTGGTATCAGAGCATGGCTTCCCGACTCTTGAGCTTAGCTCGTGGCATTCTTAGCTTCCCATTGACTCCCCACTCGCATTGGGTCTCCTTCCCGACAGCCATAGCTCATTCTCTTGAGCTCCCGTTACTCCCTGGCTTCCCAAGATTCTTCCCGGCCTATTGAGGCACCAGCAGGGCATTGACATTGAGGTATTGCTTCATTATTTCAAATATTTATCTCAATCCACAGGTCTAGGTAAACAAGGTTTCTCACAGGTTGTGGGCAGCCATAGCTCACACCTCTTGGAGCTTCCTTCACCTGGATCTTGCTTCCAACCTATTAAGGCTTGTCGAGGCTTGGTGTCTTCTTTGGCCCCCATTTGTGTCCCCTTTGGGCCCCATTTTTGACACGTGGAACAACAAACTCCCCCAGTCAACTCACGTTTCTTTTATGCCTGTTTCAAAATCTGGCTCAAAAATCACTCTTTTTGTCATATCTCGGGCATTCAGAATCCGATTCAGGCACGGTAAGAGTCTAAGTTAGGGTTTTGGCACACTCCGGATGCGATGGTGATGTCGGATTTGCCAAATTTCTGATGACAAAATATTTTGCAACAGATTTCAGGTCTGAGATAGCATGTATTTGTATGCCTATGGCTTATGTGATGCTTCTACTAATGTTGATTGATTGGGGGATTGAAGCTACATGTAATGCTATGATTTTGGCCTGATTGTAGGGCTAGAATACTCAGTTTATAATAGTAAGTGCATGCTGAATACTCTTGGGCCGAAGCTATCTTTCATGCTTTGACATATACCTATTGGTTCTGGATGTATGTCTTGGGTTATGTTATGATGTATTGATCATCGACGGACGACTTCGAGCTTGTCATTGCAGGAATGATGGATATGGAAAGCATGACAGTGGCAGTGGCCGTGGATGGAATTCTCAGAAATCTCAATCCAAGTCTCGTGGGAAGTCAAGTAGCAAATCTCGTGGTAGGAATGCAGATATTACTTGTTACCATTGTGGGAAAAAGGGCCATATCAGCCACAATGCCATGAACTGCGCAATGAAAGGCGCAAAGATAAGGGGAAAGACAAAGTGCAGGATAAGTCTTTTGATCGCAGCATAGTGCCTGCAAAGTCCAATGTTAAAATTGAAGAGATCAATGTTATGCAGCCTGAGGATGTTGATGATGATGGTTATATCCTTGCAGCTTCTTCTAGTGCTTCGCAGATGACAAAGATACACTCTATGTATGTACAGTGTTGGCTCTTGGACTTAGGTGTGTCCTTTCATGTGACATCTTGTCGAGAGTGATTTCATTCATACCGTACTATTTCGGGTTCTGTGCCCTTGGGTGATGACATCTCTCTTGACATTGTGGGCATTGGTGATGTTAGGCTATAGTTTCCTTCTGGCAGCAGTTTTGTTATGCAGGATGTACGTCATGTACCTGCTTTGACACGTAGTCTCATGTCAGCTGGATAGCTTGATGATGCAGGTTATCATGTATCTTTTGGAGACTCTGCATGGAAGATCACTCATGGCAGACTTGTGATTGCGAGAGGTGCCAAGGCTGGCATCATCTATCCCTTGATTGTATCTGCTTCTTTCCTTGATCATGTTTTGTCTGTGGGTTCTATCCCACATGTATCTCTTTGGCATGCCCATTTGGGCCATATGTCTTTGAAGGGAATGAAAATGCTTTCTGGTTTGCAGTACTTACCGCCCCTTGATTATGCATGTTTTTATTCATGTGAGCATTGTCTTTATGGCAGGCAGACTAGGTCTACACATAAGAAGTCTAGTAGGACACACATGAGTGAGCCCTTGACATTGGTACATTTGGATGTCTGTGAGCCCATGCCTTGTCAGTCTATGGGTGGTGCCAAGTATTTTGTTACTTTCATAGATGATTTTTCACGAAAAGTTTGGGCTTATCCTATTAAGTTGAAATCCGATGTCTTGGCTGTGTTTCAAAGATGGCTTGCATTGGTTGAGAACCAGTCTAGGTACAGGCTAAAATGCCTAAGGATAGATAATGGGGGTGAGTATGTCTCACGTGCTTTTGAGCAATTATGTGATGAGAGGGGTATTAAGCGTCAGTTGACCGCCCCCTACATTCCCCCCAAAATGGTTTGGCTCAGCGGATGAATAGAACCATCCAGGAGCATGTACGTAGCATGCTTAGCCATGCAGGCCTACCACAAAGCTTTTGGGATGAGGCAGTTAGTACAGCTGTGCACATCATAAACAGATCACCTTCTAGTGGTTTGTATTTCTAGGTTGCCGAGAGGAGGTATGGACTGGAAAACCTCCCTCTTATGTGCATCTCCATGTCTTTGGATGTGAGGCATTTTGCCATGTGCCCACGAACAAGAGAAGTAAGCTGGATCTTAAGAGTGTCAAATGCATTTTCCTTGGTTATGGGGATGCAAGCGAGATGGGTTACCGTCTCGCCTGGGATCCGCAGGCGTGGAAAGTCATCCACAGTCATGATATAGTCTTCCATGAAGACAAGATGCATAGGCAACCTGAGAGAGTTGTTGAGATCCGCAGGGTCATATTTTAGGAGGAGCCGAGAGCTCCCGCACAGCCAATTGGACAGCCTACAACTGCACCAGATGCTCCTGGTCAGGGTGTTGGACAGGTAGCTGGGCAGACAACAGAGCCTGCCGTGAGACGGTCTACTAGAGACAAACATCCACTTGATAGATTTCAGTCCTCGATGCATTATGTCTTGGTTACAGATGCAGGAGAGCCTTTCACCTATGATGAGGCTATGCGCAGGGGTGACAGTCACTCCTGGGAGAGGGCTATGCAGTCTGAGATAGACTCCTTGCATAAGAATGAGACTTGGGATTTAGTTTCCTTGCCTGAGGGCAAGAAGCCTTTGCCATGCAAGTGGGTGTACAAGCTGAAAAGTACACGTGGACACCCCAAGCAGGCATACAAGGCTAGATTGGTAGCAAAGGGTTTTAAGCAGGAGCATGGTGTGGACTTTGATGAGGTCTTTTCTCCTGTGGTTAAGATGACCACCCTGCGCTTAGTCTTGGCTTTGGTTGCTCAGCTTGACTTGGATTTATACCAGATGGATGTCAAGACGGATTTCTTACATGGGGACTTGCATGATGAGATTTATATGGAGCAGCCTAAGGGCTTTGTAGAACCTGGCAGGGAGCACCTAGTGTGCAAATTGAAGAAAAGTCTTTATGCCTTTATGCAATCACAGGGCTACAGTAGGAGTGCTATGGATCCGTGTCTTTATACGAAGAAATCTCGTGATGGTTCTTTATTGATTTTGGTACTCTATGTGGATGATATGCTGATAGTAGGGAAAGCTCATGATGAGCTAGATGCTCTTAAGGCTCAGCTCAAGAAGAGCTTTGAGATGAAAGATCTGGGATAGGCCGCTCACATACTTGGTGTGCGCATTAGACGCGACAGGCATCAGGGACTTCTCTACTTATCACAGAGGGAGTACATCCATAAAGTCCTTGAGTGCTTCCGTATGCAGGACATAAAGCCTATTGGCTATCCATTGCCTTCTTATGTGAAGGTATCAGAGGCTGATTGTTCGTAGACAGATGAGCAGAGGGCCGAGATGGCCAAGATTCCCTATGCATCCGCAGTGGGCAGTCTTATGTATGCCATGATAGCCACTCGTCTAGATATTGCCTTTGTAGTTGGTGTTGTGGCACGCTATATGGCTACACTTGGCAAGAAGCATTGGGATGCTGTGAAGGGTATCATGAGGTACATGAAGGGCATTGTAGATATGTGCATATGCTATGGCAGCCATGATACAGGAGTCGTGGGATACATTGACTCTGATTATGCAGGACATATAGATAGTAGGAAGTCCACTTCTGGCTATGTATTCACCTATGTTGGAGGTGCTGTTTCTTGGATGTCCAAGGTGCAAAAATGCACGGCCCTTTCTACTACAGAGATTGAGTATGCTGCAGCCACTAAGGCTTGCAAGGAGGCCATTTGGTTGGGTCATTTGGTTGGGTCATTTGGTTTCTGACCTTGGTATTGCTGTTGTCCCTACACTGCATTCAGATTCTATGAGTGCTATTCAATTATCCAAGAATCCGTCTGGTCTTCCATGCGAAGACAAAACACATTGAGATGAGGTATCACTTCATACGTGGGGTCGTTGAAGACAAGTCTGTTGACCTTGTCAAGATCTCGACTGACCAGAATCCTGCAGATCTACTCACGAAAAGCCTCTATACAAAGCATTTTGCCTTCCTTAAGAGGTTGATAGGTGTGGGATGAGACGATGTCTTTCATAATCCTGTTGTACATGTGTACATGTTGTACTGTCTTTTTTCCTTTTCACTCCTCACTAGGGCAGATTCACCTTTAAGTGGGAGGTTGTTGGGGGTAAAGGTGCCTCCACCTAGCCACCCGTGTATTACTACACTCACAGTCACTGCCACTGCACACTACAGGTGGCGGGCGCCCGTCACCGTCACTTTATTCTTTATTCTTTTAGTGATAGTTTGAATAAAGGAAGGCCCGCCACACATTGTGACTGTTGGAGTTCCCATTTCTTGTATGTCTCTTTCTTGCTCTTGCTCTCCCGCCATAGCTCTCGAGTGCAAGCTTCGATCCTTCTCATCTTTCATATATGAAGCTTTGTAATTGGTTTTTGTTGGAATAAGATGAGTGACCTTTGTTAGTATGTCTATTATTACCATTACTGAGTTATATCCTCCTTGCACAAAAGGTAATCCAACTACAAAGTCCATGCTAATAAACTCCTATTTCATTTTGAAAATGTCAAGTGGCTGGAGTTTTCCCGGTAACTTGACACGTTCAGATTTTACCCTTTGGCAATTTAGACATTCAGTAACATACTTAAGTACATCACCCTTGATTCTTTGCCAATAATAGCTTTTCATGACAGCATTAAGAGTTTTTGCATACCCCACGTGTCCTAAAAAAGGAGAGTCATGTGCTTCCCAAAGTATCCGTCTCTTGAGAGTCTGATTTGAAGGAATGCATAGTCTCATTCTAAAATAAACAAGTCCTTTGAATTGAGATCTTATTCCTTATTTTGAACTTTCCAAAACAATTGTTGATAGTCTGGGTCGTTATTTGCTTTCATCCTTAGTCAACTCGATGATAAGATTAGTTGGCATTGATACCTTTGTAGCCAGAGTTTCTGCCCTAGATGATTCTTCGGCGATAAGAGCATTAAGGAAGGCTTTACGACTAATGGCATCTATTACTACATTTTCTTTACCAGGTCTGAACTTAATTTCAAAGCCATACTCCTGCAGAATTTCGATCCACCATCCTTGCCTCATATTGAGATCAGGCTGAGTAAAAATCCACTTAAGACTTTTATTATCTATGACTAAGGAAAACTTATTTCTAAGAAAGTAATGTCTCCATAATTTGAGAGCGTGAATCACAGCTAACAACTCTAGGTCGTGAGTAGCATATCTCTTTTCATGGGCTTTCAATTTTCTCAAAGAGTAAGCTATAGAATGACCTTCCTGCATTAGTACACATCCCAATGCAAGAGAGTTGGAATCTATGGCAACTTCAAATTCCTTGCTTAATTTAGGTAGCCTTAAGATAGGACCAGTTATCAAACTATGCTTTAGTTGCTCAAAGCTAGATTGTTCAATTGGCGTCCAAAAATGGCAACTTGCCATCTAATGAACTTAAATTGACAAACAAATGATTTAATGCATTTTGAGCCACTTGCTTTTGCTTAGAAAAATCTGGCATCTCTTGCTTTTTACTACAAATGCTTCATTTTTTACTTCATTGTTAGTGCCTAGTCACACAAATGCTCAAGTTACACTTTTTTAAATGGGCCATTTAACAAACACTATTGATGAATGGATGCTTCCAATGCATTCTAGGCCACCTACGTTTACTTAGAAAACTCCAGACCTCTTGATTTTTACTGCAAATACTTCATTTTTTGCTTCAATTTTGGCAAAATACACCTCTCAAAGGAATTACAAGCAAAGCCCTCCTGACTCCTTGGTGCCTTCTATTTAAAGTTCCTATGGAGAGACCTCTCACATCCTATGTAGCACCTAGAGTGGACAATCAACTCCTTGGTGAAAGAGCTCAGTGTCTAGCCTTGGCATAGGCCAAGTACACACCTCAAATTCAACATCTATTCATATAGCTTGACTTAGAATACATAAACAATCAAACAATCCTTTGTAATATATCTTGGTGAAAGAGCTCAATGTCTAGCCTTGGGGGAGGCTAAGCACACACCTCAAAATCAACATCTATTCATATAGCTTGACTTAGAATGCATAAACAATCAAACAATCCTTTGTAGTATATCAAGAAGTCCTTTCCAATATAATCAATGCATAGCCTTAGCATATCTCTTTGAGAGAAACTCAATCTTTGGGGGTCGTTATGGGATCTTTAACTTAGCCTAGACCCTTCCATAGAAATTTATTTGTTTCGATGTTCAAGTTCATATCTTGCAGATGTCTTAGGTCTCCCTCAACCTTAGCCTCTAGTTTAAATGACTAGATCTCATCTTTGTGGTTTATTCTAAGGGCATGGGAAGCCCTCCCTTGTAATGGAATCTTGGAAGAAGGTCCTCCAAATGTGTAGGTTTGACGTTTTCTTAAACCATTCAATCTTAAGTCTTGTGACCAAAATAATGCCTTACTACTCAAAGAAAATATTTCCTAGTTAAGAAGACAATATTCTACTAATCAATCCTTTCAATGAGTATGATTTCTTCAAGTATAAGACATCAAAATAATATCAAGCTTATCTTAACCTTGGTTCTCATTTTGGCATATATGATTCCATGGAAGCTTATAATGTACTATCCACTGTACTAACTTTTGTTGAGGAAATGATTGGCTATTAACTCTAGTACCCTTTTTGAATTATAGCCTTAAAACAATGGGGTCTCCTATAAATAATTCAATAATCGTTCCATATTTTAATGTTTGAAAATCTAATCAATTTGCATAGTATCTCATATATGGATTAGGTTCCATCATTGGGGGGGATACTCCTTAAGAAAATTCCCTCCCAAGAAACCATGCTATTGTCCCTCTACTCAAATCTAAGGTACCCATGAGGATCCTCAAAATTGAGTAGCTATTCTATGCTATATTGATTCTTTCATTTAACAATAAATACATCAATGGGTATTGTAATGAAGAATATATAACCTAGATATAAATAGAGGCATTTGGGCTTGAGTTGGTATGGGAGGAACCTTGTTCATTCATGAGATCTCTTGCTCAACTCGAATGTTTCTTCTCATGGGACCCATCACAAATACACAAACTCTTCTAAATGGTCTTTGAAGTGAGCTTCAACAAAGCTAAAAAGAGTATTGGGCTAGGTGAAGGGAACTTGGTGAATGACTATAGATAGGGTAGATTTTTGGACAAAACTAGCATATTTTGGATATTATTTGCTATCAAGACCTAAAATAGGCCCAACAGTGGCTATAAGCACTAGTCGGCCTCTAAAACACTCACAAGACAACCCCACATGGCCTCGCAGACAGGAGCATCCAAGGGGCATGCTGCCCTAATCACTATTATACATATTGCATTTGTAGTAGAGCGTAGTCCAACGATTATCATTCCTTACTCCTCATAGGGAAATCCCATACATCTTGTTATAATATACCACGTAACACAAACATAGGAGACAATCCTACGGGTGAATGCCGTGGCTCCACTGCAACTCTTTTACACCAAGAGGATTAGCCCCTCGATGTGCTGCTCTAACATAAAGAGCATATGAACAATCTCCACTCTTATATATTTTGAACGATCCAAGAGATTTGATATTTCCTTACCAAGCTTGCCCCAGGGAACCGTTCATCTACCCTATAGCTCGAGTTTCCTTACACACTCCACGTAGATCATTGTTTGGAAAGCAAGTGCAATGCATCCAAGTTTGATACCATGTTATGCTCAATGCAAGTGTGGATGACCATTGTGCTCAAGAATTTTATCATTAGAAGCCAGCTAGGTGAAGTACAAAAACAACCCTTCAATGATTTTCCAACTACTTAACTTAAACGATAATCCGTCCTATATGTTATGCATGGCCAAATAGATCAAAATTTGCATCATTTTCAGCAACTAACCACTTTCACAAACCCTCTTTCCTCCTACCGTTTAGGTTTTGAATTCGTTGGGTAGGTGTAGCATTTATTTATGTAATTTTTTATATAAAAATAGATAAAAACATACTATAACATAGAAACAAAGCTTGACTAAGGCGGCTTCATCCTCATACTCCAGTCTTGTTATACATTCACAAACATAAAATGTAAAATTTCTTAAATTTTTAGGCGGAAAAACTAAAATTTATCTATTTTTTTCATTTATTTGTTCATAAAAATGTGATATTTTTTAATTTATCTGTCTAGACTGATCATATTGACTGAACATTGATTTTTCTTAGATTTTTTTCCCATATGCATTCCATTTCCCAACCCGAAACGGAAGAAATCCTCATTTTCTCTCATTTAAGACACATTTTGGGTTTTAAATTATTAATTATGACTATGTACGACTGTAGGTTTTGCATTTTTTCATGTAGAGCCCTCAAACATATTGCAAACATGATTCATACAAATTTTCTTTCCATGCGTACATCATTAAATCCATTAAACATCAAAACAATACATTTTTCTTTGTAAAAATTGAGCATATCGCTTATTTGCGTGTTGCGTGTTTTTATGAAATGGTTTCGAGCAGCCAACAGACCCATCATAAGTTCTTCAACTATGTTTGACATTGCCTCCCATTCTCTCTTTGATCTTGGAGCAATCCGGTCCATGTCGGACAAGCATCCTTCATCAACCCCTTAAAGGAGAGAGGATGAGGAGAGAGAAATATTGAGTTTTGTTCTTAGCCATTAGTCAACCATTTTGCAAGGCAGATGCAGGGGTCGGGAGCTAGAAAATGGAGGAATCCAGTGCCAAGATAAAAATGGAGGGTTGCTTTTAGCCTGATCATGTCCCCTATAAAAAAATTGTCGCGCCTGAAGGGGGGGCATCACATTTTTTGTAGCACTGCTTTGAAAAGGCATCCCCCCCCCAAATCATGATTTTTTAAAAATTAGGGAACCCAAGGCACCCCCTAATGCTAATGCCCTACAAATTTTCCATTTTGACCCTTTTTTTGCTTTGTCTTGTCCGACCTCCTGCAGTTTTGAAAGTTCGGCTTTCGATTTAGCTTCTGAAAATTTTTGCTTACCCCCGACTTGAGGTCATGTACTGTTGGCCACTTGCTTTGACTCAATCCGCATCTGGAAAAATTATGAAAAATCCACAAGTGCTTTTCGAAACCGCTTTGAAATCCTGTCTTTCATGGCTCATAAAAATTGCCAAATCCGTCTTCATTGCTTCTTTTGAGGAGATCCAATTCCCACCTTAAATTTGCTCTTCTCTGCATCTTTCCCACACTTTGATGGTATTTAAATTCCGCTCTCATTGGCAACCACATGGTAGGGTGACTCAGCCTCGTTGAATCCCACAAATAGATCTACATATGCATAACCACACAGAGCATCAAGGTGACACAAAAATCATGATCAACAAAGCACAAGAATAACTCTCACCCTACCCCTTGATAACATCAAGGCATGAAAATCCACCAGGGATAGGCCTAACATAATTTGACAGAAATCCAGAGCGAGTCTCTAACCAACTGCTCTAACACGGATGGGCGAAAAGCCGATCAAAGAGATCATCCTAGTGGTGGTTTGAACTACCTACCTAACTTAGGACAACTGGACTAGGACCTCCTATGAGGCGAGGACTCCTATAGACTGGTCATTATATTCTTCTTATAACACATTTTCCGTTCAAGGTTGCACACTCAAGCATGTAAAAAGGAGGGAGCTGAGCATAGAGTGACCCAAAGAGATCAGGGCATCGGTCTTAGGTCCTGACTCAGTATCCAAGAACATGCCAAGCCCTTGTGAGGTGACACTTAATCCTTTTTTTATGTTCACTTTCATTTTCTCTCCAACCTTCCTTTCTCTTTTCTTTTCAGCTAGCTACTACCCCTAGGAAGGCAAGGCATCGGCCTTGGGTCTTAACTCATTCATAGGAACCTACCAAACCTATGCAAGGCGATAATCAATTGCTTGGAGTAAATTTTTTTCCCCTTCCTTTTCTTATTGAGGGGTTAGAACCCCTTTTTATACACCTTTGTAATTTTTATCTTTAGATACATTTAGAACTTTCTCTTCTTTGATATTTAGGTAGGCTTCTCTAACTGCCTCACACTAATAGGGACTCCTAGGATAACTGTCTATCAAGTAGGAAGGACATGGGTCACAAGGACTACCCTCTAACACAGGTTTTTATTGCATTACAATGTCCTAATAAGAGGTAGACAACTACTAAAATCTCCCCTAGATATACATGACCAAACCCGAGGACTTTATGCCTTAATCCCCGGTCCTCAACAACAAAAAGAAAATAACCCCCACATACACATATAACATTATCTACTTAATGAAAAAACTCAAAAAGGGGATGATACCACCTGGAATGGCCACAAGAAGCTCCTCCGCCGCAAAGGCTCCCTCCAGGCACCTCGTCCAACTTGTGTGATGCAATCACTAAAATAGAAAACCATCAAATGTATCTACACCAAACAAACATATGGCCCTCTTGGCCTAAGGACATATTCCATTTCACACCCAACAAAACTAGCCCTCTTTGCCAAAATAATAAAGCATTTAAACTCAACAAAACCGGCCCTCTTGGCCTAAGGAAATCATGTTGAGATGGCAAGCTCAACATGTGCGGACATTGATGATGGACCGCCTGGCTAGATGGGTTTGCACATCCACACTTAGCACGTTGGTGGTCATTATGATACTCACATGGCCACTGACTTATCACTTATTATATTTAGTTTGTTACATCTACCTACAACTGGAAAAGATATAGTGCCAGTCGATTAGTGTAATCGGTTATGCACTGTTTAACTTAGAAGGCCACTTTCCTTTATGTTGTATCTTATCTATACTTTATGTACATTGTATAATGTGTGGAAGAAGAAAAATCAGCAAGAAAACGTTTTGGCCTCCATCTCTCTTCTTGTGTTCTTGAGTGAGCTTTCTCTTGTGTATACAGTGTGTGTTTGGCGGAACAGCTCAAGCAAATCCCCCCATAACACGATTCTTGACATGGTATCAGAGCCGCGCCTGTGAGAGAGGATGATTTTAAAGGCTAAAGTGAAGGAGAAGAAGCAAATTTCGAGCAAGTAAGTAACGAGTAAGAAGCTCTCCCATTCTTTCACTCTCTCTCTTGGATAGTGTCTGTGGAGGCACCAAAAGCAGGGTAGAGCAAAACTCTCAGATTGCTGTGAGATTTGGTGTGCAAGCAGAGCACTATATATTCTATAGGTTAGCCTTTTAGGGCCAGCCCGTAGTTATTTTGGGCATCTGAGGCCGTTTTAGGCCCCGTTTTAGAGTCGCAAGGTTGCGGATAACAGTTTCAGGGTACACTGTGATTTTGGCTGTATTGACTAAAAGTGGGTGCACATGTTATAGATTTTGAATCTATAATTTTTGAGGTGTTTGCAAGAAGCAAACATAAGGTTTATCTGCAAATAGGTTGTAAATTACATGTACTATTGAGCAATCAATGAAAAAGGTTGTTGGATGTATTGTTGTACATGTGTTGTGAAAGATTGCATAAGAAGAGGACGTTTGGTCCTACCGTGTGCCTCTTTGTAGATTGGTGGCTCATGAGGTAGTCAAATTTTCCACAGACGATGCTCAATGGTGGTTGATTCCTTCCTTTGATTCTATTAGTTATCTAGAGACTATGGGACACTTCACTGTGTCAGTTGCGGGTCCCAAAGGGGAGACCATACCTGTGAAAGCCAACAATCCAAATGATTGGGGTCCAATTTGGTGTCAAAGAAGTGAAGAGTTTGAGATGTCTCTTGGGAGAGAATGGCAAGATCTTAGGGGCAAGAAGTTCCTAGTTTGGGATGGAAACCATAGGCTAAAAACATGGTGGAGACGCATCAAAGAAAGTAAGTAATCATTTATACTTTGTCCATTATACATGTAGGCATTGAATACATGTATCCTATTCTTATGTTATTTGATTTTCATTTATAGAGTACTTCGATAATGCTCAATTTCATATTTGTGTATGGTGCACTAGCTTGCTGTGTTGTATCCTTGTTTGTGATAATGGCAAAGAACATTGAAAATCCCATTATTGAGAAGCTCGACAAGAACAAGTATCCTTCATGGAAGTTTCGTGTGACAAACTTCCTCATTGGAAAGGGCCTTAATGAGTTTGTTTCAGGTGAAGAAAAGGAACCAGAGTTAGGTATCCCTCCGACTACAGATGAATTAAAAGCATGGAAAGAATGGAATGCAAAAGACAAAAGGGTGATGTAGTGGTTATCTGTAGACATTGATAATACGATGTTGGGACATATAAAAAATGCAGAAACTTCACATGCAGCTTGGACAATTTTTGAGAACATGTTTTCAATAAATACAAAGGCACGAAAGATTCAACTCAAGCAATAGTTGAATGCCTTGAAGAAAGGAAAAATGTCTGTCAATGAGTATGTGTTGAAGGTGAGGAGCATTGCAGATACTTTGGCAGTGATTGATGCAATGCCTGATGATGATGATTTGGTTTCATCCACTTTGAGTGGACTTAACAATGAGAAGGCATGGAAATCATTTGTTACTTTAGTATATGTACGAAAGCCATTTCCAAATTTTGATGAGTTGATCTCTCTCATGATTACCGAAGAGACCAATATGCAAAAGGTGACTCATCTATCTGAAAAAATGGTGAACATGTTTAAGCATTTTACTCAAGTTCAAGAAAGGGGACATGGTAGATCCTCTTCGAGAGGTTGTGGTATGGGACATGTTAGTGATAACCAGCAAAACAGGTTTAATCAACAATTTGGTGAAATGTAGGTTTCACGAGGCCGAGGAAACTTTAGAGACAGGGGGAGCTCTAGAGGAAGAGGTGGATGACAGAATAGAGGTTTTGAAATTCTGCTATTGTTTGCCATTATTGTGGCAAAACATGCCATATTGTAGCCCATTGCTAGGCTATGAAGAATGATATTCGTAGTGGTAAATTGCAGCAAGGAAACTATGCATCGTCTTCACGACAGAATGAAGATAAAAATGAGCATCTGTTTGTCATGCAGCATATGATGAATGTAGTTATAGGAAAGGGGATACATAATGATGTATGGTATGTTGATTTAGGTGCATCTAATCATATGACCAGTCATGTTAAATGGTTTGGAGAGAAGAGGAGGTCGCCTCGACTTGTCTTTATAGCCAATGACCTGACCAAGGAAGAGTAAGCAAGTCTCATTTCTCTCTTGCAAGAGTATATAGACGTCTTTGCTTGGTCCCTGGAGGAACTTAAAGGGGTAGATCCGAGTATAGTGACTCACAATATACCCATGAAACCCGATGCAACACCGGTCAAGCAACGACCATATCCCATGAATCCAAAACATGCTCACACTATCAAGGAAGAAATTGATAAGATAATGAGAGTAGGATTCATCTACGAGATTGACCACACAGAGTGGATTTTACCCATAGTCATCGTACAAAAGAAGAACGATAAGATCAAAGTGTGCGTCAACTACAAGAAGGTAAATGTTGCTACAAAGAGAGATGATTATCCATGGCCATATACCAAACACATGCTCGAAAGAGTAGCTAGTAAAGAGGCCTACAGCTTCCTGGATGGCTTCTTGAGGTACAACAATAGATGCAAGTGTACCCTGATGATAGACACAAGGCCGCCTTTGCCACTAAGTGGGGAATCTTTGCCTACATAGTCATGCCCTTCGAGGGTTGACTAACACACTAGCTACCTTCTAGAGGCTCATGTGTGCTATATTCAAGGATATGCTTAGGAAGGAGTTAGAAGTTTTCATTGATGATCTGTGTGTTCACTCCCCTTGAAAGGAGCGCGTAGACAAACTCCGAGTTGTCTTTGAACGGTGTCGATTATATCGTCTCTCACTGAACCTCGTAAAGTTCCAGTTCTGGGTGAAGTACGGATGTATCCTAGGGCATGTGGTGTTGAAGAACGGAATCGCTACCAACTTCTCGAAAGTCAAGGTCATCGTCAATCTCCCACCACCAACAACTAATTACAAGGGAGTTCATTGCTTCCTAGGCCATACATGGTATTATCGACGGTTTGTGTTGAACTATGCATTGATCGATAGACCTCTATACAAGTTGATGATTGTATTCGAATGGACCGAGGAATGCCATCATGCGTACGAGAAACTGAAAAAGTCTCTAATCAGTGCACTAATTCTATGGGCCCTAGATTGAACAATCACCTTTCATGTTCACATTGATGCTTCTAAATTCATTGTAGGAGCAGTGATGTTAGCCGAGTGAACACAATTTAGACTATCATGTGAGCTTTGCTAGTAGATAACGCACGTATACATGAATGAATTATTCGACAATGGAGAGAGAGGGGTTAGCCGTGGTATTTGCTGTAAAGAAGTTTTAGCACTATCTTTTGGCTACACCCTTTACCTTCTTTGTTAACCACCATCAATCCCTACTCTACCTTGTTAATAAACCGTGTGCCACAGGACGCATAGCTCGATGGCTACTTCTGTTGTTAGAATTCGACTTCTTTGTGGTCGTGCATAAAGGAAAGCAGCATTATATGGCCGATCACATGTCTCGCATCCCCACAGGAGAAGCCACTGGGCAAGGCATTGTAGACAAACTATTTGATATACATCTATTCTGTTGCAAATCAGAGTTGAAAGCATGAGAGAGTGTGCACAAGAGGGAGAGAGAGAGATCAAGTATAAGAACAAGATCTTGTTTAGTCAATTGCTCAAAGTACAACTAGTATACTCTCCTCTGCTTGAGTGTGTACTTTAGGCTATTTATATAGCCTCTGGAGGAGTTAGGGTTAGGGTTTCCCCTGTCCTCCATCCATTTACATCTATCTACCCTTATCCTCTCCTGTGTAAGGAGAGTTCCTATGCTCTATCTTTCAACACCCCCCCTCAATGCTAGGTGGCATTGGATAAAACATAATAGGATGCCTCCCCTTAATTCTCAATGAGATGCCTTTATAAATCAGGCTACAAGAAAAGGTTATAGGTAGAGAGTGTTACAAGACTCAAAAGAGTCAGTCACCTGTGGATTGGGAGGCAAAGTTGACCTCCAATTCCTTGGGTACTTCTGGAACACTGGGACACTTACTGGTGATATGCCCAGTCTTTTTGCATTTATTGTACTTCATTTTTTTAGGATATTTCTTCTAAAAGTTGCTCATAATATGCCCCTTTTTGTAAAGAAGAAGCACTTAGTAGAAGCTATATAGACTAACACTTTCTCACGGGAAGTAAATGTTAAAGACCCTTCAGTATTGTTTCTCTTCTCTTCATCCAGGCATGATTGGATGGTACTTGCTAAATTTGGGTTTGGGATATTAGTTAGGGTAGTCACAAGGGTTGGAAAGACCTTCTTCATATACTTTAGCAAGATGGCAACAACATCTTCATCATGGATAGGTGCTTGAATGGAGGCAAGCTGTGCCATAAGCCCCTTCACATGTGAAATGAACTTGCTTAGATCTTCTCCATGTTTGTATTCCAAGCTAAAAAACTCAATCTTGAGAAATATCTTGGAGTTCTTCCTTATAGCACCGTAGAGCCTTTTGAGCTCATCCCATTTTTCTTTTGCAGTTGAGAGTTGGTGAATGTGATGAATTAAAGATTCATCTAAATGAATCATGATGATGGCTTGAGCCCGTTCATCATCTTCTACATCAAGGGGATTGGATGGGTCAATTACTTTGGTCCCTTTTATGAAGGGCCAGTATCCTCTTTCCATCATTTTTTATTTGACCAAAACTTGCCAAGGATGGAAATTTTTTCCATTAAATTTCCAAAATTGAAGACGGACATCAACATATGTTGTGGCCATTGGGAAGGTCTTACCACTTGTTAGAACAAGGGCAGTGTCTAGTCCCTTACAACCTTGCCACTAAATGTAGAAGCAAATCAAACAATTGATATCAGAGTTGTAATGAGGAGAAAGGTTGAAAATAATACATATGTAATATTTTAAAATATGACTTTGGTGGTCCTTTCTTATGTGCAATCTTCTTCTGAGGTTTAATGGTCTTTTTAGGCTTCAAGGATGTGAACCTAGACTGGACTTTGGGCTCCTCCTTGTGGTATGGCTTAGTGGATGAAGCTTGTGTTGGACAAGGATGGTCTATGATTTCAATGCTTGTTGCTGATGACTCCAAGGAGAGTACAATGACACTCATCCCCTTGATTTCATTGACCAATGTACCTGAAAAAACCACACATGATTTGCAATACAAGTTTAGGATAGGATGGTCTATGTGTTTATAATTGTACACATAGCCTTACAACATAAAGTAAAGCACTCAATTGTTTTAATTTTTTGATGAAAACATTCAGATTGTGTAAGTATCAGCAGCAATAATGATTGAGCAATGTGCCTTAGTGCTTACAAGCACTCATCTGTAGTTTATGATCCTAAAGATGGTAGATGTCGGTCTTGATGACCTTGATGATGACCTTCCAAGTAAAAGAACCTCTGAAATGAAGTTCCCAGATTAGTAGCTAACTCTGGAAGAGTTGACTCAGTGATTAAATCACTGTTAGTGACCAAACATTGAAAAAATTTGAAGATTAAAGAAGCTTGAAGCTTCCTGGCTATGGCTGCCAGAGACCCACAGTTAGGGTTTGGCTTATAGCAGCCAACAGAGATGGAATTTCTCCAAACCCTCCTAGGGGAAGATGGCCCACTAGGGGGGCTATGAAATCCCTATGTGGCCCTAATGATTGCACCCTCATCAACATGCACAGTAGCTCGTAATGTCGTGCTTGCAAATCTGCGCATGTTTTTGTATTTTTAACAATGCTGCCCACCATGTCGCCTAATCCCAACCTTTGATGTGCCACGCTAAATCGCCTTGAGCTAAGGAGAAGATCTGTAGAAAAAATTAGGAGTTGAAGCTGCTTCTATTGCACACACCAAATCCTCCAAGGTTAGGGGGTCTAGCTGGCTATGGTGGAAAGGAAGGTAACTGAGATGGCAAGAGTTCTTCTTGTGCATTTAGATGTGTAAAAAGGCTGAGGGAAGCTGAAGGATCAGAGATGGCTCTGATACCATGTTGCACATCAGAGTTTAAAGCATGAGAGAGTGTGCACAAGAGGGAGAGAGAGCTCAAGTACAAGAACAAGATCTTGTTTAGTCAGTTGCTCAAAGTACAACTAGTACATTCTCCTCTGCTTGAGTGTGTACTTTAGGCTATTTATATAGCCTCTGGAGGAGTTAGGGTTAGGGTTTTCCATGTCCTCTAGTCCATTTACACCTAGCTACCCTTATCCTCTCCTTTGTAAGGAGAGTTTCTATGCTTTATCTTTCAACATATTCAGTCTATCTAGCGAAAGAGATTTTTTTAGAGCTAATTTAACGCAATACTGGGCAAATCACATAGTCCAAAGTGCTTGAGTATGGACTCCCTGAATGACCAATAGAGAAATCCTGACTTAGGCGACTCATTTGCAAAGTCCAACCTTATCAATTGATAGCAAGTTAACTCTACCAGTTAGGGCAAGATGGATTGCTACACAGATGTGTGTGCAAGCATGAAATGCATGACACTTTGCAGAAGCACATGGTGAAATAGCAAGAGAGCATTTAGCAAAGACACAACAACCCGTAAGGTGCTATAGTCTCAGCTATGGTGGCCTACTCTTTTCTGAGACACAACACAATTCGTAAAGCACTATGATGAGTGCCAAAGGATCAAGGTACTAGTTCATAGACAAATGGAGTTAAGTTTAATCATTGCAAGGCAACCATTTGAGAAATGGGGAATCAACTTCATTGGGCCCATCAGTCTCGCAAGACAATACTCACAAGCGAAATACATCATTGTTGCCACAAACTATCTCATGAAGTGGGTGGAAGCACGAGCCACAAGAAAGAATGACGCTAGGACCACTACCAAGTTCCTTTGGGAGAAGGTGATCTCATGATTTGGCTACCCCATCGAACTCGTTAGTAACCAAGGCACACACTTCATCAACGAAGTGGTCGCTCATCTCCGATCCACCTTTCTAATCATCTATCAAAAATCCTCACCGTACTATCCTCAGGCTAATGGCCAGGTTGAGTCTACAAATAAAATTCTAGTAAACATCCTGACCAAGGTAGTCTCTGCTTCACGCAGTGACTAGGATAACAAGCTCATGGCAGCTTTATGGGCCTACCACACAGCTTATAAAACGGTTGTGGGACAGACTTCCTTCAGGTTGACCTACGGAATTGAAGCAATTCTACCAATAGAGTTCTTTGTTCCTAGCTTGAGAATTGCTCATCAAGAGAGATGGGATGGAAAGGAGGCATGGATAGAGCACCTAGTTGAGCTAGAATGCCTACTAGAAACTTGACTTCTAGCCACCCACATGCTAATATGCGAGAAGGCAAGACGCAAAGGTTGGTATGATAAGCATGTGAAATAGCAAGATTTTGAATAGGGAGACTTGGTACTCTTGTATTCTGTCAAGGGTCATAAACAGAAGATGAAGTTTCGAGGGTTAGGGCCTTTCATGGTCTGCGCCTCGTAGGACAGACTACTGACTCTAGATCTTTATAGTTTTGTTATTATATCTTTTGAGAAAAGTTCCCAGCTAATTGGGACCACCCTTCTATAGGACAGACCCAAGCCACATCCACCACACTTTCCTTGGGTTGCTAAGTTATCTATTTACCTACTACATTATGTTTGACATGCAAAGGTAGCTTCCTTAATTAATCAATTTAAACACAGGTTTCTTCACGTAACTTAGGCATTGACATTAAAAAAAACAATGTCAAGCAAGTTTCTTTTTCAAATATTTGATCTTTATTTATCATAGTCTTGGAACACCACAAGTATCTTGCCCAAAGGCTATCCCAGCAATCATCAGGATTGCTGCTCCAAGTTTTGCCCGTAGACCAACACACGGGCCTCGAGATCCCATCTTGAGTCACGTCGGCCTCTTGTGCAGGATTCGGAGGCAAGGAATTTATAGCCAGAGCCTCCCCTGGCACCCAAGCGTCCTCCCACTCCAAGCAGCACCCACGGAGAGACCTCTCGCGGCGGGTTCGATCCATGTACCTGGCGCGGCTAACAATCCCCCTTGGATAGGGATAGGCAGGTAGTCAGAGGTAACTGAACCTGCCTCTCCCTCCATGCTATTAACCTGAAGCATTAAGTGTTTGGCCTTGAATTAGTTCCTTGAGCAAAGAAGTTCAAACAACGTACCTAAGTGTACAATCATGATCAATTCTGTGGTCGTTCGTATGACCAACTGCTAAGGTGTGATTCCTTCTCCCCGAATACTCCCAGCATTCGATCCTGGATCATTCGCAACTTGGCGAGATTCCAAGGGCTTGGCAAGCTAGGTTGCTTGTTTACGCTTTTTCTTTGGGTTAGGGTTTATACCCTACTGATCCCAATTATCATTACCTTAGGTTTCCTTGTACTATAGTCAAATAGATCTTGGACAACCCCGTCGTCCTTGGTTGGTCAATTTGTTTCTTGGTAGTTCACAATTGCCCTAAGTTTGACAAATCAGACCCCAAGAGAGAGAGTTGTAGTAGGGCGACTACTCAACTCTTAACAAATCTAACTTGTAATTAGAACTCGCCTTCCTTGGCCTAGGATGTAGTAGTGCCATCTTATGGTTTAATTGCAATAGCATATGACCTTGCAGACTTGATGCACGAGATAGGTAGCAATACCTATCTTGAGGAATTACATCTCCTATAATATGGCAATCTTTGATTAAGAATACCTTTGATCAAGGTATAGGATTTGGGAGTCCCATTGACCCCAATCCAAAACCCTAGTCCCACTAGGCTAAAGATTGATTTGGCTCTAGGATTTCTTGTGAGATTTTAACATTTGGTCCTTCGATCTTTAAGACGAGAACCCTAAGATCACATCCTTTTCCCTTATGGACCACTTGTCCCTAGTAAGATTTTCCAATCAGACAATCCGATGACTGAAATTATCCTCTCTAAATATCCAAGGCGTAGGCCTTGATCGATAATCCAAGCTAGGGTTTAACCTATCGATTTATCTTGGACTAGGGAAACGTCCTTGTTCTGTAGTCTAAGGTCGTAACGATAGTTTACAAGCAACTCGCTTGGTCGCTTAACATCCTTTGTTTGACAATATTACTAGTGTTCGTGTTCTAAGGCCTAGTACCCTCTCTTACTTGCAACATAGAACGATCTAAGTATGAGAACGTTGGATTAGCTCTACAATCGCAATACTAAGCAAAATTTTAACTTAATTTAACCTATCTTTTCATATTGAATGTAACTATCATTTCATGCATATTGCATCCTATATGCTTTTCATCAAATAAAATATAACCCTTTTTCTTTTTATACATTTACTTATGCATGCAAGTTATGCTATGTAAATTTACAATGATATTGAAATAAAAACATAATCTTTTCTTTTCCCATGCAAGTTACGCGAAATAGAATGCAGTTGCTTATGCGAATTCTAAATAAAATATAACTCTTTTATTCCTCTCCATAGCAACTATCTACTCTTTAATTAAACATTCTTCTATGAATTAACCTATTTGCGGTCATCACAAGGGATTTTTATTGCACAGATGCATTGTATACAACATAATTCATTCTTTCCAACATAAATTACCCAATGCAAACCTTCCAATGCACAAGAACATTGCAATATATATTTAACCTATATGCGAGATGCAACTAGGACATTAATGCATAAGTGCGTCTTTTAACACATGAACCATATATTCAAAAATGCAACAACCTTTCATCATGATGGTGCAAGAATTATAAGCACCTTGGCATGCAATTTAAAACTTTTTCGAGCATTCCTATAATATTTTTTAAAACAAAGCGCTCAATTATAGTAAATTTCCAATGCGATTAAGTTTTCCCTATGCGAATTTATACTTAAAGTACCCATATCATGCGAAAATGAAGAAGGTGAATTTGATGGAACCTGAACATCCGTCGGAGGGGTATTATCGATTCTTGTGCTTCGGGTGGGGACTCCTACACGTGCTCCTCTTGCTCTCGAGCGTGCTCCTCTTGTGTGGTGCTTTGGGGCCATCACAATTGGGATTTGGGAATAGGTCAGGTAGGTGGAGGGTGTGCTGAAATTCTCTACAAGTTGGCAATCCTTCCTTCCCGCAAGGGAACTCCCTTCACAAACGAATTGGGCCCTACACGCGATCTACGGGTGAAGTACCCCTAATAAGCTTTTAGTGGAAGCTTCTTTGGTTTCTTTCTTTCTGTCAGTCGAAACCTGACAGCATCCCCTCCTCTCAATCGTGTTGCGGATGGTGATGATGATGAAAATGATGGCGGAGCATGAGGGGTGGCATTTGCATGTCAGGCGAAACACGGGGGGCAGCGCTGAAGACGGAGTAGGGGGGCAGCGCTGAAGACCACGGTGGGGGGGGAGGCTCCCCTTATATAATGGGGAGGGGGTGGTTCTTGGGGCGAGACGGGCCACCACCCCTACACCTGGGGGGTGCACGCCCCCTCTCCTACTCTGCTCCCTCTCTCTCTCTCTCTCTCTCCCTGACATGCTGTCGGCAGGGGGAGAGAGAGCAGCATCCATGGATGGATCTTCTTCATTGTCCAACTCCTTGATGGAAACATTGAAGGTTCTCCCTGTGGCCATAACGGTGGTTCCTTGGCCATAAGCGGTTCTATTTTGACCTTGGAATTACCCTTGGCAATGCCCTCTGCCAAGCTTGGACACTCCCTCTTGAAGTGTCCGAGCTCATTGCAATGGAAGCAACGTGGGTTGCGATCATTGCTTTGTGTTGGGAATAAAGTTGTTGACAGCATTAACTCTAGCTTTCTTTCTTTGGCCTTGATTCTGACCCTGTGCTCTCTTAGTCAGAGCCTTAGACATGCCTTTATTTTTATCCTTGTAAGGCCAAATCTTGTTGTTCCTTGGTTTGGTCTGCACCTCCTGTATTATTAGAGCAGCTCGAATGAGTGTATCTTGTAGGTCCATTGGGCGCATTGATTCCAATCGAGTGTTTATGGGTGGATTCAACCCAATACAGAATTTTGACACCTGCTGTGTCATATCCATTGGAGGTGCATACTTTAGGAGTGAGACAAACTTCGAATAATATGCTTCAAGGGATAATCCTAGCTGCTTCAAGTCATAGAATTCATTCATCTTTTGTGTGCGATGGTAGGCAGGTGGCAGATACCTCCCTCGCACAGCTTCCTTAAGCTTATCCCAAGTGATTGTCCCCTCCGAGATCGCTTGGTCTCTGCACCACTGTTTCCACCAAAGTCTCGCTTCGCGTGTTAGCTTTGTGGTTCTTAAGACATTACATAATGAGCCTTGTGGTGGCCATTTTGCTAGTAAAATAACAACAAGAAAAGTTCTATTAGCTTGTTATTGGTGGCCTATCCTATTCAAAAATACTTTATTATTGTAGAAAATGTGATGTATGTCAAAGGATTGGTCAGCCTTCTAAGTGTTTTGCTATGCCTTTGACACCTATATTGGCATTAGCACCTTTTGTGTCAAGGAGAGAACCAAAGAGAGAGAAAGAGGAGAGATAAGACTACAAAAGAGAGAGAAATAGATGACTATGAAGTTCACCGAGAACTGGACTCTCGATATCTTCAAGGGCTAGTCTTTCAATACTCCAAATGGTTTGTGGACCTTCATTTCGTTAGCCAATGTGACATTAAACCTTGTGGTCTCCATAGGTGGATTATCCCAAGCGTGCAAGATTGTATGGCTGAGCACACTAACTCCACTCTCGTATCTACAATTCCCTTCCTTGTAGCATCTCCTAATGCGTTAACAGGCAAGACTATATGCATTACATGCAAATACTTAGGCATTGAGTTCAAGGTTAAGCTTGGTATGTGCATTACTACATCATGGTCAAGTAAGAAGAGAGAAAGACTAGAAAATGAGAGAGAAAGATAGGAAAAGAAGAGAAGCCATAGAAGTTGTAAGAAAGATGATGAGGAAAGAGACAATAATATATTAATGTTCTAAAAAGATGTGAAATTTTACATATCTTTCCCTTTTATACCTATGTTAGTGTGACATGGTAATATTATTATTTTTACACTAAACATCTATTTTTCCTAGCTTCTTACAATCCATCCCATCCCAAAGGTTTTTGTCCTCAAAAATAACTTACAAAAGTTGGAAAGGATGGATGAAAGAGAGTACTCCTCTGTTTTTAACTATAAAAGTAGGGAAATGAATAAAAGATTAAAGACATATAGATTGAAATGAAGGAATGAAAGTAAACCTAAGCTATATGCATGATCATGAGTGCTTCAAACGTATTTGGAGCCTTAAAGTCTTTAAGAAATAGACTCAAAATGAAGAAGATAGCTTGTTGCAAGAATAGACCCTACTGAACCAAATCTGCTACTATAACTTCTGGTAGAAGTCTCCAAAAAAAGTGTGACACATGTCAAAACATAGCTCTTGAAGAGTAATTTAACTATGTAGGTGGCATAATTTTAAAAATTGAATAGAATAAAAATATTCAAAAACATTTACTGTCAGGACTCTATCCACACCATAATTGGCTCCATAGTCATTATGCTTCAGCCACACCAATGTGTCTACCATACAAATTCCTATTTGTAAGGAAACTCATCAAGTATAGAATCAGGCCTCCAAGAAGCTTCTTCAAGTGGCAAACCTCTCCACTTAATCAAATATTCAATGATAGAGCGAGAGTGAAGCTTCTTCTCATGCTGACCTATGACAATCTCAAGAATATACTGAGTAAGGCCTTCTTCATCAATGAGTGGCAGTTCATCAATTGTATCAACAGAAGCACCATAGAAAGGCTTGAGCGAACTAACATGGAATACATTAAAAATCTTAGTAGAAGAGGGTAGTTCCAATCTATATGCCAAGTCTCTAATGCGCTTCACGATCCTGTAGGGTCCATAAAACCTGTGAGCAAGCTTATTACCAGATCCATCCTTCAAGGTAGAATAACAAGACTTGGCCACTTTTAGCAAAACTAATTCTCCTTCTTGGAACTCTAAGGGTTTCCTCTTCTCATTTGCATATATCTTCATTTGAACTTGAGACTTCATAAGATTCGTCATATACTATTGAAGAAGGGTCTACGTTCTTTTCCTCTCTTCTTTCCCATGAGGATTGATTTTCTCATTGAAAATGACTACGGGTAAGGGCACCTTATAACCATACATAGCCTCAAAGAGTAAAACTCCAATGTTAGCATGAGTGGAGTTATTGTAGGCAAACTCAGCTAAGTACAACCAAGAATCCCATGAATTTTACACATCATGAGAGAATTGACAAAGATAAGTCTCCAGCTACTTGTTTACCCTTCCTATTTGTCCCATCAGTTTGTGGATGATACTCATGAACTTTGAAACTCTATCATGAACAACCACAAGTGATAATCCATGTAATCTAAAATTTTACTCCATAAATTGATTAGCCACTTTGAAGTAGTAAATTGGGTCTTGGTTGGAATGAAATGGGCTGCCTTGATGAGTCTATTTACCACCACATATATACTATTCCATCTTTTTTTGGTAGTAGGCAAGCCAGTAATGAAGTCCATTGTAATGTGCATCCATTTTTCCATAGAAATAAGTAATGGCCTACAACAAACCACTTGGCTTTATGGGTATTGTCCCTATTTTGCTAACAAGGCATGCACTTCATGACAAAACCTTTAACATCTTTACATAGTCCTTTCCAATAAAAGCTTTTGTTGGTCTTATCATAGTTTTAAAAACTCCAAGGTGTCTAGCTAAAGGCAAAGAATGCAACTCCTCCATAATTTTCCATGTAAAAGAAGAAGTAGAGAGAATAATAAGTTTTCCATTTAACCATATTAGACCATTTTTAACCTGATAATGTGAGTTTTCCTCCATGAGAGCTTGTCGTAATTTTTGAAAAACATGGTTGAGCTCTTCATCCAAAAGATAGGCTTCCTATAATTTTTCAATCTAGTCACTACATAGCTCAGTCATAGCTCTCACTTTACATGCCCACATACGAGAAAGAAAATCAGCCACTACATTGTCTCTACCCCTCATATGAGTGATGTCAAAATCATAATTTTGTAGTGTAGCTATATATCTATGCTACTTAGGAGTAAGATTGCATTAAGTGAGGAAATACTTGAGGACCTTCTGATCACTTTAAGCTCTAAACTAGCTACCATACAAATAGTAGTGCCATTTCTTTATCGCATGTAAGATAGCCAGCATCTCGGTCATAGATATTCATAGCCATTTTTTTATCTTTAAGCTTGTGAATTTGAATTTAGGTGATCACTCTATGCTCCTGTAACAAAACAGCTCCTATGTCTCAGCCACTAGTATCATATTGTATGGTAAACTCCTTTGAAAAATTCGGTCATACTAGAATAGGAGCAGCAGTAAGGAGTTTCTTTAACTGGATGAAGCTACTACTTGTAAGTGTATCCCAAAAGAAAGCTTCCTTCTTCAACTTGTCAGTTAAAGGGGATACAATAGTCACATAATGCTTAATGAATTGGTGATAAAATGAGGATAAACAAAGAAACCCTCTGAGTGAAGTAGTGGTTGTAGGTGTTGGCCAATCCTTTCTTGTACAGGAACAAGGCCACAATGTTACCATCATCCCGCTTCAGAGCTTTAGCTTCACACCACTTGGTTATGTAGTCTATATAGACCAAGATGTATCTATTTTGTTTCCTTCTGGTTGGTGGATCAATGGGACCAAAAAAATCAATTTCCCACTTCTCAAATGGCTCTAGGGGAAGAATAGGTTGCAGTGGCATAGCACTAGATTTGGTAGGCTTTCCCATTCTCTAACAGGCATCACAATGTTTGCAGTAGTCATAGGCATCCTTGTGGAGGGTCGACCTCATCACAATGTTTGCAGTAGTCGCTTCTCTTGCAAAGTGTTCGCCACAGGGCTTGTCATGGCATGCTTTCAATACTATGCCAATTTCTTCTCCTGCAACACATCTTCACAAGACCTCACCTCTTCCTTTCTTATACAAAGCACCTCCTAATAGGGTGTAGGGGGCTAATTCCAACAGAAGCTTCTTCTCACGGCTCGAGATGCCAGGGGGATATTGTTGGGTTGCCAAGAGGTTGGCTATGTCTGCGTACCATGGGATAATAGTTTCAACTGGATAGAGAGAAGCATCAAGGAGGTTTGGATCATCCTGCTCTTCTTCGTCATCACTTTAAGGGATCTGCAAAAGATGATCAGCTAGGACATGGAAGCAATTGAGTTTGGTAACCACTTCAAAATCAAACTCTTGAAATAGAAGGAGACGTCTCATCATTCTTCCCTTCACATCAGCCTTGTTCATCAAGAATGATAGGGCTTCATGGCCCACGTAGAATTTGAAGTACATCAAGACAACAGACAGTGTTGGAACTTCTTTAAGGCAACAAACACCATTGCTAGACACTCAAGCTCTATCACTGTGTAGTTTCGCTCTCGATTGGTTACTTTTTGACTTGCATAATAGATAGATTGATCTAACTTTGAGGGGCTCTTTTGGCATAAGGCTGCACCTAGGCCTTCAACTAATGCATCAGTGTGTACATAGAACTCCTTCCTCCAATTAGGAGGTTGCATGGTTGGTGCTTCAATCAAACATTGCTTCATGGTGTTGACTGCCTTGTCACAATCATTGGTCCACGTGAACTCTGCATCTTTTCTTAGGATGCCTTTGTCACAAAGTGCATAATGAGTCTTTTGTAATAGCCCACATGGCCAAGAAATTCCTCTTTTGATGATTCACATGAACCAAATTCCTCTTTCACTAGGAGATTCAGCTTGTTCCTTGGAAATTTGAAAGGGTATCAGAGCGGTTTCAGGTTTGGTTTGAGGATGAGTTACTTCTTGGTTCGAGGACTCATCTTCCGAGGATGTATCCAAGAATGTCACATAACAAGAATATTTTGAGTTATGTTTAAGCTGCAGGGCTAGGGGTTGTTGGCAAGGTGCATCCTCATCATCTTCTCTTAGGAAGGGTAACTTTGGGCGACAAGAACCACTACTAAAGGGAGGCCTATTCTTCTTAATCCATTTCTTATAAAGGCTTTCCTTATGATGTGACTCATTAATTAGTCCAAAGCGTACGATATCCACTATATCAAATAGAAAGGGATCTTCTGCTTCCGAGGCTTCAAGAACTGCTTCCTCATCTCTGCCTTCTATGAGTAGAATAGACTCTTATAGCTTGCTTTCATAATCTTCTTTTGCATTATCACCTTCTCTTCAAATTCTATTTCTGTCTCTGTGGAGGCTTTGTAAGAGAAGCACATACTCTCTATTATGGCTTCTATCTCTATCTCTGCCTTTGTTACTTCCATGTAATAGGGAGAACAATACATCCATGCTTCTATCTCATTTTCAGAGGTGATTTCAAAAGTCAAATTGGGTTCACGCAAGAGGTATTCTCCCATGGACAAAGATTTTGCTTCCTTCAACAGCTGGCTTACAGTGCCCACTGTTAGGGACTATACCTCTGTTTTCTTGGGAAAGATTTGTTTGATGGACTCTTTGTCTCCTAATGTACCATTTGTTACTTCATTGGAGGAGTTTGTAACGACTTTGATGGAAGTAGATCCATTGCCTTTTTGCAATCCATACAACTTCAATACCACTTTGTTGGGTCCTCTGCCTAGGGTTATGGTTTCTTTGAATCAATCCGTCCTTGCTCTTGCTTTAAAAGCCAAGGTCTTACACATAGCAGAGGGTATGAGGTCTCGTAGGAATTTAGTTTTGTTGATGTCAGCCAATAATCCCTTCCTGGGAGGATTGTCTTCACGTATGGGAGAATTCCCAAAGGCTTGATTCTACTTTGGTCTGCCAATCTAATAAGCCACTGCATAGGCTGCATTCCTTGCAAGCCTAGATCATTTATTGTCACATCCATCATTATATTTATGGATGAGCCTCCATCAATTAATATTTTTGCCATAAAACATCCTTTAATCCACATGCCAATCTCTTGAGTTCTAGGATCTAGGAAGGCGTTAGCCACGTCCACTTCTTTTATGGGTTCTGGAGCTTTATTAGACTTGGTTGCTATGGAAGGAGCAATCCATAAGCATTGTCTTCTTGTCAGCATGACTTTAAATTTCTTTAAATAGCTAAGAGACAACATCATCAAACTATTAGAATGTTAGGTTAGGTTTAAAAGTGTCTAGGTCCTTAACCAAGTCATATTCTTTGATAGGATTCACAGGCTTCTCCAATCAGCTAGGGAATGGGGCAACACTCACTTTTATCTTCCCTTTTTCTTCTATGAACGGAAACATCTACGCTTCTTCTCCTTGAGGAGGTACTTCGGCATCCTCTATCTACTGGACCTCTAGTCCTATCTCTGCAATTGTCTCTGTGGCTCTATAGTGCTATATACTGCATTGTTCTATGCTGCATTGTTTTGTTTCTCCCTAAGAAGGTTGAACTTCACGGTCTTGGTAGAGGGAACGTTCTCTTTTGGAACTACGAGTTCTCCTTTATTTACACGTGTTTATGCAGCAACTTTCAATTCCACCAAATTGGAAGCATGTTCTTGGGTCTTATATTGGTTATCAGGAGTAGCTTTCACAAGAGCTAGACTTGGATAGTCTTTTGGAATATGGCCTTCTCCTTTGCATCGACTGCATAAGGGCTTGTAATCCATAGATCTTCTATGATTTAGACAATTCGGTGAGATATGACCCTTTTCTCCACATGTGTAAAGTTGATGGAAAATTTTGTCGATGAAGACGGGGAGTACACTTGAAGATTGCTTGAGACATCATTATGGTCTTGTCAAGGCCATGTAGCATAATTGAGCTCCTTGATGTCTAGCTCTTGGTGGCTAGTGACTACTTGTAGTGCTTGAAAAGTATAGTGTAATTTTCCAGTGTCTTTCATGCCTTGCTTACCACTATTGATTGTAATGGCATTGAGATGGAGTGCAAAAGAAATGGCAAGTGGTTCAGGGTGATAGGTCTAACCATAGGCGAGGTGAGCTCCCTAGGTATGTCCTGCCCTTGATGTGCCCTGAACAATTGTGGGGGATGTACAAAGGGATAGGGAATTAGGGACAGAGCCAGCCGACCAAGGTCACTGGACGTACCTAATTTGAGGACCCCTAGGTGTGGTGCTGTGATCGTGTGCGTTTTTTTTTGTTCTTTTTCTTTTTCTTTCTTTCTTTCTTTCTTTTTTCTTTCTTTCTTTCTTTTTTTTCTCTTTTTTTTTTGGAAAAAGTGAATACAATCAATGCCATACATTGAGGCTGTTAGCCTTTCATTTGGATTGAGAAATGTTGGGATTCAAAGGCTATGAAGAATTGATATTACAGAGATGATTGTGTCACCAGCCTTGATGCTAGAGGAACTGTTGTTGAGATAAAGAGATACACCTGAGATTTTGCAAACCTCTTTGTAACATGTGAGACATCAAACAATTGAGGTAGCACTTGGACTAAGCTGTGCATGGACAAGGGCAGAGCATCTTGCGAATTGAATCCTGGATGATGAAGAGACGTTCGCTCTTGTTGAGAGCGTGGCTCCTGCCCGAACATAGAGTTTGGCCAAGAAGGAGGAGGCAATCGATGATTATGCTTTGGCCATGCTCAGTTACAATATGTGCTTTTTCTACAGAGGTGTCCTTGGGTTCTCATCCAGTTGCGTTTCCGTCATGGCTTTTGTTTCTTGGTATTCCTGTCACTTCCTTCATAATGGTTCTTTGTGGGGTTGGTGGTTTTGTGGTGACTTGGATATTAAACGCTTCTAGACATTGACCTGTGTCATTCTACATCCATTTGTCACTTCGTGAGAGTATATGCTCGCTTGTGTTAAGTACACCAAACCAATGCAATCATGTTAAAACATAATTTTTCAGAATGCTATGATGTCCATCCCCTTACTTGTTAAGGTCGCATACATTAATGATAGGTGAAGGAAGTGTATACAAGTGGGGATCTTGCCCCTTTACTCATCAAAAACAAAAAGTTATGGCATGATGACTTGTCAAGCTACTTGTACATCATAGGGGCTTAGATGGTTTTGGTTCATGGTGTTCCTCCCATTCTACTCTTCAAAAAAAACAAAAAATAAAATAAAATAAAAATATATTGGTTATGTGAGAAAAGGAATTCGTCCCTGTTATGCCGACCTATTCTTCGAGAAAAGGTGGAAACACCCTCAAAAGTAGGGCAAAAGAAAAAATAAATAAAAAATAAAAAAATTATTATGGGAGAAAAGGGAGAAATTCCCTATCATAATAAGCCTTGTTACAAGAAAAGGTGGCACACACCCTGGAAAGCTGACTGTGGAAAAGGTGGTAACACCTCCTAGTCTAGGACAACCAAATGATATTGGCTTCTGATTCCTCCAACCAATGATATTTCCAATATGCAATCCAAGCACTGAATGTATTGGCTACCTCCCTAGGTATTCCTCTTCATCAACCAATCTACATTGACATCAATGCCGATCTTCATCAACAAACCTTGAGCGATGTGAGCTTCCATCCTAACCAGATAGGGATGTGAGTATGGGATACCCTCTGTATTCATCAACAGAGTGTGAGACAGAGGGTGGGTTGAGTGACAAGTCCTTGCCTTTTATATTCAACAAAGAGGTGAGATGTGTGAATGGAGAGTTGCATGCACGAAATGGGCCTCTCAATGTGCAAAGCACAAAATTGTTCCTATGCATTGCACTATAAGGCTCCTTGGCCTTCCTTCTCACATCGTATGCTGGCACATGGTGGGATACACATTTACACCATCAATTGTGCACAAGTCATACACTCTCTACACAAGTGATAGTGAGGATAAAATCAATGGGTTTCAGAAACAAGTTGCCCTCTTGTATCTATCAATAGAGTGTGAGACAAAGGTGGGCTGAGCGTGACTGATGTTTCCTCAAATAATTATTCAGAGGTGCGGATTGAGGGACATTACAACACTTGGCATCAAGTACGTTCTTGTTTCCCTATGCAGACATGGGATGGGTCTCTACTATCACCATCGGACATGTCACCCTATTCTGTACACTACACTACATGGCTCCTTGGCCTTCCTACTTGCACCTATGGTGAGATGGGGTTGGACGCACTAACGCACCATCAATTATGCACACAGGTATACTCCCTCTGAACCATCTTCCTTGTTGATTTATAAGCCAAATGTGAGACTAGTATCCATCATTATTCAATTGAGCGATGTCCGTTGTGGGGTGAGTGAGTGTTCTTTCATTCCATTCGAGTGACTGTGAGTCGAGCGCAATATCCTTTGTCATCAAGGATTTCCCATGATTCGCTTAGCAAAGCTGTCTCCTTGGGTGCTGCTGTGTGGTTCATGCCACATTGGATGTGTTATGCAAATACTTTGGTACCCACTACAGCCAACCATGACACAATACGTGACATCGACAATCAACTTCAATTCTCGAAAACATGGGCCAAGTTTTTCTAACCCTACACCTTCTGTTTCTTAGTGAGAAAAGTCATGTTTTAAGTGTAGGGATGTCAACGGTTGGTCTGATGTGTGGTCTTTGGTCCTTGTTGCTTGGTTCACCCTTCCCGTTAAGGTCTTAAGTGTGGGGACGCGTCCATGCGTGTTTATGTTGCATACCCTTTTGCATCTACTATGATCTGATCATGCATGTATACCATGTCTTGATTTTACTTTGATGGGGTCCCTTCCCCACCCACCCACCCACCCATCCTCCTTCATCCCCTTCTCAAGGCCGTTCTTTCTCCGTTTCCCTTTATTCCTTGTTTTGATGTTTTTCTATGTGAACACATCCTTTGTTCACCGGAACCCCCATCCAACCTTATAGCCTTGTTTATCCATTTGAATGGACACTTTCCTTCTTTAGAGCCCCCTGTTCTGAGCCATGGATCATGAGTTATTAATTTTTGAAGAATTTTCTGTCCCTTTCACATGTTTCCATACGAACATATCTTTTTCACATCAAAACTTCCTTGAACATTTTTCCTTTTTACTATCCCTTATTCCAATGTATGGTTTGTCTGTTATTAATTTTTTTGTAATTTTGGGTATTTTCGTGTGCGTTTGTGACTGTTTTTCCATGTGAACTTGCCTTAATCACCTCAGAATTTAAATTTGATTGAATAGCCATGTTTGGCTTAGTCCCTTGCATGATTTTCCTTTTTTCCCATCCTGATTTGGCCTACCTATTTATGTTATTAAATTTTCAATGTGTTTTTATATGTTCTTTTTTCTTCCTTTTCTCATGTAATTGCCCCCTAACGCCATCAAAACTACATTTTGACTAGATGAACTTGTCCTAACCACTTCCTCTCACATTTTTCCTTTTCACTGCCCTTCATTCCGATGCATAGATTTCTCCGTATTAATTTTTGACTTTGTTTTTATTGACATTTTTGTAACTTTTTCCATGCGAACGTGCCTGGACATCCCTAAAACTGTGTTTGACCTTACCCATCCTATCTGACCTATTCTTGCGGACATCTTTTGTGTTCACTTCATTGGCTTTCAACCATCGAATCTTTTCATATTAACTTTCCTTTTCCATTTTCCGTATGTTTTTATGGTTTTTTCTGCGTGAACAGGTCCTATCTATGTCAGAATGGCATTTTGATGTGATATGATCCCCTCACCCACCATTTCCTTCATCTTTCTCCTCTTTCTCTTTCTTTCCCTCTCTCCTTTTCTTTCTCTCTCCTCGACCCCTCTCGCTCCCCCCCTCCTCCTTCCCTACCCTCCTTCTCCACCTGCCCCTGCTCCCTCCCTCCTTCTCCCTCCCCTTCTCCTCTTCCTCCTCCTTCCCCTTCTCCCTCCTCGTCGCCTTACCTTTTACCGCATGCCGCCATCGTACTGTGGTCCTCGCTATCCTGCCATTGGCTGTCGCCTCGCCCACAGCGCCACCCCCTCTGGCCGCCCTATCCGCCATGCCTCCCCTCCACACTCCCTCCACGACTACCCTCGCTGCCTCCCCTCCACGCTCCCTCCATGACCACCTCCGCCACCTCCCTCCACGACCCCCACCACGACCTCCTTCACCTCCACCCTCTCCCACCTCCACCTTATTTACCTCCTGCTCCCACACCAACCCCACTCAAAGAACCAACAAAGAGAGAGAGAGAGAGAGAGAGAGAGAGAGAGAGAGAGAGAGAGAGAGAAACACCCCCTTAACCCCCTCACACGCTTCCTTTCCCACCTTGCACCCTGTCCGTCATGCGTTCCACCTCCCGCCTCCGTGTTGTCTCTACGTGGAGTCGTTCTTGCGGCCGTTTGCACATTGGTTTGTGTTTTGGATTCTTTTGTGTGTTGGAAGTGCTTGTTCACGCAGGAGGACGCGTGTCTCGTTTCGCCTGTGCCGCAGAATTGTCGTTCACGTGTAGTTACTATTGGGTACTTAGCTGTCCCGACTTTGATTATTTTAATCCCATAAATTAGAAAATTTGCAAAATCATTAAAATTTTGGTAAAACTTGTTAAATTTAATAAAAAATTTATTAAAATGATAAAAAATTAAAAATCTAAAAAATTGAAATATAAACACAATTTCCTTCATGTTTTTTACCATTCCAAACATATAGAATTTTTTAAAAATAAAAATAATAATGAGAAAATTTCAAAAAAAAAGTTAAAAATTCATGAAAGTGTTTTGAAAAATTCGTATAATTTCCAGCAAAGCTGATAATGCTATAAAAAGAAAAAAATCTCATTAAACCATAAAGTTTTATAAAATCCTAAAAATTAGCAAAAAATTCCGAGAAATTTTGAAAAAAATCCATTTTTCATTATGATCAGTTGATATGAGCTAAAACCTTCCAAACACATTGAAATATTATTATTTCCATAAGAAATTAACTCCTAAATGAGTCCATTTTTCACAAAAATCTTTTAACAATCCAAAAAATAGCTAGAAAATTTCCAAAACTAATAGAAAATCAAGTGGATCTTTCTGTTTAATTTTAACCACACCTTTGTTGATTCAAATAAACGAAAAACTTCCAACTTCCACATAAATATATATTATGGATTGTTTTTCGTTTATTTGAATCAACAAAAGTAATATATATAAATGAACAAACCAGTAATAGTAATATATATATATATATATATATATATATAAACAAAAAACTACACATTCTCTTTTTAATAAACACAAATCATGGGGATGGGTAACGTTGGAGTCTTGTCTAGTGTTTTTTGTTGTTGATGGTCATTAACAATACCAGTGTCATGTCAACGTGATTAGTTCCTTTGAGGCTTTCTCTTTTTGTCTTGGTCATATGGGCAAGTTGGGGATACGGTATGTCTTTTTCTTTTCTGTGCCTAATACAGGGATTCAGGGTGTCTGCTTATATTGCATCGCATGAAGCTTTCGATCGCATGTGTGTAGAGGTCATGTTGGATTTTTCTAGGCTATGGATTGCTTACGGTGGTTCGTTAGTCGGTCAAGTCTGTGTTAGTCTATTCAGATCGATATCTTATTCCTATCCTATTGTTTTGCAGGCATTCATTGTGATTGTTTGTGTGTGTGGCGTGCGTGTGTAATCCATCTGAATGGCGCCTCATACTCCTCCCCTAGTTCAGCATGTTTTGTTGGTGTCTCGTGATTACTATTTATTATTGGATTCAGATCTTATCAGCAAGGCAGGCTTAGCCAAGTTCGTAGCACTTTCATTGCCACTTATCTTAGAGGACACTGATATCTGTGAACAGTCTCTACCGTCTTGTAGTATGAAGTATGGCCCTGTAAGAGGAACAGTTATTCAACTAATGCCTAAAAGCTTGGGCAAAGCTCTATCTTTACCCTATTGAGGAGACTCTTTCCCTATTACTCGACAATTGTTCTCGAACGAGGATTACTTAAGTTGTTGCAAAAGCAAACACAAGATGTGTTGGACCCTAAGAAGGTTATTACTACCTCAGGCATCAATGTCTCCATGATCTCTAATCATGTGTGGAAGCAGTTATGCCAATTTCTTCAGGACATGTTTATGCCTTCCAAGACACCCTCTAACTATCTTTTAAAGGAGTTGTTTATAGCTTCCAAAATGGTATTGAAAGGAATGACTATTGATTGGAGTTTCTATCTTTTGTCAAAAATGGATCAACACTTTGTCAGAGCCACAAGGGGTAATGTAACTAATGTTACGTTTGGTTCCTACCTTTTTGTCGTCTCTTGGCATATGTTGCACATCCGAAGGAAGTTCCTGCCTTGCTAGTTGATCCACCAAAAGTTCATCCTCCTACTGAACACATTGATGTTGTCATTGAGGATCTTGATCCTATCCCTCATGTGGTAACTTAGAGGAAACACCTTCAAGTGGCTGAATCAACCCTAGTTCCTCCTCTAGTCTCCATTCTTGTTCAATCTAGTAGTCAACTGTCAGCTTTCCTCACAATGCCGAATCTTTTTAGAGTACATCATGATGGTACTCTAGAGATTTCTATTCCTTCTATATACAACATTTGGTAGTAGGAGATGCAATTCTCTTATGCAAAGATATCAAGAGTTCTATTGAGCTCTCGGTGACTGTGTGTATTCAACATCTCTATTCTTCTTGATATGACGAAGTTCAATAGACCAAAGAAGAGCTGAATAAAACAAATGATGAGCTAGCTTCTACTCAAGAAAGATTTTTTAATCTTTGTATCCAGATGGAGCAGCATATTAAGATTATTGATACTCAGAAAATGAAAATTGCTAGTTTGCAAACTCAGTTGGTTGACACTAAATTCCAAGTGGTTACTATGATTGTGGAGAGGGATATATTGTTAAAGGAATCTCAAGAGCTTCAAGGTTTGATAGCTTCCCAGAAAGAGGAGCTTAAATTAGTGAATACCACCCTAGAACAGAGCAACATTCAAATTTAGCAACTCAACGAGCAATTGATTCAGTCACGTTCTTCTTCACAGAGTCCTACGGTGTAGCCAGTTCCTTCTTTGTCCCCTGCGGACTTAGCAGTTCTTCAAAGACAAGCCACATTATGCCCTTTGTTCTAGGCTAAAGTGGAAAGGCTTCAGTCCAGAATGGATTTATTATGGTCTTCATTTGAGTACTTCCAGGAGTATGTTCTTCAAATCACTCATTTTTTGTGTACTATCAGCTAGAAGTTGGCCTCTATATTAAGCTCTCAATGATGGATCTACCTCTTCCAGAGGATGGATGGAGTGGGGCCTAGTCTTCTCACTTGTTGTGGATTGAAGTATGTGAATGGTTTTTGAAGACTCTATGACTTCAAATACAATGTTGATGTCTTATATGTATTTGAGAGGTGATTTGCTGATTCGAGACGATGTAGATCTAGCTTGGTATGTTGGGGATGTGGTCCTACAAGCTGCTTTATATGTGAAACATTTGGAGTTGTGGATAGATGAGATGTTTCAGTGTTATTCCTTCAAAGTGGCTGAGTGCCCTGAGACTTCGTGGCATACAATGATTGATTCTGTGATCCTAAACCAAAGACAGAATAAAGACTCTATTCATGTCTAGAACATTAACCGATTGAGGGTGGTGGATCTTTTAGCCTATCTTTCCAAACAACATCCATTTGATAAAACCAGCTTCCTTAATTAAGCCTTTTAGGGAACATGGTTCATTCGCATAACTTATAGCACTGACATAAAAACAAAGCAACCAATCCTTTGACAAACAAGTTCAAAAAAATTCCTTAACTTATCTTTACATTAATCTTTGTCTCCTGTCCATACAAGAGAAATTATGTGTCCCTTCTGTCCAATAGAAGTACCTAGTCCAAATCACATGGCACCATAATTTCCATCAATTATCTAGAATAAGATCTTCCAACACTCAGACGTTGGGCTCATGGTAGTCTACAACTCCGTTTCGGACTTGGCAAGGGGTGTCTAGAGCTCCATTTGACCCCAACTGACCTAGGAGTGAGACACAACTTCCGTGGTTGGCCTATTCACCACTCGACCTTTGGCCCATGAATTGAGTAGTGCCCTCTCGGATTGAAATGCAGCATGACCTTGGGGATGATCCACCTGTGCAAAATATCATTTCTTAATTAATCCAATTAAGAATCAAGCACAATCAAGGCAATCTACCTAATATCATCTTCCAAGAAAACATTCCTTTATTCCCCATGGCAACTTCTCATCACTAACCTTTGCCATGCATTTACCATCAAACACAAGCACTTGGAATAATCATCCAAATCACATCCCAATAATCAGTTTATTGCAAAAGCATTTAGAACATTATCCGATCAATCAACAAAAACAATGGTATCCTTTTTCAAATATTGCAAGAATAGTCATGATAACCTTTCCATCGCATACTTGCTCTCCCCCTTGGGATCAAAGAGCGATTCAATGTAAAAATCACTTAACACATCCTTCTTTTGACAGAAGGTTTTAAACACTGTACAAGACATAAGTTCTATTAATCACTTATATTGATTGATAACCCAGTCTTCTTCCCAAAAAGTACAAAACCATTGGTCAACTTAGGGTTTCCTAATCCCTAGAGCTCTCTACTTGCCTTTGAAGCTTGGGATTGTAGTTCATACCTAGCCCAATCCCCAAGTTGGGTTGATAAAGATAGTAGTTGCCAGTCGAACCCCAAGGCATCTAAGTTTTAGCCCTTATGATTGTTATTTGTGCTAACTATGCATAACATCAAGGTTCCAATCTAACAAACATGAGCTATTAGTTCATGTTGTTAGCAAGAGCTTGGGCAAAGCCTAAAGCTTCGAAAATGAATTTTCTTAGACTAAATCACTTATCATGCCATCCATCAAGTGTGCAAGCTACAACATACCAACGGTGTGGTGAAAACACACCTATTATTGCAAGGACGGGAAGATGGCAATGCTTGAACCCTTATATGATATTTATGAGTTTATCATATGGCATCTAAATGCAATTAACTTCTCCTGATTCATGCACTTGAGAACTCAATTCTTCGAATAATTGGGACAAAGTTTATATTTTTTTGGACGAGCTATTCTCACATGGTATAGTTTGGGTCTAATGCATCTCATGCGGGAATCAAAGAAAGCATCTAATAATTTGAAAATACATTAATTACAACTGGTAACGCAGTTGGATTGGTAGTGATGGCCTCGCCCGAGGCTTCGTTGCTCATTTTCGGATTGCCATCTGCGCGTGTCACTTTTGCTTGGGGGCCATCCTTTGTCTTTTCCTTTTTTAGACTGGTAGTGATGGCCTTGCCCAAGGCTTCATTGCTCATTTTTGGATTGCCATCTGCGCGTGACACTTTTCGCTTGGGGGCCATCCTTTGTCTTTTCCTCTTTTAGACACATCTCGCACAAGACTTCTGCACATTGTACTCAATTAGTGGTACCAATTGGGGAGAGAATTGAGCTTACGAGTGGAAGATAATCTTGCAAGCAACGGGTATAAGTTCGCAGCCAACGGGGAAAAAAAGATGTGTGTGGCCACCCTCTTAGGAGGGGAAAGGGAGGAGACCCTTCTTGAGGGGGGAGTCTCTCTTTCTCTCTCTCTCTCTCCCCCTCTTCTTCTTCTTCTTCTTCTCCCTTCTCTCTTTCTCTCCCTCCCTCTCTCTCTCTCTCTCTCTCTCTCTCTTCTCACCTCTCCCTTCCTTTCCCTCTCTCTTCCTCTCTCTTTCTTTGTTAGTGCAGCAAGGGGGGGTGCGGTTGGAGGTTATTATTGGGGGGGACGTGTGGAAGAGGTGTGGTGGTTATCTCTCCCACCCTCCACCTGGGTGACCAAGTTTGTCCTACCACCATGCAGTCAACAGTTCGTCGCCATCATCCTCATCTTCCCCCTTGTAATCTTCATCAGCCACTTCTCTCTCGTCCACATCACATGCCTCCTCTTTTTCCCCCCGCCATCATCGATGTCATCTTCCTTGCTACATCATCCGTGTTGTCACCTCCTTCCCCACCCCCCTCCTCCCCCCCCCCCCCCCCCCGCGGCCACTTATCGGTGACGACAGGGGAGGAAAGGTTTAAAAAATAGAGATAGTTTAATTTGTTTTTTTTCGAGGGGGGAGGGGGGTTCCTACGTGGGCGGGGGGGGAGTGACGCGGGGTTGGGTGGGTCGAGTGGGGTTTTTCGAGGTGGGGTGCGGGGGGGGGGGGGGGGCGTCGTGGGGGGGTGCGGTGGGGTGGGGGGGTGCGCCGTGTCGTGGGGGGGTGACGCGGGGTGGGGTGGGTCGAGCGGGGTTTTTCGAGGTGGGGTGCGGGGGGGGGGGGGGGGGGGGATATGCGCCGCGTCGTGGGGGGGTGCGGTGGGGTGGGGGGGTGCGCCGTGTCCTGGGGGGTATTACATCCTCTCCCCCTTAGAGAACTTGAGATGTCCTCATCTCGAAAGAACTGGGAAAGACAAGCATTAATGGGGCTTAAGGCCTATGGGTTAAGACCCACCATGTGTCCGTTGTGCTACTCTTAATGACTCAAGTAGTGCAACTCATATTATTGCAGTTAACCATAGGTACAAGAGTAGGATTTGTTCCAATACAAGTTGTATTACATGTCGATAGAATTTCTAGGATTTTTAATCATCTTGAAGAGGTGTAGTAGGCTCTAGGTCTTTGTCTTCATCTGACTCCTCTATATATCCATAGACTGCACCTGTGTAGCTTCATTTCCTTAGAAGCTCAATGTCTTTTGGACTTAGGTCAAGGCAATTTGCTTGGATGTGTCCTAGCTCATTGCAATGGAAGCATTGACGGTAGGGACATCTCCTACAGATGTGCCCTATCTCTCTGCATGTGTGACATCTCTTGTCCTGATCTCGAGAAACATCTTTGTTACAATTTCCCAATCCAAGTTCTTGGACGATTAGTTTCACTCAAAGTAATGTATCTTGCAAGTCTGTTGGACGCATTGCCTCAAGACGGTGGTTCAGAGGAGTGTTCAAGCCATGGCAAAACTTGGATACTTGTTGCACAATATCCATAGGCAATGCATATTCTAGTAGGATTACAAACTTTGAGTAGTAAGCTTCCAAGGCTAATTCCAGCTGCTTGAGCTGGAATTAGCCTTGGAAGAAATAGTACGTTGAGCTTAAAGAATTCATTCATTCTCAAAGTCTAGTAGGTTGGCAGAAGGTACCGTTCACATACATCATCTTTCAACTGAGCCCAAGTGACAACGGCTTCAAAAATACCTTAATATTTGCACCATTGCTTCCATCATATTCGAGCCTCGCCAACTAACTTAAGTTTGGCTATCATTGCTTGATTGGCAGCAGCAGACCCGGAAGTAGAGAAATAATCATCCATTGACTCAATCCATGTCTCCGCCTTTGCTGTGAACATCTATCCCTTCTGCATCAAACTCGAGTACCTTAATTTTCTTGAGAAGGAATTTCTTCTCTTGCATGTCAGCATTCGTGGGTGCAAAAGGTGCCTGACAATCAAGCCACACCATTTAGGTTATTCTTTTTAAGATATGTCTAGGAACCATACATAAATCAATCCCATATCATTACAAAGCTTTGCTTTGATACCAACTCTAACGTGCTCGCCTACTGGTTGTCCAAGCATGTTTTAGCGGTCCATCAAGAAACCAATCTAAGCGTCGCTGCCTGGCACTCCCACAGAATGTTCCGGGGTTTTTCGCCTAAAGTTTCTCGAGTCTGCCTTGCAATGGAACATTCGCGGGCTGAACCTACTAGGATCGACCTAAAATTTGGGTTCTTGGTGGTCAAGGTCTCCTGACAACATTCTAGTGTCACGGGTCTTAGACATCCTACTTTATGTAGAGATTTCTAAGACGAAACTGACTCATACTACACTTGGTTCAAAGAGAATGGAAAACAAGAGGGATGTGTTGCTCGACCTCTTTGCTCGTAGAGCATACTCCCACTCCGATCCCCTAAAACTGCATGAATCGAGATTCTAACCTAATAATAAAACCTTGTGAGAAGCCTGCTAGTTATCTGGGACCACCCTGCCATAGGACGGACATGTCGGGAGTTCCACCCACCCTCTTCCCTTGATAACTTTAGTTTTCTAATTAGGTCCTATCACATTTATGAGTGACATTTAAAATCAACTTTCTTAATTAAGCTTTTTAGGGAATATGGTTACTTATAGCATTGATACGAAAATAGAGCAAGCAATCCTTTGACAAACAAGTTCAAACAAATTCCTTAACTTGTCTTCACATTAATCTTTGTCTCCTGCCCATACAGGAGAAATTATGTGTCCCTTCTTCTGTCCAACAAAAGTACCCGATCCAAATCACATGGCACCATAATTTCCATCCATTATCTAGAATAGGATCTTCTAATGCCCTAGATGTTGGGATCATGACAGTCTACAACTCCATTTCGGCCTAGGCAAGGGGTGTCTAGAGCTCCACCTGACCCCAAGTGACCTAGGACCGAGACACAACTTCTGTGGTTGGCCTTTTCACCACTCGATCTTTTGCTAGTGAATCAAGTAGTGCCATCTCAGGTTGAAACACAATGTGACCTTGGAGATAATCCACCTATGCAAAATATCCTTCCTTAATTAATCCAATTAAGAATCAAGCACAAATCAAGGCAATCAGCCTAATATCGTTTTCCAAGAAAACATTCCTTTATTCCCTATGGCAACTTGTCATCATTGATCCTTGCCATGCATTTACCATCAAACACAAGCACTTGGAATAATCATTCAAATCACATCCCAATAATCAGTTCAATGCAAAAGCATTTAGGACGTTATCTGATCAATCAACAAAAACAATGGTATCCTTTTCCAAATATTGTAGTAATAGTCGCGATAACCTTTCCATCGCATACTTACTCTCCCCCTTCGGATCAAAGAGCGATTCTACGTAAAAATTACTTAACACACCCTTCTTTCGACTAAGGTTTCAAACATTGTACAAGACATACATTCTATTAATCACTTATATTGATTGATAACCCAGCCTTATTCCCAACAAGTACAAAAGCATCATTCTTTCATTCAACTTAGGGTTTCCTAATCCCTAGAGCTCTCCACTTGCCTTTGAAGCTTGGGATTGTAGTTCGTAATCCCCCAGTTGGGTTCATGAAGGTAGCAGTTGCCAGATGGACCCCAAGGCATCTTAGTTTTAGCCCTTATGTTTGTTATTTGTGCTAACTATGCATAACATCAAGGTTCCAATCTACCAAACATGAACTATTAGTTTGTGTTGTTAGCAAGAGCTTGAGCAAAGCCTAGAGCTTCGAAAATGAATTTCCTTAGGCTAAATCACTTATCATGCCATCCATCAAGTGTGCAAGCTACAACATACCAATGGTGTGGTGAAAACACACCTATTATTGCAAGGACGGGAAGATGGCAATGCTTAAATCCTTATATGGTGTTTATGAGTTTATCGTATGGCATCTAAATGCAATTAACTTCTCCTAATTCATGCATTTGAGAACTCAATTCTTCGAATAATTGGGACAAATTTTATATTGTTTTGGACGAGCTATTCTCACGTGGTATAGTTTGGGTCTAATGCATCTCATGCGGGAATCAAAGCAAGAATCTAATAATTTGAAAATACATTACTTACAACGGGTACTGTAATTGGATTGGTAGTGATGGCCTCACCCGAGGCTTTGTTGATCATTTTGGGGTTGCCATTTGCGTGTGACACTTTCTGCTTGGGGGCCATCCTTGGTCTTTTCCTCTTTTAGACACGTCTCGCACAAGACTTATGCGCCTTGTGCTCGATTAGTGGAGCCAATTGGGGAGAGAATTGAGCTTGCGGGTGGAGGTAATCTCGCAAGCAACAGGTATAAGTTCACAACCAACAGGGAAAGAAGATGCTTGTGGCCACCCTCTTAGGAGGGGAAAGGAAGGAGACCCTTCTCTGAGAGGGTCTCTCTTTGTCTCTCTCTCCTTCTCTGTCACACACACTCTCTCTCCCTCTTCTTCTTCTTCTTCTTCTTTCTTCCTCTCTCTCTCTCTCTCTCTCTCTCTCTCTCTTCTCACCTCTCCCCTCCTTTCCTTCTCTCTTCCTCTCTCTCTCTCTCTCTCTTAATAGCAAGGGAGGTGGGGGGGAGGGGAAAGAAGTGGTATTGCCTCCTTTCTTTATGATGGGGGGGGGGGGGGGTTTTGGAGGTTATTATTGGGGGTGACGTGTGGCAGAAGTGTGGTGATTCTCTCTCCCACCCTCCACCTGGGTGGCCAAGTTTGTTCTGTCGCCATGCACTCAATAGTTTGTCACCATCATCTACATCTTCCCCCTCGTAATCATCATCACCCACTTCTCTCTCGTCCATGTCACATGTCTCCTCTTTCTTCCTCCATCATCATTGACGTCATCTTCCTTGCTATGTCATCCGTGTCTTCACCTCCTTCTCCCCCCCCCCAACCGCCACCTGTTGGCAATGTTGGGGGGGGGGGAGGTAAAAATTTTTGAGATAGTTTAATTTGATTTTTTTTTGGGGGGGGGGGGGGGGGGGGGGATGATTCCTATGTGGATCGGGGTATTACATATCAACATTCTTAAACATATGCATGTGATCTAGTCCCCCTGAGAATTCACTATATGTATACTCTCTATGTCACATGTGTTTAAGACCTATTTATACATATCCTTATCTATGAAATTTTTCTTAATAAAACATAACCCTTTTCTATTCAATCTATAAGTAACCCCTTTATATGGAATCCTTTTGTATATAAAAAATATATAAAAATGGTACTTAAAAAACCCTTTATGTTGAACCCATATGATATTTATTTATTTATTTATGTGATTGAAACTAAAAACCATTGCATTCCACTTGAAAGTGGCTCATCATGGACTATCTCCCACTTATACCACCTTGGATATTTGTTTGTGTGGGGGGGGGGGGGGGGGGTCATCTAAGGAATCCCTCTCTCAAATCATGGCTCTTTGGCAAGAATGTGGCATCCCCCTAATAGACTATCTTATTCATGGTATGTGACCTTTAGGAGTCTAACTTTGGTTCACAGTTTTTGTCCACACAATGGACATGCATGATAACCTGAGATGACCAAGCTTGTTAGAATATCCATATCTAGTCAACACAAACATAAATGAGCCATATTAGATACCAACAATGAGAACGTAAGCTCATTTATCTAAGCACTCCCCAAATCCTAGAAAGTCATACATAGTCTACATAAAAATGGCTAGTATGTTAACGGCTTGCCTCCCAACATGCTTGCTCATGTGTTCCATAGTAATCTCCTCCTCTCTCATAAAATATTGATCTTGTCAACTAATGGATGGAGATAGACGTCCATATTCTTGACTTTATAGCACCTAGGGAATAAGCAAGCTAAGAATTAGGCATCCTTTCTTCATAGAAAGCCATGATGAGATATAGTTTACAAGGACTACTAGCCACATGTTGTAAGAAGTCGAGTGAATTTCAAATGGATTTGTGCCATCCATACAAACCAAGCTAAAGATTCCTTGGCTCTTGTGCAAAGCTTGGAAAGGTGGAGTCAATGTGACCCATGCTTGCAAGTTTTCTGGTATTTGTTGAATTTAAACTATGGACTTATTTTGCACATGCCACATTGTTAAGCTCATCATGCCTGACGTGCAAAACATGTGGCAGATGTGCAATATATGTGGAAAGTATTTGAGAACCTTTTGAGGCACGGTTTACCCCTGCATGTCTTGTCGATATATGTGAGCACCATACTTTGAACATGTTTCCATGGACTCTTATTCTCCTCAAAAGAGCACACAATCATTAATACATGCATGAATGGGGCTATAATCCATGCCAAGCTTTTGCAACACTTGTTGTGCATCATCATGAGACTCAAGTATCATGTTTCCAAATGGTACTATGTGACATTTTAGTAGCCTAAAAAAAGTCCAAACACCTTTGAAGAGGTAAAAAATTATTCTTATTTATGAAGGAGTGTTGTAGGCATCGGAACAACTCAATCACACTTCCATCGCTTCATGTGTATTTTGCCTAAATTTAGGAGTACAATGTGAGGTTTCTGCCAGGCTCATTCCAAGGTGCACCTTTCTATAGTCCATCAATAGGTTTTCCAAATGACACCACTCGGTGGTCCCTTGGAACATCACGAGGTTTGTCACTAGGTGACCCCGCTGAGTCTACATCGCAATACAAGTGCTCCGGTTGAACCCACTAGGATCAACATGAATTTCAAGGTTCCTAAAATTAGACAGGTCTCCCAATAGCCATGTAGCGTCAGTAATTTTGAGTTTTCACTTCTACAGGATTATTCGATTTGAAGCAGACTTGCCATTGCACTTGGTTCAAAGAGAATGGGAGATGGAGGGGAGTGTGGTATGTCAACCCTTCTACCCATAAGGCAAAATCCCATTCCCTCCCCCCCCCCCCCCCCCCCCCCCCCCAAAACAATGCAAGTCGATTCTACCTAACAACTAGTTGGTCAATTTATCATTTTTCTATTTCTATCACTAATTCCAGAGAAAAGATCCCAGCTAACCGGGACCACCTTACCGTTCAGACCCATCGAGGGGTCATGCCCACCCACTTTCCTTTGATGAGGGTATCATATTTAGTTTTTTAATTACCTATAACATATTTATTGAAACATATACAACTAGCTTCGTGAATTAGTCCATTAAATCACAAGTTTCTTCATGTAATTTATTTCACGGATACACATACACTTCAAATAATCCTTGAATAAAAAGAAAATTCCTTTATTATATTGAAAGTTTATTACAATTTTCATATTTTTAATCATGTGAAAGATATAGAGAATTCCATGAGGGTATTCTACTTACCAAGATTCCACCCTTGTAACTAGTATTTAGGGTTCCAAGATCCCATCCTAGGTCACAAAGGGGCTCATTAGATTGTAGGAGTAATGTGGAATTTCCAGCCAGAGCCCCCCGTGGTACCCACATTTCCTACTACCCGAGGCTATCCCTACGGATAGATACTTTGCTATGGAGCCTGTCTAAGCCTCTTGAAGCAATAACCATGACCCCCTTGGAGTAGGGTCTTGCCAGCTAGCTTAGGGGTAGCCTAGTGTGATCTTTCCTTTTATCTTGTTTGTCAATGTTTTCAATTGGAGATCTAGATTCTAGCAAACACAAACAATCCTTTCAAACAATGACAATCACACCATTGTGTAGCTCACAACTTCCATAGCCAAGGTAGACCTTATCCTAAGGTAATCTTACATTCTAATGAGGATTTTTCTCCCCATAAAGAAGTGTTAAGTACATCTCTTCCAACATGTTAAGCAAGACATGAATTTTCCGTTTGGGACTATCTTACCCAACATAAGCAAATTTCCTTTAGAAAATATATTGTGATATTAATTTAATGAAATGATTCTCACACTCCCTCTCTTAAGCACAAGCTCAAGCAAGCGAGAAGAAGAAGAAGAAGAAGAAGAAGAAGAGGAGGAGAGCCACTTTTGGCCACACACAATAATGAGCTTCTCATTCACTTTTTAACTTTATATACAAAACCCTAAATCCCTTTTGGGCAGTCATCCCCTTATCCCCTTATTTACATGACCAGTCGTGGCGTAGGCCCTTTTTTCCATTGTCATTCTATCTTCCTAGCTTCCTTTCCACCGCCTATCTACCTTTACAATTTGCATGCGTGAGAGCCTAGGCTCTTAAAATAAATCTTGGTGCACCTTGCGCTCTTTTACAAAAGTATTGACTTGTGTTTTTTTCTCCTTGATATGCCATATGGTAGCCCATTGTTATGCTAAGAAGGATGATAGCCATAGTGGTAAATTGTAGCAACAAAACTATGCATTGTCTTCATGACACAATGAAGACAAGATTGAGCATATGTTTGTTATATAGTATATGATAAATACTATTATAGAAAAGAGGACACATGATGATGTATAGTATGTCAATTCATGTGCATCCAATCATAGGACCAGCCATGTTGAATGGTTTGGAGAGATGCATGATTTACAAAATCTAAGTTATGTGTATGTTTCATGCTACCTAATTTTACATATTGCAAAGGTTCCCTTATCCTTGCATAATGGCCAGACAAAGAGTTTGTCATATATATTATATGTACCATCAATCATAAAGAATTTAGTATCTATTGGCCAAATGGTAGAGCAAGGGTTGCAGGTTCGATTAAATTCAAAAATTTATTTTGTTGAAGACTTTATTGATAAGTGTAGATTGGTTGCATGTTCACTTTAAATGTTGGAATTCTTGCTACAAATGCTACTATGTATACTAAAGGGAAAGGAGTAGTCTTGGAGATGTTGAAATATGGTATAAATGTAATGGACATGCAAATATGAAAAGGCTAAAGTTAATGTAGTCTAAAGGATTATAGGGTTTCTTTTAGATTATAGAATTTCACAAAATGTGTGAAGCATGTCAGTTTGCTAAGTAGGCAAGACAACCTTTCACACAACAGAGATGTGCAACATAAATATACTTGATGTTGTATATACAAATGTTTGGAGGCTTATATAAAATCTATCTCTTGGTGGTAGTAAATACTTTATTAGTTTATTGATGATTGTTCAGGGAAGCTATGGGTATATTTCATGAAGGAAAAGAGTGATGTATTTGAGCACTTCAAAACTTTCAAGATTGTTGTGTTGAAACAAAAACATGCTTGAAAGTTAAGTGCTTGAGATGATCCAATGGAGGGGGAGAGTACCTCCCTAATGAGTTTAGCGGCTTCTTGAGGTCTCATGGGATAAAAAGATAGTTTACTTGCAGATATATCCTACAACAAAATAGGATTGTAAAAAAAAGGCATATAGCAGAAGTTGCACAAGCATTGATAGTTGAAAAGAATATGCTAAAATATATTTGGGTTGAAGCTGTTCACATTGATGCCTATATTATGAAAAGAACTTCCATAGCTATAGTTCATGAGATGACCCCTAAAGAATACTTTACAGACAAGAAGCCTGATGTATCACTCTTGAAAGTTTTTGGTTATGTCACATATATTTGTGTGCCAGATGAGCTATGAAAGAAGCTTGATTCAAAGGCTAAAAATATATATTTTTATTGAAATCTACTCTTTAGAGCTAAAAGAATATCATTATTATAACCCTATCATCATATGTGAGTTCAGAGTGAGTAGGGATGTTATTTTTTATGAGATGAGTAGTTGGTATGTATCTAGTGGTGATGCATTAGATGATGATGATAATCATAATAGTTATATGGAAAAAGAAAAGAAAGGATCACTGAGCCTTAGTGGACTAGAAATATCATATGGTACTACATCTACAGTTAGCCCTTAGTTTGGGAGACTAAGAAGTAACCTCACATCTTCAGGTGGATCTACAAGTGTTGCAAGTAAAGACAAAGGAAATAAGAAAGTGTGGATGATAATTATGCATCTATTAGTCATTTGGGATTTGATGGAGATTCTAGTGGTTTAGAGAGTTGTTTGGAAGATGAGCTTGGTATTTCTTTAGTCAAGACACTAGGTTAATAGAGAGCATATGCTAATGTAAAGGCTCTATTAACTGATCCAGTGGTATGCAAATCTAGCAAGGCTAGATACCATGCTAAAAGATTTGGTTTTGAAGGTTACACACCTCATCATTATATGCTTATATGGTAAAGGTAGTTGAGGATATTGAGTCCACTTATTTTTAAGATGTTGTTGGTCATGCTCATTGGGATGCAACAATGGATAAGGAGATGACTACATTAGAAGGCAATAAGACTTGGGATTTGGTACCCTTGCGTCTAAGGATAAAAAATCTATTGGCTATAAGTGGATTTACAAAATCAAGCATAATGATGCATATAGTTTGGTTAGCAGGTATAAGACTAGGCTAGTTGAAAAAGACAATGCTCAAACATATAGCATAGATTATGAAGAGACATTTAGCCCAATTGCTAGGATAGCAATTGTTAGATGTGTGATTACTTTGGCAATAGCCAAATGTAAGAATTTGTAGCAAATGGATATCAAGAATGCCTTCTTGCATGGTGAATTGCAAGAAGAGATGTATATGGAGTAGCCAGCAAGTTATGAGGATTTAGAGCATCCCACATATGTGTGCAGGTTAAAGAAAGTACTCTATGGGATGAAGCAAGCACTTGGAGCATGGTTTGACAAGATTGGAGAGTATCTTATCAACATTGTCTTTTATGTTTTTTATGTTGACCACTCACTTAATGTGAGAAATGGAGATGCATGCTTGGTCATCATAGTCATCTATGTGGATAACTTGATTATTACAGGTAACAGTGACAGTGGAATTGCAGAAGTTAAGGACCTTTTGAAGTAGAAGTTTGATACGAAGGATTTGGGTGAGCTGAGGTACTTTCTTGGTATTGAGATGATCTGATGTGATAATGGCATGTCTATCCCAATGGCAGCATAGCTTGGATATGTTATCCAAGTATAGTATAATAGCATATAAGCCTCTTTCAGTACCATTGGCACAAAATGTGAAATTGAATGTTGATGTTGGGGATGAGATAGAAGACCCTACTATATTTAGGAGGATAGTAGGGAGTCTAATTTACATGAATCTTATCAAAAGGCCAAACTTGAGCTATGTTGTTGGCCTTATCAGTGAGTTTATGCATATGCCTACAAAGTAGCATTTGGATTTAGTTAGTTGCATATTGAGGTATGTGAAGTTCACTTTACATTATGGAATTTTTTATAAGGCAGGTAAGGATATATAGGTGATTGGACACAGATGCAGATAGAAGATCTGCTAGCTAATTCATATTTTTTCTTGGTAGTGCAATAGTTATATGGAGTAGCAAAAAGCAATCTATAGTTGCTTTATCGAGTATAGAGGCTGAGTATAGAGCTACTACCATGGCAGCATGTGAGCTGATATGGCTACAAAAGTTATTGGGTGATTTGGATGTGCAAGGAATTACCTTATAGATTTCATCATAGGCTTATTTACAATGAAGAAAGTATGGAATAGCATTTATACAGTGGTGGATAAAGTCACCAAAGTAGCTTATTTTATTCCCATAAATACTTATTTTATAGAAACTCAAGTAGCCAACCAATTTATGAGGCATGTATTTAAGTTTATGGGCCATCAAAATTCATAGTTCATGACTAGGATACCAAGTTTATGAGCAATTTGGACAAGTAGTTCTCAGCTCAATGGGAACAAAATTTCTCCATCTATAGTATACCATCCTGAGAGTAGAATTTAAAGCTAGGATTTAAGTGCAAAAAGTAACTTGAGAGCCATAAAAGGAGACATTTTTGGTGCAAAATGAAATGATTGTAGATTAAGAAGCTAGAGTTGTTTTAGATACATTCCGATGTTAGGAATCCAATGCAAGTGTTCATTCATCAATCGGAGTCCATTTGACCCTTTGTTTGATGGCCACAATGTTTGGCATTGTGAGGTAGCTATTGGATTTGGAATGTGAAAAGCATGTGATGGAGGCCAAAGTGATAGATTTCAACATCAAAAAGTCACTTGTTTAGTCAGATCGAGATTTCGAGGCTATTTACCCCTCCAACCAGGCTAGAAGAACTTTGTGCAAGTGTGAAAACCCAAAATGGAATTAGTTATTTGTTAGGTTAGGCTTATAAGCTTGATCAAAGAGGCCTTAATCCACAAATTTCACATGACACAGGGGACACATTTTTTTGGTGCCCCTTCTATCTCCCAAAAAATTGATTTTTTAATGTTGGAATCATTCTTCTCTTGCTCTTGGGCATTAGATGCAACAACTTTTCACTCTCCATTGTTGTGATTTTCGCACAAAATGGTGTACTATTCAACAATATAAAAAATCATTCTTTCTCTCTCATGTTTCTCTCTTCTCTTTGTTCTTTGTTTATATGGCTATTTATGAGAGAGAGAGAGAGAGAGAGAGAGAGAGAGAGAGAGAGAGGGGACTAACTTGATGAATGGATCATAGACAATGGCTCGACATAATGGGAAGTAGATCAGGTGATTTCAAAGTATCAATTGACTAGAAAATTGTGTCAACGACTCCATTTTCTTGATTTACGATATATATGAATGTGAATAATCATTGTTTAATGTTTATGATGAATCATTAGTGCACACTGAGCTATTCAAACCAATTCTGAAAACTTTGGTAAGCCTTCGTTCACACTTGCACTTTGGTAGAGTTGATTTCTAGTAAGCAGGCTGTCACACGTAGTCTATTTCTCGCTTGGAAAGAAGAGTGTTATCAATTGTTGTACCCGCGAAAGAAGCAAGATTGCAAAAAACATTTAAAAAAAAGCAAGTCTTGTAAACCCAAATTTGACGCTCATCCTTCTAACAAGATTTCAAGTGTGTGAGGTTGTTTGAGATTTTTGCAGGATGTCTAATCAAAACATGGAAGATTTTATGGCCAAAGGTAATGCCAAAGTGGAATTCGGAGCAAAAATTGGATCTAATCATGATGCAACTTCAAGAAGAGTGAAGAGCACGTCAAAATTTGCAAGCACAACTGGCAATACTTCAATGATCCATTGTTGATCAAGATGGAGCGCAACCTGAAGATGTTATTCAACGTACAATTGACACAACACTCAAAGCACAGTCTCTCAGGAAAGAAGCCAAGATAAGTAAAATAAATTTCAAATTTCATACTTTTAATGGGAAACATGATGGAAAAATTGTTCTCTTGTTCATAAGTCAGTTTGATGATTATTTCCATGAAGAGCAGTATACCGAAAAAGATAAACTTAACTACATCACTAACCATCTAGCAGAGACATAGCATCATTATGGTGGACTGTTGTCTGTAAGAGTATTGATTGTTCCTTTACTTGGGAGGCCTTTCAAAATAAATTTGTGCAGAATTTCCTTCCACCTCAATTCCATGAAAAAGAAATCAAACAGTGGGATCTTCTGTAACAAAGCGATCGCGAATCCATCCTGCAATACATGAGTGTTTCTGGAGTGCCTTACTACAACTTTGAATGCTTGAAGATGTTCTTGAGGCAATCCACAAGCACAAGTATATGTCCAGTTTGCTTGGTTACTTCTATGCGAAAGTGAATATATTCAAGCCAAAGACTTTGGAAGATGCGATTTCTTTAGCATATGATGCTGAAGACGAAATTCGTGGACAAGAAAAGTAACTGCAATAATTTTCAACTAATGGTAACTTTATGTAATATTTCCCCCCCGTACCTTCCCCATAAGAACCCCCCTTAAATTTTTTTAAATTTAACTCAAATTTTTTTACTCTCTCCCCCTGCCAACTACATGGTGGGGAGAGAGAGAGAGAGAGAGAGAGAGAGAGAGGGAGTAATGAAAGAGAAGGGGGGCATGCAGCCCCCCAGGTGGAAGGGGTGGCGGCTGTTAACGGCTATCTCCCCCCCATAAACCACCCCTCCCCCCCCCCCACTTTAAAAGGGAATCCCTCCCCTCCCTCGTGGACAGCCCCCCCCTCCCCCCTTGTCGTCAGGCAGCACAGCCCCCCCTCCTTATCATCATCAAGAGAGAGAGAGAGAGAGAGAGAGAGAGAGAGAGAGAGAGAGAGAGAGAGAGAGAGAGAGAGAGAGAGATGGAAGTTTCTAGAAGATTCTTCTTTCCCCCTCTTAAAGGGAGGTCACACACCCCTCAACATTTCAAAAAAATACACCCATCCCCTTCATTATCTTTTCTCCACTTAAGGAGAGGCTGCGAGAATTTATTTAAAGTTGTATAGGAGAGTGCGAGAATTCTATCTCTCGTATACGCGTCTTCGAGTATGGCCCCGAAGCGTAGTTCCACAAGGATGGCCAGAAACCCAGCAAGTGTGGATGGAGGTTCGAATCAAGACGGGACCACAACCGCAAATGGTTTATCAAGCATGAATACCGTTGGAATCAAGACATCACTTCAAACCCAGGTTGCTCTATTGTTAAATCATAGGTTATAATTATCATGGTGAAAATCATATTCACATGTATCACATTAATTGCGCAATTGATAATTGCCTAGGTATGAAATTAGTTGTGATATTTGTAACAAACAAGATCAATTTCGTTGTAAGATGACATCATAAAAGGTGAAATTGATTAGGTAATTGCATTGTAAATTACCTAAAAAAATAATTCTTGCATAAAGTGCATTGCTCCTTGCACAAGTTCTTGCAAAATACATTTCAGAGAATATCGAAAGAAGCAAAGTGCATTTTCATATCGCAAGATGGATTCTAAGGTACATATAATAAACTGCAGAAAAGATTAAAGTGCAGCTAGACTCATACAATAATCATGTAAAGTTATAAAGATCAAATCATTCAAGAAGGCTATAGATCGTGTAAATAATTACATAGAGGATAATGTTAAGATTGCATGCATAGAAAGTACATTCGCATATGTGGCATAAAATATCGTATGGATTATATTAAAATTGTAAGCATTGAAATGAAGGCATGGCATTATGTTGCGTGCATTAAAGTTGTTGGAAAAATTCAACGTTGTTTGTAATTTACCAAATGGGATTGAGATCCATGAATCCCATGACAAAGTCCTTGGTGATTTCAAGAGGGAGAGGTAAAAGCTTAGTGCATGTGAGCATTATTAAGAGGGTTTAAGAAGATTATACTTAAGACGGAGTAGGAATTGTTCTAAACAGAACCATCTTGACCAACCATGGTCAAGGGGATAGACAATTTTGATCAATTAAGATCAAAGATAAAGGTACATATGTACTTCAAGGGATCTAGGAGACAACTAGCAAGTTGACCAACCGAGGACGACGAGGTTATCCATGATCTATCTTACAAGGAGACCTAAGGTAAGGGTAATTAGGGTCGGTAGGGTACAAACCCTAACCCGAAGAAAAAGGGAAACAAGCAACCTAGCTTGCCAAGCCCCTGGAAGGCCAAGTCATGAACGACCCAGGACCGAAAGCTAGGAGCATTCAGAAAGAAGGAATCACACCTTAGAGTTGGTCACAGAAATGATCGTGATTGTACACTTAGGTACATTGTTTGAACTTTTTTGCTCAAGAAACTAATTCAAGGCAAAACACTTAATGCTTCAAGTTAAAAGCCTAGAGGGAGAGACAGGTTCAGTTACCTTAGACTATCTGTATGGCTCTATCCAAGGAGATTGTTAGCCGCACCGAGTATGTGGACCGAACCTGCCGCGAGAGGTCTCTCCGTGGGTGCTGCTTGGAGCAGGAGGATGCTTGGGTACCAAGGGAGGCTCTAGCTATAAATTCCTTGCCTCCGGATCCCGCATAAGAGGCCCACTTGACTTGAGATGGGATCTCGAGGCCCGTGTACTAGTCTACGGCCGAAACTTGGAGCAGCAATCCTGTTGATTAACTGGGATAGCCTTCCAGCATGACACTTGATGTATTCCAAGACTATGATGAATAAAGATCAGATATCTAAAAAAGAAACTTGCTTGACATTGTTTTTTTTTATGTCAGTGCTTAAGTTGTGTGAAGGAACCTGTGTTTAAATTGATTAATTAAGGAAGCTGCTTTTGCATGTCAAAAATAATATGGTAAGTAATTAGATAACTAAGCAACCCAAGGAAAGTGCAGTGGACGTGACTTAGGTCCATCCTACGGAAGGGTGGTTCTGGTTAGCTGGGAACTTTTCTTAAAAGACGTGATAATGAGACTGTGAAGACCTAGCGTTAGTAGAGTTAAAATCCTGATTTATGTTGTTTTAGGGGAGATGAATGGGACTATACCTTATGGGCAGAGAGGTTGAGCTTTGCATCCCTCTTGTTTCCCATTCTCCATAAACCAAGTGCAGCATAAATCCGCTTCAACTCTGTTGTTCCTACGCAAAGTGGTTCATCTGGAGCTTGAGGCTAGCTACTTCCTAGAGACTTTGCTAATAGGAAAGAAACCCTGACTTCAGGTCGGTCCTAAGTGGGAATGGCCGGATACTTCTGCTCGGGGTAGACTTGGGAAGACCTAGATCTCAAACCCTGTGACATTCTTTGCGAGTCCCAGGTGGTGCTTTCTAGACTCTCTTCCCAATGGGCTGCTAAGACGTGTCCCACAAGTAGACGAGCGGACACGTTACAGTTAGTATCAGAGCGAACCAACGAGATCTAAAGATTACAAGGGAACTTAATGGAGGAAAATAAAGGGAATAAGGGGATAAACAAGGGAAGGTGAGTAGAATAGAGTAGTGTTTTCTATTGAAAAATTTTCCTTGCTCACTTATGGATGCTGGGTTGCAGAGTCACGAAGCATGGAGCAAGTTCTTGGTGTTCCAAGTCATGTTCATGACTGCAATGTATGCTTTGAATTATCGTCAGAGGCTTGGCATGATGGATATTCTGGACCGCATCTATAATCCTTTGCCCCTGTATGCGGAGCGGAGATGAATGGGAGACTCAAGAATATACTACATAGCAGCCCACCGACTCGCGTATCTTTAGACCAACTTGAAGAGAATCAAGTGGATGGAGGATTTAAAGATCATGAAGCTGTTCATTTTTGTCAAAGTTCGCGTAAATGCAACTTTGCATGTTAGCAGTTGGCAAGTCAAGCAGAACAAGTATGTCTATGAAGAAGTGACCTGGGTGATCTCTGCTGACAGAATCAAAGTGTTAGGGCGCTGTGAGAAGAACGTGTATCAAAGGAAGGGATACCCCAAGCTTCCTATGACTTATCGTTTCCTGAAAATTCATGACCCCACTCCATATTATTATTCCATCCCTGTAGCCGATTGTAACACAATCCTATTTTTCCCAAACTGATGTATCAGTCAGCCTGTTCTACTTATCCAAAATAAATGTACTCAAGGGGTTATGCCTTCATGAATAAATAAGAATTTTTACAATTATCTATCTTGATCATAAATGTTAACTGAAGTATTAAGTAATTAAATCACTTAGCTAAAAAGTTATGCTAGTCATATTAACATAATATGGGAACGTACGATAAGATGTTAACATAAAGAATCTTATTGTTCAGACGCAACCCCAAGCGCAGGTTCCAAATCTGACTCCTACATTAAGTCCAACTGTGGCTCAAGAGAAGAAATTCCTTCTCAAACAAATTAAACCATCCGAGTTTGATGGCAAGGGAAGGACTGTTCAAGCCGACGCCGAGATCCGGATTGAGTCCATGGAGGACTATTTTGAGGCAGCAGGAACTGCACCTACTAACCAAGCCATGCTCGCCAAACTTAAGCTTACAGGCGAAGTGAGACTTTGGTGGAAACAGTGATGCAAAGATCAAGCGATCTTGGAGGAGACAGTCACTTGGGATAAGCTTAAGGAAGCTGTGCGAGGGAGGTATTTGCCAGCTGCCTACCGCACACAAAAGATGAATGAATTCTATGACTTGAAGCAGCTAGGATCCCTTGAAGCATATTATTCAAAGTTCATTTCACTCCTAAAGTATGGATCCCCAATGGATATGACACAACAGGTGTCAAAATTCTGTATTGGGTTGAATCCACCTATAAACACTCGATTGGAATCAATGTGCCCAATAAACCTACAAGACACACTCATTCGAGCTACTCCAATAATACAAGAGGTGCAGACCAAACCAAGGAACAACATGATTTGGCCTTACAAAGATTAGAATAAGGACATGTCTAAGGCTTAGACTAAGAGAGCACAGGGTCAGAACCAGGGGAAAAGAAAGAATAAGAGCATGTCTAAGGCTCAGACTAAGAGAGCATAGGGTCAGAACTAGGAGAAAAGATCAGAATAAGGGCATGTCTAAGGCTCAGACTAAGAGAGCACAGGGTCAGAACCAAGGAAAAAGAAAGAAAGATAGAGCCAATGTTGTCAATAACTTTGTTCCAACACAAAGCAATGATCGCAACCCACGTTGCTTCCATTGCAACAAGCCCAGACACTTCAAGAGGGAGTGTCCCAAGCTTGGTAGAGGGCATTGCCAAGGGCAATTCTAAGGTCAAAACAAAGCCGCTCAAGGCTAAGGAACCACTGCTATGGCCAGAGGGAGAATCTCTAGTGTTTCCAATAAGGAGCTAGACAATGAAGAAGATCCATCCATGGATGCTGACATTGAGAGGGCAACGGTTCATGCCACTCTTCACAAGAAGGGTCCAAATTGCCAATTCTCCTTGATTCAAACTCCATCAGAATATCAAGGTAAAAGCTTCAAAACCTTGATTGACTGTGGCAGTACACATTCTTTCATTTCACCAATCTGTGCAAAAAGATTAGGGATAGCCACAATAGATGCACCTACTTTACTTGTGGAATTAGCAAATGGTCGTGAGGTCACTTGTACTAGGCAAACTACTAAGGTGAAATTCCTACTGTGTGGGAAGCTAACTTCTGTGAGATTCAGGGTAATGAACCTAGGTGTCTACGAATGTTTACTCGAAATGGATTGGCTAATACCCAATGATACCCACATCCATTGTGGGAAGGGACAGGTCTCCTTCCGCAATTCTGAAGGGAAACTAGTCACGACTCAAGGTGAGGCTGGTAAGCCAAAAATACAGTTGACAAAAGCAACACGGATAATAAAAGGTGTTCAAAAAGGTCTACCTATCTATCTGATTAAACTAAACAAGCTAGAATAGAATTAGGAATCTGGAGAAGAACCTTCATGGTCAAAGGAATACGTAGACGTATTCCCTGAAGATATAACAGAACTTTCTCCTCAAAGGGAAGTTGACTACAAAATCAAACTTGTGCCAAGAGCTACACCGATCGCAAAGAGGCCGTATAAGATGTCCATCCCGGAAGCTATCAAACTGAAAGAGCAACTCAAGCAATTGTTAGATCAAGGCTACATCCGTCCTAGCAGTTCTCCATGGGGAGCTCCAATGTTGTTCCAAAAGAAGAAAGATGGAACGCTTTGCCTATGCATTGAGTACAGAGGGTTAAATCAAGCAACCATCAAAAATAAATATCCCATTTCAAGAATAGATGAATTACTTGACTATCTTCAAGGGGCAAAGATCTTCTCAAAGATAGATCTCAAATCTGGATATTATCAGATAAGGATTAAAGAAGAAGATATTCCGAAGACTGGATTTAGTACAAGGTATGGACACTTCGAATTCTTAGTGATGCTATTCGGGCTAACAAATGCTCTTGCTACCTTCAATAGGTTAATGCAAGATATCTTTAGGCCCTATCTTGATGACTTCATACTCGTCTTTTTTGACAATACCCTAGTCTACTCAAAATAGGGAAAGAATCATGAACCCTAGCTTCGCATTGTTCTTGAAACAATGAAAGCACACAAGCTTTATGCCAAGAAGAAGAAGTGCGCATTTTTCAAGCGACAGATTGAATATCTGGGATTCATTGTATCAACAGAAGGAATTTTAGTAGATCCAGCTAAGGTCAGAGACGTTCTGGAATGGCCAACACCCACTTCTGTCAAAGAAATACGTAGTTTTCTTAGGTTGACAGGGTGGTACAGAATTTCCATCAAAGATTATGGTTTGATTGCAGCACCTCTGACTAATCTACTAAAGAAGCAAGTAACAACTGTATGGTCACCTGCTAAACAGACCAGCTTTGACAAACTAAAGCAAAGCTTAGTATTAACACCTATCCTAAAACTTTTTGATCTTAATAAGGAGTTTGAAGTGGTAACTGATGCTAGCACACTTGCTTTAGGATGTGTACTTATGCAAGAAGGTCATCCTGTAGCATATTCTTCAAGAAAATTGAAGAGCCATGAAAGGAATTATACTGCCCACGACCTGGAGCTATTGGATGTCATCCATGCTCTCAAACTTTGGAGACATTACTTGCAAGGTAACAAATTTTCCTTAGTAACGGAGCATAAGAGTCTTAAATGGATCTTCACCCAGAATGAGCTCAATATGAGGCAACGTTGATGGATTGAAGTGCTGGAAGAATATGATTTTGAAATCAAATATAGGCCTTGAAAAGAGGATGTAGTTACCGATGCACTTAGTCACAAGGCATTTCTAAATTCTCTCATTTTGCAAGATCCATCAACAGCAAGGTCTCTAGCCACAAAGGTATCAATGCTAAACAACCCGATTCTTGAGCTAGCAAAAGAAGGGATATATCATGACCCAGTCTATCAGAAAATGCTAAGGGAGATCCCCATCAAGGATCAAGACCTGAAGCTAAAGACGAAGTATCAAGAATTCTCCATCAATAGTGGACTTGTCTACTTTAGGACAAGATTATGTATCCCTACAAGCCAAACTCTCAAGTAGAAGATACTTTGGGAAGCCCATGACTCCCCTTTCTCAGGACATCCTGGTTATGCCAAGACCTTTAATGCGGTCAGAAAGAGCTATTATTGGGAAAGGCTCAAGGGAGACGTACTCAAATATGTCACGAATGTTTGTCTTGTCAATGTATTAAGACAGAACATGTTAAAATGCTTGGAAATTTGTAACCACTTGACATTCCACAAATGAAATGGGAGTTCATTAGTATGGACTTTATTGTTGACCTACCCCGAGTTCAGGGAGGATATAACTCTATTATGGTTGTAGTAGATATGCTCACCAAGGTCTCACATCTCATCCCTGTCAAGACGAACTATAAAGCTTCAGACATCGCAAGATTATTCATCAAGAAAATATTCAAACTTCATGGGTTACCCAGAAGAATCATTAGTGATCATGACTCTCTTTTCATATCACACTTCTGGAGGGCTATCTTTGAGGCTATTGGAACTCAACTCTATTTCAATACAACTTACCATCCCCAAACTAATGGTCAAACAAAACGAGTCAATCAAGTCATTGAAGATATGCTTAGGGCATACTGCTGTCGCGAACCCAAAAAGTGGATTCAATACTTACCCCTGGTTGAGTTTGCCTACAATGCTTCTTACCAACAGAGTATTCAGATGACCCCTTTTCAAGCATTGTATGGGCATGATTGTTGTACCCCTTTGAATTTCTCAGATCCAACTTTGAGGGTAGAAGCTTCAAGACAGATGCTGGAAGACATGGATGATCAAATCAAATCAATAAGACAAGACATTCAAGCTGCCAAGGATAGACAGAAGGCTTATGCTGACTTGAAACGGCAAGACAGATCCTTCATTGAAGGTGATATGGTCTTCATCCGTATATGCCCTAAAAAGAGTTCACTATCCTTGGGAGAGTACAAGAAGCTAAGTCTGAGGTATTCTGGACCTTATAAGATCACCAAGTGCCTAGGGCCTAATGCTTACAGACTACAACTGCCCACAACTCTAAAGATTCATAATGTATTCCACGTCAGCCTATTGAAAAAGTATCTACCTAATCTAAATCATGTACTTGATGATTAATAAATTGTAATGCCTAGCCAAGGAGTTCTTGAGCTACGGCCTGATAGAATCCTAGATGTTAGGGAGAGGCATTTGAGATCAAGGACCTTGAGAGAATACTTCATCCAGTGGAAATATTATCCAGAAGAGGATGCCACCTAGATGGATGAAAATACTCTCAACCAACAATAACCCCAGGTCTTCTCGAGATGAGGACATCTCGATTCCTCTAAGGGGGAGAGGATGTAATATCTCCCCCTCGTACCTTCCTCATAAGAACTCCCCCCTTAAAAAGTTTCAAATTTAACTCAATTTTTTTTACTCTCTCCCCCTGCCGACTCCATGGTGGGGAGAGAGAGAGAGGGAGTAATGAAAGAAAAGGGGGGGCATGGAGCCCCCCAGGTGGAAGGAGTAGCGGTTGTTAACGGCTGTCTCTCCCCCCCTTAATGGCCGTCTTCCCCCCCCCCTTTGTGATCAAAATTCCCCCCTCCTCAGAGAGAGAGAGAGAGAGAGAGAGAGAGAGAGAGAGAGAGAGAGAGAGAGAGAGAGAGAGAGAGAGAGAAGTTTTTGGAAGATTCTTCTTTTCCCCTCTTAAAGGGAGGTCACACCCCCCTCAACATTTCCAAAAAATACACCCCTCCCCTTCATTATCTTTTCTCCACTCAAGGAGAGGCTGCAAGAATTTACTTAAAGTTGCATAGGAGAGTGCAAGAATTCTATCTCTCGTACACACGTCTTCGAGTATGGCCCCGAAGTGTAGTTCCACAAGGATGGCCAGAAACCCTACAAGTGTGGATGGAGGTTCGAATCAAGACGACACCACAACCACGAACGGTTTATCAGGTGTGAATACCGTTGGAATCAAGACATAACTCCAAACCCAGGTTGCTCTATTGTTAAATCATAGGTTATAATTATCATGGTGAAAATCATATTCGCATGCATCACATTAATTGCGCAATTGATAATTTCCTAGGTATGAATTTAGTTATGATGTTTGTAACAAACAAGATAAATTTCATTGTAAGATGATATCATAATAGGTGAAATTGATTAGGTAATTGCATTGTAAATTACTCAAAAAAATTCTTGCATTAATTCTTGCATAAAGTACATTGCTCTTTGCACAAGTTCTTGCAAAATATATTTCAAAGAATATCAAAGAAGCAAAGTGCATCTCCATATCGCAAGATGGATTCTAAGGTACACGTAATAAACCGCAAGAAAGATTAAAGTGCAGCTAGACTCATACAATAATCACGTAAAGTTATAAAGATCAGATCATTCAAGAAGGTTGTAGATCGTGTAAATAATTACATAGAGGAATGTTAAGATTGCATGCATAGAAAGTACATTCGCATATATAGCATAAAATATCGTATGGATTATATCAAAATTGTAAGCATTGAAATGAAGGCATGGCATTACGTTGCGTGCATTAAAGTTGTTGGGAAAATTCAATGTTGTTTGTAATTTACCAAATGGGATTGAGATCCATGAATCCCATGACAAAGTCCTTGGTGATTTCAAGAGGGATAGGTAAAAGCTTAGTGCATGTGAGCATTATTAAGAGGGTTTAAGAAGATTATACTTAAGACGGAGTAGGAACTATTCTAAACAGAACCATCTTGACCAACCATGGTCAAGGGGATAGACAATCTTGATCAATTAAGATCAAAGATAAAGGTACATAGGTACTTCAAGGGATCTAGGAGACAACCAGCAAGTTAACCAATCGAGGACGACGGGGTTGTCCATGATCTATCTTACAAGGAGACCTAATGTAAGGATAAATAGGGTCGGTAGGGTACAAACTCTAACCCGAAGAAAAAGGAAAAATAAGCAACCTAGCATACCAAGCCCCTGGAATCTCGCCAAGTCGCGAACGACCCAAGACCGAATGCTGGGAGCATTCGGAAAGAAGAAATCACATCTTAACAGTTGGTCATAGAAATGATCGTGATTGTACACTTAAGTACATTGTTTGAACTTCTTTGCTCAAGGAACTAATTCAAGGCAAAACACTTAATGCTTCAAGTTAAAAGCCTGGAGGGAGAGGCAGATTCAGTTACCTCCGACTGCCTGCCTGGCCCGATCCAAGGGGGTTGTTAGCTGCCCTGGGTATGTGGACCGAACCCACTGCGAGAGGTCTCTCTGTGAGTTCTACTTGGAGCGAGAGGATGCTTGGGTGCCAGGGGAGGCTCTGGCTGTAAATTCCTTGCCTTCGGATCCCGCACAAGAGGCTGACGTGACTCGAGATGGGATCTCGAGGCCCGTGTACTAGTCTACGGGCAAAAATTGGAGCAGCAATTCCGCTGATTGCTGGGATAGCCTTCGGGCATGATACTTGATGTATTCCAAGACTGTGATGAATAAAGATCAGATATTTGAAAAATGAACTTGTTTGACATTTTTTTTTTCATGTTAGTAGCTAAGTTGCGTGAAGGAACCTGTGTTTAAATTGATTAATTAAGGAAGCTACTTTTGCATGTCAAACATAATGTGGTAGGTAATTAGATAACTAAGCAACCCGAGGAAAGTGCGGTGGACGTTACTTGGGTCCGTCCTATGGAACGGTAGTCTCGGTTAGCTGGGAACTTTTCTCAAAAGACATGATAACAAGATTGTGAAGACCTAGCATCAGTAGAGTTAAAATCGTGATTTATGCTGTTTTAGGGGAGCGGAATGGGACTATGCCTTATGGGCAGAGAGGTTGAGCTTTGCATCCCTCTCGTTTCCCATTCTCCATGAACCAAGTGCAGTGTAAATCCGCTTTAACTCTGTTGTTTCTACACAAAGCAGTTCATCTGGAGCTCGATGCTAGCTACTTCCTAGAGACTTTTTTGATAGGAAAGAAACTCTGACTTTAGGTCGGTCCTAAGTGGGAACGGTCGGATACTTCCGCTCGAGGTAGACTTGGGAAGACCTAGATCGCAAACCCTGTGACATTCCTTGCGAGTGCTAGGCGCTTTCTAGACTCTCTTCCCGATGGGCTGCTAAGATGTGTCCCACAAGTGGATGAGCGGACACGTTACACTTTGGTACACATCAATTCAATACTAACTTTCGAAGATAAAATCAAAATCGTTTTGTTCCTTCTTCTTTCTGTAAACCTTGGACTCGACCTGCTGCTTTACCATCAAACATAAATTTAAATCCTAAGCCTTCTCTACAGCCATCCCAACATACCCAAATTTCTAGCCATTACCAATAATGTTTCCAAAGCAAAGCCTATAGTTTGCTACAAGTATCAACAACCTAGACACTTAGCAGTGAATTGTCAATTGAAGAAGCTAGCTGTTCAAATCAATTACTTGGAAGCAACTGAAGATGAAGACCATGAAGATATGCTTCATTGAAGATGATGATGATATTAATAATGCTTCAGATACTTTACCACTCATGCTAAATCCTCATTCATTATTAATGATAAAATGTTTTGTGCATGGTTAAGAAAAGATTGTTTTGCATGATGATAGAAGCACACATGATTTTATTTTAGCAAAGTTGGTAAAATAATTGAATTTACCTACTGTTCCAACTCATTATCACATAAAGGCAGCATTTTTAGGCACTAAATACAATGGTACACAAGAAGTTCATGATTTAGAAATTAAAATTGGTGATTATATTGAGCACAGAAAATTCTTGGTTGTGCCTTTGCAAGCTAGTGATATTATTTTAGGAATGCCTTGGTGTCAAAATATAATCACGACATAGATTATTCCACACATTCCATAAAAATTCATCTTAATGGAAAACAAAAATCACATTACATGGAACGCACACCATTGATATTTTTCCCTTGCTTAGTCACACACAAGCTAAACGTGCATTGAGAAAAGATAGCAAATTATATTTAGTATGGGTAAATGAAATTGAAGCTAAGAAAAATCAGATGCATCCTAGGCATCCATAATTTTTTTCAAAATTTAAAGATTATTTTACTGTTGATTTACCACTTGGTTTACCACCTACACGTCTTGAAGATCATAAAATAGACTTAATCCTAGGTTATCGACCACCATGTAAAGCACCTTATAGACACAATCAGATTGAGCAGAAAGAAATCCAAGTACAAGTTGAAGAACTATTGAACTGAGGACTCATTAGACTTAGTAGTTCTCCTTTTGGTGCACCTATCCTATTAGTTAAGAAGAAAATAAAACCTATAGGATGTGCATTGATTATTGTGCCCTAAACAAGATCACTATTAAGAATAGATATCTGATCCCTAGGGTAGACAACCTCATGGATAAACTACAAGGAGCCACTATTTTTAGCAAGATAGATCTCAAATTTGGATATCATTAAGTACGATTGAACACTTGACATTTTCAAGACTGCGTTTAGAACTCAATTTGGTCATTATGAATTTCTTGTTATGCCTTTCGGTTTGACCAAAACACCAGCTACATTCAGTCATATGATGAATCGTATATTTTTGAAGTATCAGAATTGTGTAATTGTTTTTTTGATGATATATTGATTTTTAGTAAGAATGAGAACGAACATTGTGAACATAATATCTTTGGTTTTCAAATTGTTGAAAGAGAATCAATTATATGCTAACCCTGACAAGAGCAATTTTTTCAAACTCAGATTGAATACTTAGGTCACATTGTTTCTTCTGATGGTATTCGTGTTGATCCTAAAAAGATAGAGGTAATTTTGAATTGGCCAATCCCTAAGAATGTGCATGAGTTACATTCTTTCTTAGGTCTTGCCAGCTTTTATAGAAAATTTATGAGAAAATTTTCATTGCTTGCATTGCCTTTGACGAAATTGTTAAAGAAAGGTGTTGTATATAATTGGTCTGACAACCAACAAAAGTCTTTTGATTTGTTAAAACATGCTTTAACACATCCATTGCAATTGCTTGATTTTAATCGATCATTCTTTCTAGTAGTCACTGATGCTAGTGGATCAGGAATAGGAGCTGTCCTCATGTAAGATTCGCATCCCATAGCCTATTCTAGTTGCAAACTTAAACCCTCTGAGAACTGAAGTATTCCACCTATGATAAAGAATTGTTAGTTGTATAGTTCAAGCCTTATGTCAATGGAAACACTATCTAATGGGATCCGAATTTATGATCAAAACTGACCAACAAGTATCAAACATATCCTTAGTTAGCCACAAATTTTTGACTGTCATATCAAATGGATTGCTTTCATTTAAAGTTTTCATCCACTTATCCAATATTAACCCGGTAGAGAGAATGTTGTTGCTGATGCATTGAGTAGAAGACCAAGTATCCATAATGTTTTTGTTCTATCTTTTAATTCCCTTATTCCTATGAAGGATACTTATGACCTTGACCCCAGTTTTCAAGATGATTGGAACAAATTGGTTGCTAATAACCGGATTCCAATTGTTTCTTTGTCTTATTCTGATGGATTTATGTTTTATGAGAAAAGATTGTGTGTCATTGTTCAATTTAGATCATTTGTGTTGCATGAAATTCTTTGTTCTCCATATCAAGGCCATAGAGGTATTATTTTCACTTTAAGAACATTGGTTGAAGATTTTTATTAGCCACAAATGGAATTTGATGTTTCTAACTTTGTTTTTGAGTATTTAATTTGCCAAAGAGTCAAGCAACACCATGGTAAGCAATATGGTTTGTTAATGGCTTTACCAATTCTTGAACAACCATGGGAACATATTTCAATGGATTTTATAATTGGTTTGCCTAACACACAAGCTAGTCATGATATGATTTGGACTATAATAGATCGATTTAGCAAACAAGCATATTTTCTACCATGTAAGAAAACATTAACTGCATCTCAAGCTACACAATTGTTTTTAAAGACTGTTTTCACTAACCATGGTTTGTCAAAAGTTATTATTTTTAATCGTGATTTTAGATTTTGCAATAATTTTTGGATTACTTTGTTTACTCATTTGGGTACTAAGATTGATTTTTCATCTACATTCCATCCTGAAACCAATGGGCAAATAGAAGCTACTAACAGTACAATTTTAGATCTTTTGCATGCATACACAATTTTAAAACCACAAACATGGGATATACACTTGCATCTACTTCAATTTGCATACAATAATACACCCCACAGCTACTCAAAAAGCACATTTTGAAATCACTTATGGACATAGATTGCCTACACCTATTACATCATTGTCAAACAAAGTTAAAGCTGTTGATGATATTACCAATACACATGCTACTATTTTTTCTCAAGTCAAAGACAAGATTGCGAAAGCCCAATAATCATACACTAAACAAGCTAATAAGAAGAAAAAAAGCCATGAGTTTCAAGGTTGATGATTATGTTTGGTTACGCATTGAAAAGAGAAGTTTGCAAAGTGTTGAGAAATACCCTGTTGTTAAATTAGCACCTAGAATTTATGGACCTTTCAAAATAATTCACAAAATCAATGACAATGCACTTAAGTTAGAACTACCCCAATATTAGAAAATATGTAATACTTTTCATATCAGTTTACTATGACCTTTTAGAGGCCAATTAACTATCCCCCCTATCTATGAAAACCCTCCTTTGTTAGAAGAAGAAACTGAAATCCTTGAACCAGAAACTATTCTAGACATTGACTTTATGACTACTAGAACTGGTCGTAGATATTTGGTTAAGTTTAAAAATCATCCTGTTTTGAAGAAGCCCAATGGATGCACGCCCGTGACCTAAGTACTTACCCCTCATTGCTTGCTCCACATTGAGCTAATAGCAATTGAGAACAATTGCTATCCCACCCGAGGGGTATGATGCCAAGAGGCATATTCCATGGTGGATTTCGTGAGGTTTTTTGGTGGATTTCGTGAAACTAGATACATATTCCATAGTGGATTCCATAAAACTATATGTATTTGCCGAAGCTCATACACAAGGTGGATTCATTGTGCGAGAGGTTGATGGGGATGCCTGTCCTTTTCGGGCATCGGATTAATTTAATGTGCACGTGGATGATTCCATAGCAAGTGATTTTGTAAAATACATATTTAAATTAATGGATGTTTATGAGTTTAGAGTGCACTGGTATTAAATTATGGTTAGGATAGAGTTCCAACCTATTTAATCATTTTATAGCTAAAGGCTGCTAAGTATTCACTTTTGTGGGCTTTATCTTATTATTTTCTAATAATTATGAATGCTTCAGTTGATGTGTAGAGTAGGCAATGTGGAGCCCCAAGAGGAACATCAAGGAAAAGTGAATTCTCTTGCAAGAAAATCTATCTTGTAACATCAACAAGCTTTTATTTCATTCTTTTGATCATCAAAACAAAGAAAACATCAATTCTTCACGCAGCATCATAGTATATATCTCCCACGGATTTGATAGAATCAACCATAATCTTCAACATCTTCATAAAATTCTTTCAGACCTAAAAAATAACAAAAATCAGTCAAAAATTCAGTCTTTTTCCACTCTCAACATATCCCCACACTTAGAAAGAAAGCATCCTCGCGACCTAATGAAAAGAAGAATATAAGTTTACTAAAGAGCTCAATTTTATCTTCCATAGAATCTTCAATAATCTTGCTAACCCACGACCCTAACTTAGTACTTGTATCTGAGAGAAAAAACTACTAAAGGAAAACTCCCATTCTTCCATAACTCATCTGATTGATCATTTAAAAACCATAACAAATTTGTAAAGGATATAAGAGGTTCTCTTCAACTTTCCACCATAGGCTTTTTATCCACTATCAATCTTTTGAAAAGAGCTCTCAAACAAATTATTCTCAATCAGCACGAACTCATCACATACAATTATTACAACACACACACAAACACTAACACAACCATCTGAATGACACCTTCAAAAAGAGATATATATCATTAAGAATTATCCAAGATACATTGCAAAGGCATCAATGAAGATGATTACTTTTGAAGTCTTGGTGGTTTTGAAAACGATCCATGGAGAAGGATTCATCTACAAATGTCTTTGGAGGATTTTGAAAGAACTGCAAGTAGCACATCCTTTCTAGCAAAACAAGGTATCTGCTAGGTAGACATAAGGCATGAAAATACAGGATATCCAACTGGTGGGAGTCAATGTTCACATTGACATTCATACAAAGTTTTGGAATGGCCTTTTAATCATTATAGGAATGCCTATGCATGTATGCTAGATACCAAGCAAAATGAGTTGTCAATCTCATAGAAGGATCTAGATTTTGGAATGGCCTTTTAATCATTATGGGGATGCCTATGCATGTATGCTAGATACCAAGCAAAATGAGCTGTCAATCTCACAGAAGGATCTAGAGATTGTGAATATTGGTGAGAAAAATGAAGGTAGTTCTGGTATGCTTGACTGTCAGTTGTCCAATCTCTTGGAATTATTGGCCATTTTATCTGAGGTCCTGTAAGAGAATCAGTCGAGCTCCATCCTCTTCTTCTTGGAATCTGCTGATCAAACCCTTCATATTCACTGACCAACTGAGGGGGTTGAGAGATAGAAGTGGTAGGAGATGGAAGTAGAATAAGTAAAAGTGGATGAAGAGATGGGTAGGCAAAATCATAAAAGGAGGAATAAGTTAAAGAAGGAGTGGCTGAAAATTTTAGGGAATCAGTTAGGAAAGGTGTCAATTGATAAATAAAAAATGTAGAAGGTACATGGATGGATGGAGAAGGGCATGGTGGAGAAGGAGAAAACACTCTATCTTCGTTAAAAGAGCAATATGTAAATATTAGAATTTGAGAAAAAGATTGAGGTTGGAAAATAAGGGGTAGGATTGCTGTTGAATTGGTTTGATAAAGGGAATGATAGGTATCATAACGGTGAGCCATTTGTTGGTAATACAGTAGGCTAGGAACAGAGGACCTAAGATAGGTCTTCTCTGATAGGCATTAAAAAATATGGAATCAAATGGATTGTTTTTGGAAAGGTGAGCTAAGAGATCCACCCTCAGTTGGTTAGAGCTCTGTACATAGGTAGAAGCTGTGTTTTGTCATTGATTCAAGACCATGGAATCAATCATTGAGTGCCAGGAATTATCAGGGCAAGTAGCCACTTTTGAGGAGTAACTCTGAAACATGTCATCTATTCACAACTCCAAATAGTTGACTCTGGAATCAACAGATCTCCCCGTAGATACATATATGACAGCAACATGGTATCCGTCATGACAGAATCTACAAACACCATACGGACCACTTCTGTCAGCAACTCAGGAGACCAAGCCCCACTCCAACCATCCTCTGGAAGAGGAAGATCCATCATTGAAAGCTTCATGTAAAAGGTCAACTTCTGCAATTGATAGTGGACAAAGAAAGAATGGTTCGGAGGAACATATTTCTAAAAATGCTCAAATGTAGACCATAGCAGATCCATCCTGGACTGCAATCGTTCCACCTTATCTTGGAATAGAGGACACAAGGTAGCCTGTCTCTAGAGAATTGCAAAGTCCTGCTTTGAGAGAGAAGGGATCATAGGAACATTAGGGCTTGGAGGAACAGACCGTGACTGTCCCAGTTGGTCTTGCAACTGCTTGGTTTGGGAAGCTTGTGATTCCACTGTGTCATTAGCAGTCTGTAAGGCTAAGAGTTTTGCATCGAAAAGAGTCTGAAACTCTTACACTTCTTTGGGCATCCTCTCCTTCTCCTCTGAGATTCTAGTGACCTCTGATTGAGCTTCTGTTAACTGAATCTTCAAAGAAGATATCTCTTCTTTTTGGGTCTCAATCAGTTGGGTTTGTTGCTCCATTTGCTTAAACAGATCCGCTAGTGTGTCTTTAGCAGAGGCTAACTCTGATGTTGCCTTAACTGGTCTTTGGACTGCATTAGTTCTTCGTAAAAGGAAGCATACAGCTATTGAACATAGGCTATCTCACTGAAAGTTCAATCGAACTCTGAATGTCTTTACATAGGAATGGAATGGCATCTCCTGACACTAGACTGTTCAGTGAAGGGACTGATATGTCCAAGGAACCCTCTCTATGTGCCCTGAACAGGTTGTTACATGTGAGATAAGCAGGGAGGTCACTGCCAGATGTAGCAGAAATTGTAACTAAAGAAATAACTGAAGGAGCTTTATCTGCTACACACTTCAAGCGTTTTTGCTGAATGACCAGTGGAGGAGGAGAATCTAGATCCTCTATATCAATAAGTTTTGACTCTTCGAAAGGTGGAGGAGGAGGTACTGGATTAGATAGTGGAGGTGGAGGCACACCCTTCTTTAAGCCTGAGTATGTTAAGAAAGCAGACATATAGGACCCATATGTAACATTTGTGACATTGTCCCTAGTTACTTTGACGAAATGTTGATCCATCTTTGTGAGTAGGTAAGTGCTCCAATCAATAGCTACTCCTTTTAACACCATCTTGGAAGCTGTAAAGAGCTCTTTGGACAAGTAATGGGATGGTGTTTTTGCAGGCATAAACCTGTCTTGGAAAAACTGGTAGACCATCTTCCACACAGGATCAGTGATCATGGAAAAGGAGACTCCTGAAGTGTTGATCACTTTCTTGACATCCAAAATTTCCTTGGTCTGTTTCTATAACAGCTTCAAAATCTCATCGTTAGAGAATAGCTGTCTAGCTGTAACAAATGGCTCTCCTTTGTAGGGAAGAGACAAAGCCTTCCCTAAACCTCGGGGTGTCAATGTCATGGAAGTACCATGGACCAGTCCCGACTTCTTGTTGTATGAGGCAAGAAACTCATCACACATGGATGGATCTTCTGGAATCAAGGGGAATGAGGCAGCCATGAAAGTCGCGAGTCCTGCCTTCGCAATAGGCTCAAAAGTGAGTAGGGAAGAGTAATCCCTACTAACCAGTGGGACATACTGGATAGGAGAAGGAGTGTGAGGCGCCATTCAGATGATAAACACACACACCAAAACACAGACAGTCACAAAGAATGCCTGCAAAACAACCAAAGGGCCATAAAAAAGAAATCAATAAAAAAGAAGGACACACATACATACATAGACGTAACTAACCCATTTACCACCCCAGACAATACATAGCCTAGAAAAAATTCGACATGACCTCTACATAGATGCGACCGAAAACTTCATGCGATGCAACAAATAGGCACCCAAATCCCCGTATCAGGAAAGAAAGAAAGAACTTCACACCGCACCCGTAATCGTAACACATAGACAAATCAGACTACCATAAAAATGTACATCAAGACTTGACCATAACCTAGACCATCAGTGTCAACTAAAAGACCTTTATGTGCCCATCCCACGAAGTGTGTTTATTAAAAAGGGAAAAAAAGAAGTGCAGTGAGGGGGAATTATTTTAATGAAGGGTTCATTTTAAGAAATTATTAACAATGGGTGACATTTTATTAGGTTATAAACCTTAATAAGAAAACGGCGGTACCTTCTTAAAATTTTTAAATTACAATTTATTATGGTGAAATGGTACTTTAGCGCAAAATCCAGACTACGATTCCCAGACTGGGTCTCTAAATGCAAATTCCTTAATTAAAAATTAATAGTGATGTGGAGCGCTTTTTCGCTAGCGCGTGCTCTTTCATGACGGCTAGTTCATTTTTATTACAAATTAAGGTGCCTCTTAAGCGCACATAGATCGTGCAAAGTGAACGACTGGCTGATTTTTAGATTATTAAATTGTGTGTTTAGCGCGAGTGCGCGTGGAAAATGTAGGTGAATAAATAGTTCATTTTAGCAATTAATTGTGATTAAGGGGGAATGAAAATAAATAAAGCTCACAAAATAAATACCTGGTAGGGGTGTGTATGCAATGGCCGGAAGCCACACAGAAGAGTCCCCCAAAAGCAATGAATCCAGTCAAAGAAAATCAAAGACTACTGACTGAACAAAAAAGAAAACACCTTAGTGGGTTTGTTAAATTTTAATGTATTTTTAACTGTTTAGTTTGTATTGTGTTTGGGTCATATTTTAGGTGTGTTTGTTTTGGTTTTATAGTGTGGTTTGGTTTTTTTTTTTTGTTTTTTTAAAAATTATTTGTGTTTGTTTTTTCTTTAAAATAATAATAATTAAATCAAGATATATAGCACATGGATATGTGATGAAGGGAAAAAATGAAAATTTAGCTATGGAGGAAATATCCTTAATTTATGTTATGAAAATAAGTTTTTTATTTTTATTCTTTTTTTTCAAAGAATATTTGTGCCTTGTATGAAAATATTTTGAAGTGAGAAATTAGTGGAAAAAGGTCAGGGGGTGGCTAGAATTTTTTGAGATTTTTTTTTGAATTTTTATGTATTTTTACTAATTTTAAATGAATTATATGTATTTTTAAGGTAATTTTAAATGAATTTTCAAATTTTTAATTTTCTATAATTTTGTTGGTTTAAAATTTCACCTGAAAAAAGGCAAAAATATTGGAAAATTTTTAAATTTTTTTCTATAATTTGTCTGAATTTAAATGAAATTTTAAATTAACTAAATCAATTAAATGATGTAAATAAGGTTAGTTGGGTAAGTAAGGTCAAGTCAAGTCAAGTCAACTAAGCCAGGTTAGTTTAGATAAGTCAGGGTAAGTCAAGTCTGGGTTAGTTACGTTAGTCAGGGTTGATTAGGTTAGTTTAGGGTCAGTTAGGGCAAGTTAAGTTAGTCTAGGGTTAGTTAGTCAAGTTGAGTCAATCTAGGGTTAGTTCCAACTAACCAGGGTTAGACTAACTAGCCTAGGGTTAGTTAGTGGGGGTGGAATTAACCTGAGTTAGGTTAGTCATACTAACTACAGTTGGGTTAGTGGAAACCTAACCCTAGTCAGGTATGTAGGACCCTAACTCTAGTTAGGTTAAGGTGTGACCTAACCCTAGTTAGGTGAGGTGGAACCTAACCCTAGTTGGGTTAGTGGAACTCTAGTGGGGTTAGGGTAACTAAAAGGGGATTTAGTAACTTAAGTTAGGTTAGTTTTTAACTTAAGTTAGGTTAGTTATTAACCTAACATAGGTTAGTTTTAACTAAACAGAGGTTAGTTGCTAACTAAACATAGGTTAGTTTCTAACCTGGCTGTGGTTAGATGGTGGGAGGAGGAGGAGGAGGAGGAGGAGGAGGAGGAGGAGGAGGAGGAGGAGGAGGAGGAGGAGGAGGAGGAGGAGGAGGAGGAGGAGGAGGGAGTCAGTGGCGGACGGCAGGTGGAGGAGGACCAGGAGGCGGCCGGCGGCGTGTGGAGGAGGCCGATTCGGTGGCGCTGACGGGCGAGGGTGGAGGAGATGGAGGGAGCCGCGCAGGAGGGCGAGGCGGCGGGTGGAGGAGAGTTGGAGGCGCTGTGTGAAGGAGGCGGCCAAGGAGGACAGGTGGAGGCCGAGGAGGAAGCACTGAGGAGGGAGAGGAGATGGAGGAGTGGGCTGGAGGGAGGAGAGGGGGAGCACTGGAGGGAGGAGAGGAGATGAAGGAGCGGGTAAGAAGGCAATGGTGGGAGGAGGGAGAGGAAACAAGGAGGAGTAGAAAGAAAAGAAGGAGGGGGAGGAAGAAAGAAGAAGGAGCAGGAGAGGAAGGGGAGAAGGGGAGGAGGAAGAGGAAGGAAGAGGAGGAGGAGGAGGCAGGGAATTGAATTGCAACGGCAGGTATGTTTTTTTTTCTTTCTTTTCTTTTCCTTTTTCTTGTTTTTTTTTCTTTTTCTGTTCTTTTGTATTTTCATTTGTGATTTTAGTATGTGTGTGTTTTTTTAGTTTTTTTAAATTTTTAAAGTTTTTTAAATTGTTTTTTTTTGTTTTTGTTTTTTTTAAATTGTGTGTATAGTTTATTTTTTTATTTTTTAAAATGTTACATAATGAAAAAAAGAAAAATAAAATAAATAATAAAATAAAAGAACACATCCCCTGACGGGGTCAAATGGGCAAGGATGGGGATGCGCGAGCCATGGACGCCACGAGGCATCCCGAGGCGCGTAAAACCAAAAACAGGCGCGTTCACGCGAAAGGCGAGAAACGTGGTTAACGGGAAAAATGAAGAAAAAGTAATAAAATCCAAACCGTTTGTCGGATCAAAAATTCGTAAAAAGGAAAAATGGGCCAGGAGACAAGGGGAAAATGTTGGAAACATGCAACATGGGTTCTGTGACAAAATCAGGGTGTTCACATGGGAAAAACACAAAAAAAACCTGAAAACACATACGGGCATTAATATCGGAAAATCCGCACATCGGAATGAAATATGGAAAGAAGGAAAAGTATGCATAACAATGTGTCTGACAACGATATCATGAGAAAACACTGTTCTGATCGAGATAGGACGCGTTCACATGGAAAAAATCCCAAAAATGGGCTCGAAAATGGACTCCAAAATTAATACGGGAGAAACCGTGCGTCGGAATAGCAGGCGGTAAAAAGGAAAAATGTCCGAAAGAAAGAAATTCACAGGACTAGCACATCAAAACTCAGTGTGAGGAAAATTAGGATGGGTTCACGTGGAAAAAACACAAAAAATACAACCGAAAACACTCGAAAAAATTAATAACTAAAAATATGGTAGACGAAAAAGGGGGGAGGGAAAAGGAAAAAGTGGGGGAAAGGCTGGCAGGATAGGCTGTCAAATCATATTGGAATTTCGGTGAAAATAGGGCAGGGTCACATGGAAAAATGTGAAAAATAGGCACGAAAAATATCTGAAAACCCGCAAAAATTAATAATGGATGAACCGTGCATCGAAATGACACGGAGTAAAAAGGAAAAATCTGAGGGGGAAGGGGTAGGACAGGATGGACTCATCAGATCAGGGTTCCAAAGCAATCATGACGCGTTCACATGGAAAATCGTCCCATTTACAAGAATTACTTCAAAAATTAATATCTTGAGAATCGTTTGTCGGAATAGGGGTTGGTAAAAAGGAAAAATAGGCAGTTCAAAGGGATGAATAGGGCTGTAAGGTTGGATTGAGCTTTTGATGAACGTAAGATCCGTTCATATGAAAGAAACGCAAAACCAAAAATAAGGGCAAACAGTCAAGGAATAACCCCTAGGACAAGGTGAAATAGAATGAAAGGATGGGGAAGGGACCCCACCAGGGTAAAATAAAGTCACAGCATAGATGCATGATTAGAACAGGGTGTATACATGGGGATATGCAACATAGACGCGCATGGATGTGCCCCCACACTTAAGACCTCAATAGGAAGGGTAAACCAAACATAAAGGACTTGGCACCTCACATTAGACCAACCACGACATCCTCACACTTAAGACATAACCAGTATTGAGAAAAAGAAGTTGTATGGTTAGAAAAACGTGGCCTATATTGCCGAGAAGGAATGTTGACTATTGAGGTTGTGTCTGGAGGCATTGTCAGCTGCAGGAGGTAACAAGGTATCTGCACAGCACATGTCCTTCGTCCTTCGTGGCAGGGATCATGTAGCAGCATCCAGGAAGGTAGCTAGTTGAAGGAATCATAGGAAATTCGTCGATGGTAAGGGATATGGCACTCAACTCACAATCACTCAAATGGATTGAAAGAGTAGGCACTCGCTCCATTAGTAATGTCACTCGAGGAAATAATGATGAAAACTTGAAGCTCATACCCGGCTTAGAAGTCGACAAGGGAATGATGCAGAGGGAGTATGCCAGGGTGCACAATTGATGGTGCATCAGTGCGTCCAACCTGTCTGGCATAGGTGCAAGGAGAAAGGCCAAAGAGCCTTGCAGTGCAGTGTATAGAGCAGAGTGATGTGTCCTGTGCCGATGGCAGAAACCCAGCCCGTGGGTGCATAGGGAAACGAGAATGTACTTGACTTCAATGGTCGCAACGTCCCTCAATCCTCACCTCTTTATAATTGATAGAAGAAACTCCAGTCACACTCAGCCCACCCTCTGTCTCACGCTTTATTGATAGATACAGAGGGCAGCCCATTCCTGAAACCCATTGATGTAATCCTCACAGTCATTGGTGCAGAGGTTGTATGCCTTGTGTGCATTTGATGGTGCAACTGTGCATCCCGCCCTGTGCCGGCATATAGTGCAAGAAGGAATGCTAGGAAGCCTTGTAGTGCAGTGCACAAGAACAAATCGTGCTTTGTGCATAGAGAGGCCCTTCCCGTGCGTGCAACACTCTGTTCACACATCTCACCTCTTATTCAATTTGAAGGAAAAAGACTGGTCACTCACCCCACCCTCTGTCTCACGCTCTGTTGGAAGATACAGAGGGCAGCCCATACTCACATCCCCATCCTGTTAGGATGAAAGCTCACATCACTCAAGGGGTTGGTGATGAAGATTATGTCAGCTGTTGTTGTCATGAGGATCTTGAAGAGGAGGCGTATCCAGGGAGGCAGCCAACAAATCTCGTACTTCAATGATTGGTAAAAGAAGAGTCGTCTGTTAAGAAGGGCAGACGGACTGATATTGCAGAGACAGCGTACCAAGGGAGGTGGCTTCAAATTACTTGCCAGAAAGATTCTGCTGGTGAGTTAGCTATTCTGAATTGTGAGGTGTTACCACCTTTTCCAGAGTCAGCTTCTTGCCCAAGGGTGTTTCCACCTTTTCTTGGAACAAGGCCTATCATGACAGGTGTCATGACAGGGAATTTCTTCCTTTTCTCCCATAACAGTTTGTTTGGTTTTTTTTTCTTATTTTATTTTATTTTCTTTTCCCTTTTTTGTTTTTTTCATTAAGAAAGAGAATGGTAGAAATACCATATGTTGGGACCAACCTCGCCACCGTTGTTGAATCAGACGAGAAGAGAACAATGTCAGGTTGAGATGTTTCTGCGAGGGGGTAGCAGAACGAGACCGCCTCATGAGGAGAATCATAATGTCTATCAGAAGCATGACAAGAAGGACAGTGCGACGCCCAAGAGGGAAGGGGTAGGTTGATTGTGATTGTCAAGATTCCCAGGGAGGGAAGTACTTCTTCAGGCGATAGCCATTGATGAGGAAAGGATCATCAGAGGCATCAACGGTCTGCACCTGAACAGGGCCATTAGGATTGACGGCGAGTACCTTGTATGAACCCATCCACTGTTGTTGAAGCTTGCCAGGAAACTTACCAAAGCTCGAGTCATAGGCTAGGACAAGATCACCTTCTTTGAACTCCTTGTGCTTGATGAAACTGTCATGATAGGCCTTGTGTTGCGCTTGAGTGGTTTCCATGCACTGTAAGGCCATCCGTCGTATCTCATCCAAGCATTCCAAGTGTAGGAGATGGTGTTGTAGTGACTCACTATCTCCCAAGCGTTCTTTAACTGCCACTTGCGAAGAGGGAAATTCCAGCTCAACAGGAAAGATAGCTTTTGTACCATACACTAACTGGAAAGGGGTCTGTCCTGTTGTTGCCTTATGGGAGGTTTTGTACGCCCAAAGGGCCTCTGTAAGTCGATCATCCCAATCACGACGATGTGTGGCAATCGTTCTTGTCAGAATCGAGCAAAGGATGCGATTGGTGACTTCAACTTGGCCATTGGATTTGGGGTAATAGGGAGTGGACTTATGATGGCGGATCTTATACAGCTTAGTCAGCTCCTCCATGATTTTGTTAAGGAAATGAGTACATCTGTCACTTACCAGTTCGAGGGGACTGCCAAAACGGGTGATAATATTCTCATACATGAATAAGGCTACACTATTACCATCATCCCGCTTCAGGGCTTTAGCTTCACACCATGTTGTGACATAATCCATACATACTAGGATGTATCTGTTCTGCTTCCATCTGGTGGGTGGATCAATGGGACCCAGAAATCAATCCCCCACTTCTCGAATGGCTTTAGGGGAAGAATGGGTTGCAGTGGCATGGCACTTGTTTTGGTGGATTTTTCCATTCACTGACAAGCATCACATCGCTTGCAGTAATCATATGCATCCTTGTGGAGGGTCGGCCACCAGTATCCTGCTAACAGAGCCTTCCTGGCTGTTGCTTCTCATGCGAAGTGTCCAACACATGGTTCGTCATGGCATGCTTTCAATACTATGCCGATTTCATCTCTTGCAACACATCTTCGCAACACTTCATCTTTGCCTTTCTTGTACAGTGCACCGCCTAACAAAGTGTAGGGGGCTGATTCTAACAGAAGCTTCTTCCTTGCACGGCTTGAGATGCTAGGAGGATACTGTTGAGTTGCTAGGAGATTGGCTATGTCTACATACCAGGGAGTAACTGTTTCAACTAGAAACAAAGAAGCATCAGGAAGGTCTAGATCATCATGTTCCTCTTCTTCTGTTTGAGGGATCCGTGATAGATGATCAGCTAGGACATGGGAACGGCTAGGCTTAGTGACTACTTCAAAGTCGAACTCTTGGAATAGGAGCAACCATCTCATCAGTCGTCCTTTAACATCTGCTTTGTTCATCAAGAAGGACAAGGCTTCATGATCCACATAGAACTTGAAATGTGTTGACAATAAATAGTGTCAAAACTTCTCTAGTGCAAACACCATTGCCAAGCACTCAAGCCCTGTCACTGTATAGTTCCGTTCCCTATCAGTGATCTTTCGGCTTGCATAATATATCGGTTGATCTAATTTAGAGGGGCCCTTTTGACATAGGATAGCACCTAGCCCTTCAACTAATGCATCTAGCCCTTTTGACATAGGACAACACCTAGCCCTTCAACTAATGCATCGGTGTGCACATGGAACTCCTTCATCCAATCAAGAGGCTGTAAAATAGGTGCTTGGATCAGGCACTATTTTAGGGTATTAAATGCTTCTTCACTGTCATTAGTCCAAAGGAAATGCGCCTCTTTCCTTAGGAGCTTGTGCAGAGGGGCTGTCTTAGTTGCAAAATGTGCAATAAATCTCCTGTAGTAGCCCACATGGCCAAGAAATCCTCTTAATTGCTTGAGGTTTGTTGGTGCTATTAAAGAGGCAATCTTTTCAATCTTTGCCGGGTCTGTTGCAATCCCTTCTTGTGCAGAGACAATATGGCCCAACAGAACTTCTGAGGAGACGCCAAAGATACATTTGTCGGGGTTGAGAGAAATCCCATACTCTCGGCATCTATCAAAACATTGCTCTAGATGTCCCCAGTGCTCTCGGATCAAGCTACAGACACAGAAGTCATCAAGATACACCTCAATGAAATCGTGTAGATGATTCTGGAAGGCAGCCATTATTACTCATTGGAAGGTGGCAAGAGCATTACAGAGCCCCAATGGCATCACTCTGTAGGCATAGGTCCCCCATTCTGTGGTGAAGGTTTTTTTGGATTGGTCCTCTTCTACGATTTGAACTTGGTTATATCCGCTGAATCCATCCAAGAGGGAATAAAGCTCATGGCATGCCACTGTGTCCAACAGTTGGTTTGTAAAAGGGATAGGGAAATGATCCTTCTTTATCTTCGAATTGAGCTTTCAAAACTCGACACATATTCAAAGTTTCCCATTCTTCTTGGGTACTACCACAATGGACGAAACCCATTCACTGTTAGCCACGGGATAGATGAATTCTGCTTCAAGAAGTTTCAATAATTCAGCCTTCACCAGGGTAGAGTAATTAGGATTCATTCGTCTTTGCCTTTGCCTTATAGGTTTGGTATCGGGCTCTAGGTCAATGTGATGTTGGCATACTGTGGGATCAATCCCCTTTAGGTCTTTATATGACCAAGCAAATACGTCTAAGTTCTCCTTTAGTAGGTCTCACACGATCACTAGTTCTTCTTTTGGAAGATTGAGACCCACTTTCAGGTGACATTCAGTACCCTCAGTATCCAGGAATATCACTTATCTTTCACCTTCCACTTCACGAATAAACGTCCCACAGATTGCTTTTGCATAGAGGTCCGACTTTTTCAAGAGAGTAGTATCCTCGTCTGATGTCCCACTAGAACCAGTGTCCTCCTTCTGAACAGATGACTCATTTGTCTGTTTAGGTTGCTGGAAGGGGATCAGAGCTTTGTCTGCTTCTGTGTGAGTGGTGATTGCTTCTGGACTTAGGGATTCATCTTCAAAAGATGAATCCAAGAATGTCACATAGCACGGACCTGCTAGAGGTTGGGATTTTGACAGCTCGAGCTTTTGTTGTGGCAAGGGGCATCATCATCATCTTTTCTTTGGACTGAACAGTCAAGGCGACATGAGCCGTTGATGAACTTAATTTTTGTGCATTTAATCCATTGCTTATACAGATTCTGCATACTTTGTGGTCCATTGATCAACCCAAATGGCACCATGGTCATTCCATCCAGTACCCTGAGATATTCGGCCTCTGAGGTCTCTGTAGGGATATCAACAAGATCATCCTCTATCAGAGTGAATTCTTCATCTGCACTTTCATAGCCTTCTTCATTTTCTTCCTCATCAGTTTTATCCTTGTCCTCTGGAGACTCTGTCTCTACTTCTGTAGAAGCTCTGTAGGAGAAGAATAGATCTTCTGCCTCTACATCTGACTCTGCTTCTGGCTCTGGCTCTGGCTCTGTATCTGTATCTGTTACTGTCTCTGTATCCGCTCTGTCTCTGTTCTGTAGCCGCTCTGTATCTGCTCTGCCTCTGTACTGTCTCTGTAGTACTGTTTCTACTCTGTCTCTGCGACTGTCATGTAACAGGGAGAACAGTACATCCATGCTTCTATTTCACTGTCAGAGGTGATTACAGAAGTTAATTTTAGTTGAGGCAGGAGGTATTCACCCATGGACAAGGATTTTACTTCCCTTGGCAGTTGGCTTATAGTGCCCACTGTTAGGGACTGTGCCTTTGTTTTCTTAGGAAAGATCTACTTAACAGCCTCTTCATCTCCTGATATATCATCTGTTAACTCGTTGGAGGAGTCAGTTATGACTTCAATGGATGTGGATCCATTGCCTTTTTGCGATCCATACAGCTTTAACACCACTTTGTTGGGTCTTTTGCCTAGGATTAGGGTTCCTTTGAACCAATCCGTCCTAGCTCTTGCTTCAAAAAGCCAAGGTCTTCCCAACAGCAGAGGGTATGAGGTCCCATAAGAATTTGGTTTGACCACCAGATATGTCAGCCAATAATCTCTTCTTGCAAGGGTTGTTTTTACGTATGGGAGGATGCCCAACGGTTTGACTCTGCTTTGGTCTGCCAATTTGATAAGCCACTGTGTAGGTTGAATTCCTTGCAACCCTAAGTCCTTCATTGTCACATCCGTCATTATGTTTACTAATGAGCCTCCATCAATCAATGCATCTGAAATGAAGCATCCTTCTATCCATACACAAATCTTTGGGGTTCCAGGATCTAGGAAGGCATAAGCCACATCGACTTCCTTTACAGGCTCTGGGGCCTTATTGGTCTTGTTCGCTGTTGAAGGAGCAATCCTTAGTCAACGCCTTCTTGTCAAGTTGCTTTTGAATCTCTTTCGGCAGCTGGGAGACAACATCAGCAACTACCGGAATGTTAAGTTTGGTTTAAAAGTATCTAGGTCTTTGACCAAGTCATAATCTTTGATAGGATCCACAGGCTTCTTCAACCGGTTGGGGAATGGGGCTATACCCATTTTCATCTTTCCTTTTTCTTCTAACAATTGCTGTATCGACACTTCTTTTGTTTCTGAAAGTGCTTCTGTATCATCCATCTCCTGGGCCTCTGGTCCTGTCTCTGTGGGACTGTCTCCATAACTCTCTGTGGCACTGCAATGCTTTGTACTGCACTATTCTGTTGTGTACTGCTTTGTCCCTCTATAGGTAGGTTGAACTTCACAGTCTTAGCAAGAGAATCATTTTCGTTTTGAACAACTGGTTCCTTCTTCTTGGTGCGCGTAACAGTAGCAACTTCCAACTTGACCAAATTAGAAGCACGCTCTTGTACCTTCTGTTGGCTATCAGTGGCATTGGCCTTTACAGGGGCTGGACTGGAACAGTCCTTTGTAGTGTGGCCTTCTCCTTTGCATCGGCTGCATAAGGGCTTGTAATCCACAGATCGTCTAGGATTTGGACAATTTGGGGAGATATGCCCCTTTTCTCCACACCTATAATATTCCACCTCTGATCTCTGACCACCGCCAGACTGTTGTCCTCTGTAACTTTGAGAGGAAAACCTCCTCGGACCGAAATTAGGACCAAATTCCCTAGGCTTTGGTCCAATATCATGTGTTTTCATTTTCGATTTTAGCAAGTTGAATCTTGCATTTTCATCCTTCTGTCTTCGTTCATGCATCTCTTTCAGAGAGCAAATATCCTCTGTATGGTTCTTCCGCAAACAGTAGGAACAGAAGGCTCCAGGAATAGTTGGTTTTCGAGTACATTCAGTGGCTAAATGTCCCGCTTGATGACACTTTCCGCACCATGTATTAGAGCATATCACATCTCTTCCAGCTCCCACAGGAGTGGATATATTGGCGGTATTCACCTTCAGCGTCTGTAACTACTCTGTAATCACATCTAGAACCTCTTTCTTGATACTTGCAACTGAGTTAGATAAGTAGTCCTTCAGATTTTCACCTCCTAAAGTGCTTGTAGTAGGGTTTTGGGAAGCGTCTGTAATTACTGCATAAACTGGTTGGATCGATCTAAAAGGTCCTCTGTTCTGGCTCTGATTCAGAGCTCCTTTTGAGACTTGGGGTTGTTGATTCCAGTTGGCAGGATTCCACTGTTGTTGAGTTGCCATTGGAGGAACCGTTTGAGGTCACTGTTGTTGTGGTTGAACCATCATTTGAGGCACTGTTGTCTACGGTGACCACATTGGATTAGGTGCATTATATTGCAGCACTGTTTGCATCTGGGGATAGGGGTAGGGAACTGTCCCTGGGATTGCATTTGGTGGGTATACCATTCCTGGCATGGGAGGAGGTAAGACTCCTCTTCCTGGAGTCATTGACAGCCTTGCTTCAACTTCGTCATACAGTTTTGCACCTTCCACTGCAGCTTGCAGATTGACTGGTCTTCTCAATTCCACGAACTTGCGAACTTTTAGTTGTAGGCCCCTGAGAAACACTCCTTTCTGGATTCCTTCATCCAAATGATGGTTAGTCCATCTCTTCAGGATGGATTCCATTCACGAGACATAAGCTTCTACTCTTTCTCCAGAGGACTGACTTAGATTCATGAACTCCTCTAGCATCCGCTCTTCAAAACCTTCACGCCTGAATTTAGTGAGGAAGGCCAACTTCAGGTCATCCCATGTGCCAAAAGTTCCTGCTGCTTGTCTCTCATACCACTGAAATGCCACGCCCTTGAAAGTGGCAGGGAATATTGCTAACCATGCTCAGGGGTTCTAGCATTGTTAGCCACACATGCTACCATAAACTCTACTACATGAAGATCAGGGTCTTCATTATACTCTCCCTTAAAAACTGGCAATGGGACTACATTTGCTGGCCTATCATCATACTTCTAAGATGAATTTGACTAGGAAGGGGACCTTGAGTCGCCATGGGGACTTCTGTAAAGAGTGCTTTTAGGGCGTCAAAGGAGACTTCTGCTGCAAGCTCGTTCTTAGCTTTGATTTTTGCCTTCTCTCTTCTCACGTACCTCTAGACTCGTTCCAACGTTTGCCTCTTTATTGCGTCATTCATCAGGGGGTTGGCTTCAACCAATTGGTCTAGACTCAACAGGATAGTATCAGAGGGGGCTTCAGTCTCTGATGGATTCTCTGGCCAATATCTCTTCTACTTCCTTCTTCTCAACATCTCTAAATTCAGCTTTCAAACCACTACAGAGGGGAAGATATTCTGTTATGAAAGTATCAAAACTCATTCTTCTTAGGATCGTTGTTGCATCATTATAATAATGCCAGCTTCTGAGGGTTTCAACAGTGTATGTCGTGAAAAACACTCTGTCTACCAACTTCCAGTGGGTTGCTAATTGAACAAACAGAAGATTGTCAGTGCACCAAGCATCCCATGTATCTTGCTGTTGAGCATCCACGAACAAATTCCAACTCTTTTCCTTCTTGTCTTCATGAACCTCTATAGACCAAGACTCCTGAAGCTTCTTCATAATCTCCCACTTGATGATGTCTAGAAACTTCTCAATGAATGGCAAATCTTCCATGGACGGTCATTCTCTCTGTTTCTTCTTTTCAGTTTGTTCCCAAACAGTTTGCCACCAAGATGCAAGTTTCTGCTGCTTCAACAGAAAGAGGAAATAGTCCACCACATAGAGCATGCATCATGATGGTAATATGTTTCCGCCATTGTGGGATGAACTTATTGTGAAAAGTGGCTTTAATTATGAGAAATTCCAACTCTTTAGTGGAAGAAGGAACTTTACAACCATCCATTGAATTCTCCTCTTCTTGGCAATGCCATTTTCTTCCTTTTCAGCCTCTTCTAGTGCTTATTGATGGCAAGTTTCCTTGGCTGCGCACCAAAAACATGGAGCCCCAAGAGGAACACTAAGGAAAATGGAATTCTCTTGCAAGAAAATCTATCTTATAACATCAACAAGCTTTTATTTCATTCTTTTGATCATCAGAACAAAGAAAACAACAATTCTTCATGCAGCATCATAGTAGATATCTCCCACGGATTTGATAGAATCAACCATAATCTTCAACATCTTCATAAAATTCTTCAATAGAACAAAGAATACAAAGGAATACACCATCTTTGAATGGAAATCAATCACATATTATTCATCTTCAATGTCTTCATAGTTCTCTCTCTCAATCTCTCATATATAGTTACACTGTTTTAATAGAATTAACTATCTCTAGCTCTCTCTCTCTCTCCATTAATAATACATCATATCCTCACTACAATGCTCTCTTAACAACTCTCAATAATCCTTCTTAGGTCGTGGATGCACCTCCCAAGAGGTATGTCTGATATGAAGAGTCACTAGAGCCACTACAATGTCTTTTCACATCTCACTACTGTCACTGTCACTTAGTCCTCTCTTCAGTCTTCAGTAGCTGCTTCTTCCACTTGTTTTAGCTCTTTTGAACTTAGATTCATCCTTTCCAAAGGTTAGAAAACTTTCCCAAAGGCACATATACATTCTACAAAACACTTACAAAAGGTCTACAGAACAGTTACAGTACAGTACCAGAACAGCTACAGTACAGAGACAGAGCAGAGACAGAGGCTCTACAGAAGGTCTACAGAAGGTCTACAGAAGTCATCAGAACCTCATAACTCATACTCAAACCATTCCAAACTATCAAAAACTATTCAATAAGCTTTCAAAATATCTCAATCTTTATTAATCACCAATCCATGCTTCATACTGAAGACAATCAGAACAAAACAGAAGCTATACAGAGCCAATCAGAAGTTCAACAGAACATCATAGAACCTCATACCTCCACTGAGAATCATCATGAACTTCCAAAACATAATCAATATCATCCAAAACACTCTCAAATACTTTAACAAGTATACATAACTCTAAATCCATCAAAAATCAATCATTCAGACCTCAAAAACAACAAAAATCAGTCAAAAATTCAGTCTTTTTTCACTCTCAACACAATGATGGCATTGAAAAGCACCAGGTGATGGGTGTGTGTATTCAGATTACCTAGAAGAATTATTATTTTTGATGGACGTGTGTCTTATCACTAAAGGCGTGGCGTCAATATTTATTTAGGCGCGCTTGAGAAACATTTACTATTTTGTCATAGGCGCTCAGTTTTAATACTTCATTATTGGACATTGTATTTGGGCACAGCTCGACTTTTGGGACGTCCAAACACTTTATTTTTTATTTGGGCAAAAGCAAACACAAAAGCCAAAAGCATACTAATTGTAAATTGGGCTATTTTTTAGCTTGGAGATTAATAAATTTATAAATATATGCATTGTGAAGTGCTCACATAAGGCATAGGGGGAGATTCCACCCAATTTGTCTTTTTGTCTCATGTCGTGCAAACCTTTCTTCTTTCTTTATGAGCTTTTGTAGAGTTCTTTGTTCTTGGGGACCTTATAGTGTTCACTACGTGCACATACATCATTCGATTTGCGCACCAAAAATACTCAGTTTTACATAGTAAATCATTGATGTACACTCCAGGACTGAAGCTTATTTAGTCACTTTATGCTTTGCCTATTGGTCATGGGTGCTTCCCAGGTGTTTCATATGACTATTGGGATGCAAATGAAGGTTGGCAAATGCTTTGGATGGTTTCGGAATGTAATTTTAGCCAAGTTTGAGCTCCGTATTAGTTGGCATTTACTTGACATTTATCTACACCGGCATGCTTTGTGACAAAGGTTATACTTATGGTCTACGCATGACCCATTGGTACATGCTTGATGCTTATGTTACCTACACATGCTAGTTACATTGTTTGGACATGAATGCTACTGGAGCTTCGTTTGGGATTGACTTTGGATATTCTAGAGCTTTGTAGGTTCTCCAACAAGATGAAGTCATTCTTTTTGTTTTTCATCAAGATTCAAGGTCAACCATGGATTCTCTCTCCTCTTGCTGAATATTTAGGATAGCAATAAATTTCTTTAAGATTCCATGGGGTTCTTACTTCTTTAAGCTCTTGGAAGCATTCTCTTGTCTTATTCTTCAGACATTGAGCCATTTTCTCCTCTTGAAGCTTATTCCAAATCCTAGCCATGGTGTGTATGGAGAACAAGATTAATCTTGCTTAATTCTTGTAAATTTCGTGGGCCTTTTACTCAAATACCTCCTGAATACCGTTCTTTATCTTTAGCTGGTAATGAGGAAGCAAGATTGAAGCATTTGAACAAGATTTGGTATATCCTTGGTCTCTAATTGGGGAGAAAATAGGGCAACCACAAAATTTTTAAAATTTTGATCAATTTGTAGTTTAATCATGGGGATTATGAAGTGTTCTACCTCAAATCACAAGATTGATCCTACATTAGAGTAATAGACCTTGGTTCACAACATTTCTTTCTTCTTGAATGTTTGGACAATTATGGATTATTGAAATCACTTGGAATCTTGTTTCTAATCAAGAATTGAAGCATTCCTTAAAACTTTGGATTGATTTTCATCAAGAATTGAAGCATTCCTTGGAGATTTGGATTGATCTTCAACTTTAGTTGAAGGCAATGGTTCAAATTTATGGATATTTGATCATTCTTCAATCAATGCAAGTAACCATGGTTCAAGTTTGGCATTCTTGAAGATCTTTGAAAACTTCAAGTGGACTCTTAATCAATGGAAGGCTTATAAGGAGCTCCCCTCATCGATTTTGAAGGCATCCTATCTATTTCAACAAGTCACTGATTACTAAAGGCAAATCTTTCTTAGCTCTCTTCATTTCATTCAACTTTCAATTCCTATATCTCATTGAATGCCCAAAGCTTTATTTTAGCCATGTAAAGCATCCTTGTCTTCGAGAACACTAGCTTTGCCATGTATATATATTGACTAAGGAAAAATGTTAAAGCTAGACGAGATAGCAAGACAAAAGAGAGGTGACCCTCCCTTGCTATATAGGACTCCATAGGGATGCACAACTTGGCTAGAAGGAATTTTACACACCTTCCAAAGTTTTAGAGCCCTTGTCCCATCCCCCATTTTATCCCTCACCATAGGTGGAGGACTACAAAAGACCACTCATGATAGAGTGGAAGAATATTGAAGATAATTGGGAAATAAGGTACTAAAATAGGGTAAAACAAGGCAATGAACACAAAGTAATTGTAGCTCATTATAGGTTTACTAATCTTTAATAGGTAGCTAAATGGTATTTGAGGGATACACATATTGTACTTTAGTGGGCATAGGTGTATGATGCATACTTATGGTCAAATGTGACAAAACAAGGCAATTACAAGGTCAAACAAGTTATTGTCATAGTTTGGATAGTCATAAAAAAGTGAAATTCAAAATTACATGTTTTAATTCTTTTGCCTATTCATCCTCCTCATAATCATCAGCCATAGAAAACTAACTCGGTCATTACTCTTTTAGCAACAAGAAGAATGGTCATCAATCCTTTAACAACAACCATGCATAGCAAATATGTGATAATCTCTCTCCAAGGCAGCAATCAAATGGTTTACCTAACAACAATGACCATCATTACTATTATGATAGAAAGTACAAAGAGAAAATCAACATACCACAGTTCAAAGGGGACAATCTCCCACTAACATACCATAGTTCAAAGCGAGAGAGAGAGAGAGAGAGAGAGAGAGAGAGAGAGAGAGTGAGAGAGAGAGAGTGTGTGTGTGTGTTAACCCTCAAACGAATAAGGTGGAAAAGTTGAAAAATCTAAAGAAGACAAGGCAAAGGCAAAAGTGAAACAGAAGACGAACGCGCGCCAAGAAGAATTTGGAAACACAAGAAGTTCAAAAAAGTCCTAAATCAAGGAAAAAGGCGCACAAGAAAAAGCGCAAGTCAATACTTTTGTAAAAGAGTGCAAGCACATCATGATTTAATTTAAAGAGCACCGGGCTCTCACTCATGCAATTTGTAAAGGTAGATGGGTAGTAGGAAGGAAGCTAGGAAGATAGGAGGACAATGGGAAAAAGGGCTTAGGCCATGGCCGGCCATGTAAAAAAGGGGATAAGGGGATGAACACCCAAAAGGGATTTAGGGTTTTGTATATAAAGTTGAAAAGTGAATAAGAAACTCATTCTTGTGTGTGGCCAAAAGTAGCTCTCTTCTTCTTCTTGTTCTTGCTTGCTTGAGCTTGTGCTTAAGAGAGGAGTGTGAGTGAGTGAGGGAGTGAGTGCATGAGGGTGAGGGATCGGGGAGGAGAATCTCTCCATCTTCTCCTCTCTTCTTGTCTTGTCTTGTCTTGTCTTGTCTTGCTTGCGGCAATGGATCTTGGAGCATGGAGCTTGAGGATGGAGCTTGCTTGAAGCTTGCACGTGGATCGTGGAGCTACCGGAGCTCGCGGAAGAGGAGGTAACTTGATTGGCATAGAGGTAAGCTCACTACACCCGTAGATATGGATGGTGCGTTGGCTATGTGAGAGGTAGCCATTAGTGATCAACTTGGAATGCTTGAAGCAATAAGCGGTCAGTGGGTCTTAGCGGTTAAGCGAGAGCTTCCACATTTTGCTTCCATTACTGGGACAAACAGATTCAAGCCTTGAGTGCTTGCGCGCTTCAAATCGAGCATCAAAGTAGGGTTTCTCCCCGAACCGGTGCTTGAGGTAGATAGGTAGGAAGCGAGGGAGTTTGAAAAGGTATTTAATCTCCTTAGCAAGTAGGTTTTTGGTATTTGGACTTGGAAAAGCATGATGGAGTAGTGTAGGTATTTCCCTTATGATTTTTTATTGCATTTAGGAAGGATATGAGCAAAATATTGGAGCACACAATAGGGTTTTTTGCTACTGTATAACAGATTGAAACATGAAAAAGAATGGCAAAAAATGAAAATTTGGATTAAATGTTAGTAAGGGAAGTAAGACTAAGGTGAGTATAGCCTGGGTAGGGTGATAAGGGGCCAGGAGTGACAAGAAATGTCACATTTTGCATTGCAGGGTTTCAAGAGAGCAGGAGAGAGGGAGAGAGCTTCATCGCGTGGACCTGCTTTGATCTGGTCATCTAGGAGTTATTTGCCCAGCTCAGGTAATTCCACACCTTCCCCTACATGAGTAGCTTGGATCTGGAGGTGCTCAGCAGGTAGGAAGGCCTCGGTTGCTCGGCGCGACGAATTCTTTGAAGTCCATAAAAAATTGTGTCGCACTCGGCCCATCCGAGTGACAGTGATTCTGGCCCGAGTCCCAGAATCGGCCCTTGGCCCACTACTACTCGGACGCCAACCCCTCGAACCACTTAATCCATTCGACCCTTTCTTATTCAGCCCTTGGCCATCTTACTCGGACACCCTCCGCTCGGCCCGTTCGAATCAAGCATTCGAACCAACTTGATATTCGGCCCTTGGCCCTGCCAACTCGGCCCACAACCCCACTCGGCCAAACTCACCATTCGGCCCTTGGCCCAACCTGACTCAACCCTCAGCCTACTCGGCCACTTGGCCCTCGGATACCCCACTTGGACTGGACAAATTTGACATTCGGACCCTCGGCCATTTGGACGGGCTGAATCAAGCATTCGGTCCCTGCAATTCGGACCTATTGGTCTCAATTTGGATTTTTTCAAATTTTAACCTATAGACCCTGAAACTGACCGAGATACCATATAGAGCTAAAACCACATCATAGATCTATCATTGGGCTGAAATCTAGAGTAAGTATTTCAAAACTTGGCTCTAAACGGTCCTTCAAATCGCACATGCCATTTACCATAACCTCCCCCAAGTAGGTTGGAGAGACAATGCATGCCGTGACAGGTCCTCCAAAGTAGACCCTAGTGTAGTGATGACTCTACACAAGCATGGATTCTCACTTGCAAAAGAGCAACCAAAAGCCCATACCTGAACAAAGACAAATAGAGACCCTAGAACCTCAATGGGCCAATCTAGCCAACAAGGGCCAAAAGGCCACACCGCAAAAACACGTACGTGTTGCATTCGAACTGCATCTAGTCAAATAAAAAAGCAACAACATCAAGCTATAACTGCAAGGATGACTAGAAATGATAGTCCTAATGATAGATGCACCTTGAATATCATTACATAGACAATCCGAGACATCAGTGGAGAATCCACATCTGGTCGTGCAGTTGGGGACTCAAGGGCATTTGTAAGAAGGTTTAAATTTGTAAGCCAAGACCTAGAAGATGAAGACATAGTACCACCTGCTTATCTTAGGGTCAAACTCACTGCGAAAAGAGAGCACACTATCGATGCTCTAATTGATGAAGGAGCAGATTTTAATATCTTGACCTATGAAGCATGGACCCTACTAGGCCAACCAGAGCTCACACTGACTAATGTAACTCTTAGTCCTTATGGGGGACACCCATAAGCACTTACAGGAAAGTGCAAAATCCTTGTAACCATTGAAATAGAAAGCTTTCCTATCCTGTTCCATGTTCCTCCAAATGGTGCTAATTGTGGAAAGGAAACCCTCCTAGGACGACCCTTCAAAAGGGCAATGAAGTGCGAGGCCGACTATGTAGCACAGGGGATACACCTAACACTATCAGATGTGAGGATAATCACAACCTTTAGCAAGGGTGACCTCATCGAATCTCGAGGGAAAGGCAAGGAAGGTGCTGACATAATAAGCAAGCCTAGTAATGAGAGCGAGGACCTGTTGAAAGAGTTGATACAAGCACAGGTTGAACAACGAGAACCACTGAGTGAGGCCATGCTTGAAACAAGAAGGACATGCTTTGGACTTACAAATATCGTAGAAGACCACAAAAGAAGGCCAAGACTTATAGACAAAGGTATCGATGGAGAGTCAACAAAACGCCGCGATGAATATCCAAAGTGTTGCTACATGCTCAAGGGTATTATGTAGTTAACCGATGGATTTGGGTACCAAAACCCCCTACTAAACCACCTCTATCAGCTGAAGGCCAGATTACATCAAAAGCAAAGAAGCACAGGAGGAAATCTAGGAGAAACTATAAGTCTCGAGGAAAGACACTAAACATGAGTGTTCGAAAGGAAGAACCTCAGCCTAGCATGTTTAATAAGCAGATGTCATATGTAGCCATTGAGCGTGCACAAAGACCACTAGTGCTCAAGGAGCTTTTGACTTCCCAAGAGGATGATGAGCACCACAGGCACAATGCTGCTTATAAGAAGGTTGATTTCTCAACCAAGAAAATGGCACAATCGTCTAACAGCCATGAGCAAATCTTTTAGCCAGTGCCAAGTCCACCTAAGAGTCCCAGATCTCCTACACCCTCTTTTCCTAAACGGACACAAGAAGCACAATAGCAGTCAAGTGCAGCTGTTCAATCCCTATCTCTATCTCTAGCTAAGCTTCCAAATGTCCAAGAGGTGGAACATGACACCACCCATAGCTCTCGACCCAAGGATTTGCCTGTGCAATCCACCGTGGCTAGCTCAACTGATGCTCGATCTACACAAGTGAATGCTCAAAGGGAAACAAAAGACACGACCACTTCCAATCGGTCTAAGGACTTGACACCGCAATCCACCAATAGTAGCCAGTCCACTGAACTAGCTGCTACTACTTCCAATCAGGGATCACAACAGTCACAGCCCTTGGCCATGACAATGCCCCTTGCGGAACGTGTCCTTAGCATTTCACTTGTGGAGGAGGTGCCGCAACCAACATCCTTGACAACTCCAGTGCTTCCAAAGCACCTAAAGCCTAGGCTTGAGGAAAAAACTCTCAAAGATATGGCCAAGGAGATGGCGCATCCGACCAATCAACCTAGCAAGGCTATTCAGCAAGTCGCAACTAAGTCCCATGAGAGCACACCAGAGAAAGAGAGTGCTAAGGCCCAACCAAGCACATCAACAATTGACCTAGTTCAGGGTCCTGAGTCCTTAAAGGAGATACCACAATTGCCCAAGAAAAAGAGGACAAAACAACAAAAACAATGGCAGTTGTAAGTGGTGGTAGACGCTGATAAGATTGAGACAAAGAGCACTGGAGAGCTGAGGAATAAAACATCAAGCCCATCCACCAATGAACCCATTGATGTCTCTCCTAATAGTGGTGAAACCTTAGACACATCCATGTGCTCTAAGAAATCAAAGCAACCATTACTATCAACAGTTTCTTGCAACACTCAATCCATCGACAACAGAACTCGCATTGACCGATCGAGAGTGGATACAACACTGTCACAAAAGGGTGACAAATTTATACCAGTCACATCCAAGGATAACCATGACACAATAACAAAGCCTCAAAAGAAACATGGAAACCCCGAGGACATTAGCAATCCTAGAGTTGACCAATCTTTCTCATATGGGCCTCAACCCCCAGCTATGCTAAAGCCTAGGGAAACACCTAGAACCTTGCATGGGATAGCAACCAAGCAAGCCCTCATTGAACATAAAAGTGTTGCAGAATGCTTAACTAAGTTGGATGCTAAACTCAAAGTATTCTCACGTATCTACGTCCTTGTAGACATGGGTGCATTCCCTAAGACGCAGCTGGAAGAATACTTGCAATTTCCCCTATCCTAGGAAGAGCAAGAATATCTTGACGAGCACTATGACAGGTTCCTGCATGAATGCATGCGACTTACCTGTGACGAGAAAGCCGACGAACTACGCTTAACTCTAACATTCAATGATATGCTCTGCCAACCAAATCTCTTAGAGATAGAGCAACTAAAGCGACAATAATCAGAGGGTCGAAGTCAATTTGAAAAAATTGGTTTGAAAATTGCATTGCAATGGCCGAACTAGGAACCCAGATTATGACAACAGTCTTAGAGGAGCGATTGGCTAAATGGCGTTCTCAAAGAGACCCAACCTATGTGGCCCTAACTTCCTTTTGAGTACTGATTGCCATCCGGGGTATGGACCTAGCCGAAACTAGCCAAGAGAACTCTCTGACTGATAAGGTTCTCACTGAGGAGGAGTTACATGTTGCCAGTAGACTCGGACAAGGTACCATGCTACTTGATGTTGCAAAATAAATATGTTATTGAGTAAGTTGCCACGAGTACTGGATGTGTGTGCCACACTCTAGTACAATCTTGAGTTCTACAATTGGTTTTTATCCTCACGAAGTGACATGGATTCATAAATATGTACATAAATAAACAATGAGTTTTGTGACTATGTATAGATAATATCAACACACATAAGCAATGATAGTCAAGGCAGGGAGAAGAGTTGGGTTTGACAGGCTGAGCTCCTCAGGTCCTCGTCTCACCACACATCTAGAAGTCGTGTGACCATCCTCGCCTCCAGTTGGAGGGCATGCAACCCTCATTACTGCCATAGGAAGCCCTGACCAACATCTCTGATGGCGTAGATGGGGTACCGTTCCCTTCTATACACCTTTCCCCTTTTCGGTCTATCCTCCCGGGGACGAGCCCTGCTCCACTCCATGACAACCAGTCCATGCAACTTAGTATAAGCCAAGATCTGCCAATGGCTGGAATATGCCCCACAGTCTAGGCAAGATGAACATCATCATGGGGGTTGCCCCTCTACAACAAACACTGCATGACTCACCTCACCGCACTCCTCCTCATATGCACTTGATAATCCATTGTTTAATCCCTTCTATACAAATAATTATACCCTACCTCAAAGCCTAACATTGGTTCACATTTTGTAGGTTCCTCTACAGTAGCCATCATGGAGCACCCAGTGCAGCTGGCTTGCAAGGACGCTATCCGCTGTCGGAGGGAGCATGCGGCACAAGCTCCTCCGCCAGAACGCTATGTGCCTATCCTTAAGAGGTATGCAAAAATGAGGCCCCAAGCGACACCGCCCCGAACGATGCAGGCCAAAAACTTCCCAGGTGAGGAAAACAAAAGCTCAGGGGAATGCTCGGAGAGTGGCAACCCCGGCCGTGTGGGCCCTTCCCAGAAGCTCGGGCACTAGGATGCTCAAAGGAGGAGAAACAAGCTCGATTCAAGAAGGTATTTGATGAAATTTTTTGAGGCATTCTTGAGATCGAGGCGGCCAGGGACTATACCTTTTGGGTCCCAGCCAACATCTTCCTTGCTGCCCAGCCTGCCAGGAGCCCACCACCGGCACAGCCCCAGTCGCCTGACCACCCAAATTAACCCCGCCTTATATAAATCGAGTAGGCCCTATGTTGTATGAGTTGTTTGCCAAAAGCCATCCTGCCATAACTTTTTGTCTTTAAGTGGTTAAAGGGGCAAGCCTCCCCCAACTGTACAAACCTTCCTTACTGCTAATACAAGCTCAGATGAGATGCATTGCAATCACCACCATAGGATCTAGATGAAGTAATATATTTTTGCGTTGTAGCTGTTCATCATAATTGACGCATGTGATTTACATATACTCACTCTCACGAAGCGTTAGTGGATGCTAGTATGTCTTTAACAAGCTCAGATGAGATGTATCACAATCACCACCATATGATTTAGATGAAGTAATATATTTTTGCATTGTAGCTGTTCATCATAATTGACGCATGTGATTTACATATACTCTCATGAAGCATCAAGTGGATGTAGGACGACATAGGTCTGTGTACGAAAGTGTTTAATGCCCAAGTCACCACAAGACCACCAACCTAACAAGAGCCATGATGGAAGCCTCACCGTTGGAAGCAAAAATCACCCTTGCGATCGTCCACATTGCATAGCCCACAGCGTGATCAGTGGCAACTCTCTCCTTCTGGGTCAAACTCTACACCTGGCACTCACAGCAGTTGTTACCTCAATTGTACCAATATTGCACGTTACAAAGAGGTTTTACGAAATCTCCAGTGTATCTCCCCATCTCAACAACGGTTTCTCTAGCAATGAGGCTAGGGCACAATCATCGTTTTAATATCCATTTTCAGAGCCTTCGAATATCGACATTTTCCAACCCATGGAAAGGCTGCGGCCTCAACATATTGCAATGGTTGTACTCATGTTATTCTTTAAAAAAAAAGAGTGTGGGAAAGAAAAGGAAAGAAGAAAAAGAAACAAAGAAAAGAAAAAAGCACTCACAATCACAGCACGATACCTAGAGGTCCTCAAATTAGGTACGCCCAGTGACCTTGGTTGGCTAGCTCTGTCCCTAGTCCCCTAGCCCTCTACACATCCCCCATAATTGTTTAGGGCACATCAAGGGTAGGACATACCTAGGGAGTTTGTCTCGCCTACGGTTAGACCTGTCACCCTAACCCATTTGCATGATTCCTTTTTGCACTCCGACTTAGTATCATTGCAATCGATCGTGGTAAGCACTGCACGAATGGCCATGAGAAGTACACCGCACTCGTCAAGCATGCCCAGTGGCTACCAGCAACCGAAAGTTCGGTGTCGATGTGTTTGATTATGCTACATCATGTTGTCACAATACAAAGGATGTCTCGCACATCTTCATGTGTACTTCTTCTCAATATGAACAACTTTGCTTCATCCACACATTGTTATGAGAAACCAGCCCACGGTCTTCTAACTACATAATATCTAAGTATACACGAGCACTCACATAATATTTGCACTGAAATATATTCACAATTTGGGTTCTCAAGTGTAGGACAATACTCTCAACTTGCTTAGAGTTCAACCTATGTCCCAAACTAATCAAACTACGTATTGTGCACGATAAGAAGACTAGCACTACCCCTAGGGAGAGACCACATATGAGAGGTTTTCAATTACAGGTATTAAAGACTCCAACGAAAGTGTTGTTTGCTCTCATCGGCACTCAACTATGAATTCTTATCCTTTATCATCTTGAAGCCCACCAATAATTGTCATGTGCAAAATCCCCAAAAAACCAATACCTGGGCCAACCCAGCGCAATTCCCAACAGTGAATAGCCCTACCCCCAACTCCAACCACCCTACCACCAGCCACCCACGCCAACAATGTGGCCCCAACAACCTTCATCTGCCCACCACAAAAAACCCTCCAAGGCAACCGCAGACGTCCTTACCACCCACGTCTTCAGTGCACGCTAAAGCATGCTACCTATAACTGTGAGTGCCATGGGACTGACACTCGTTTAGGAGGGGGTAATGTTAACCCTCAAACGAATAAGGTGAAAAAGCCAGAAAATCTAAAGCAGAAGACAAGGCAAAGGAAAAAGTGAAACAGAAGGCGAAGGCGTACCAAGAAGAATTTGGAAACACAAGAATTGTAGAAAAGTCCTAAATTAAGGAAAAAACGCACAAGAAAAAGCGCAAGTCAATACTTTTGTAAAAGAGCGCAAGTGCATCATGATTTAATTTAAAGAGTGATGGGCTCTCACTCGTGCAATTTGTAAAGGTAGATGGGTGGTAGGAAGGAAGCTAGGAAGATAGAAGGACAATGGGAAAAAGGGCCTAGGCACGGCCGGTCATGTAAAAAAGGGGATAAGGGGATGACCGCCCAAAAGGGATTTAGGGTTTTGTATATAAAGTTGAAAAGTGAATGAGAAGCTCATTCTTGTGTGTGGCCAAAAGTAGCTCTCTTCTTCTTCTTGTTCTTGTTTTCTTGAGCTTGTGCTTGAGAGAGGGAGTGTGAGTGAGTGAGTGTGTGAGGGTGAGGGACCGGGGAGGAGAAGCTCTCCATCTTCTTCTCTCTTCTTCTCTTCTCTTCTCTTCTCTTCTCTTCTCTTGCTTGTGGCAATGGAGCTTGAGGATGGAGCTTGCTTAAAGCTTGCACTTGGACCGTGGAGCTACCGGAGTGCGCGAGAGAGGAGGTAACTCAATCGGCATGGAGGTAAGCTCACTACACCCGTAGATAGCTATGTGAGAGGTAGCCATTAGTGCTCGGTTTGGAACACTTGAAGCAATAAGCGACTCGTGGGTCTTGGTGGTTAGAGCTCCCACAATGTGTGTGAGGCTATTAAGGCCATGTCAAAGGGGAAAGGATGGATAGACATAAGTCACAACTCTTCTTCTCACTATAATTTGAACTATGGGAGATTTGGTGTAATCTACAAGCTTGGGGAGGCATTTGGAGGTTCAAAGTTTACCTAAGCCATAGCTAAAATAATAGTGTAGTATAAATATTCTACTCTATTATATGAGATTTTTTTCTATCTATCTCAAGTGCAATTCAAATGCTTCCCCATTATTACTCACCATAGTTTTATAGAAAATGTATTTTACCCTCTATCCACGCCATGATGAAGCAAGGATTTGCTATGCAGCTTGACACTTAGAGGGATACACACATACATGGTGGAGATACATTATGAAAACTAGGCAAAATTTTCATACATAAAAGGCTTTAAATTAGCTGCATCATAGGTTTTCATATCATCAATGGAAAAAGAAAGGTTGGAAATGAAGTGATATGATCTTAGATAGTGAGGCTCTACGGTTAGGGAGTATTCTAGCCAGTTCCTAAAATTTTCCATGTATGTCAATGGCATTTCTAATTTAGCCAAGTTGAATAAGTATATGTTTGGATTAGGTCTAAACCTTTCAATCATAGGTGGGGACAACAAAGCCTACCAATGTACATGCAACAATACAATATGTTGAATGCTACAACTAGAAATATAAAAGAGAAGTGAGGTCTTTTTAGCCAAAGATAGGAGCAAATTATCATTCAAATCAGCCAACAAAGTTTGGATAGCAGTTTAGCTAGCAAAGAGAGGCTTATAGACATGAGAACAAAACTTCAAACACTTTTAACAAGATTCTTACATACCTTATAGCAGCATAGACTTCCAAATAAGGGAACAACTTCAAATATAATGCTGATCCAAAAGGGGATTTCAAGAGATCTCAAAGTGGAGCTACACATTCATCTAATATCATTAGTAATAAGCCCTTCTCTAATGACAAGTTAAAAGGACTATATTTTAAATATGGAGAAAAATGGTTACATGATCATAAACAAAAGTGCAAAGATAACAATGTAAAGTTTAATACGGTGATCATTTTCAAGATGAAGCCCATGAGGAAGGTCAAATACAAGATGAGGTAGCTCTTACTTGTGATGAGGTGCATGACCATGATGATCAGCTTGTATAGGAGGATTTAGAGCTGGTCAACATGTTTCCATTCGATCCAAGTGGTCCATTTAATCTAGGTGGATTACCATTAGATAATTCTTCAACTCTTGCATGCTCACCCATGCTATGTTATATATCCCAAGATGCTTGGATGGGTTCTAACATAAACAATACACTTTGGCTCAATGGCATAATCAATTAAAAGGTTTCTCATATTCTTATTGATATGGGCAGCATACATAGCTTTGTCAATGTCAAATCATTATTTGAGTTGAAGTTACTACCTCAACAGATGGACACTCCACTAAAGGTACAAGTGGAAAATTGGGCTTAAGAGTTGAGAAAGGAGACATGCGTACAAACACCCATTGAGCTATCACTGTCTTGCACCATTATGATAGACTTGATTGTCCTAGATATGGGTCCTATAGACATCATTATTTGTTTTGTGATTGGCTTAGAAAGATTGAAAAGTTTTCTTTAGACCTTGATCGGATGTTTATGGAGTTTAACACTTAATGACATAGAGAGAAAACAAGTGGAAGTAATCAACAAAAAGAAGATGAAGAGAGAAATCAATGCAATGTCTTGCATTTTCACACTTTTCCTCTCAAAGATGGATGAAAATTAGCAATCTTCAGTACCTAAAGAGCGTCATCCATGTCTTTGTAAACTTTTGGAAGAGTTCAAAGACATATTTCAACCTCTTATATCATTACTACCTAAGAGAGAAGTGGACCATCCTATTGATTTGACACCTGTCACTAACTAAAAGCATAAAGAGCTTTGATGAGCTGAAAAGTCTCCTTATTTAGAAAAGTCTATGTTTTTGGCAATAAGGAACTCCATGTTTATGAGTAAGAAATATTAGCCATACTTCACACCATTAAGAAATGGCATCACTAAATTTATGGTAGTCATTTCAAAGTCAAAAGTGATCATTGAGTACTGAAGTATTTTCTTTCCTAGCCTAACCTATCTCCTAAGCAAAGAAGGTGGTTAGCTACATTACAAGGATATGACTTTGAGATCTCTTATATGGCAGCACTATATCACTTCAAAAGTCCATTCCGATAAAAGCATTTATGAATCTTATCAAAGGTTTTAGACAAACCAATATGTCCTACCAGAGGAGAAGAATGCATCTCCTACAAGATCATTTGCTTAAAAGATGTTTGAGGAGTCAAATATACTCTGTCTTTGAACCAAAGAAGTCCATTTTGCCTCTTGAAATTGGGAAATTCAGAGTCATTGCCTTGTTGTAATTTCCTCATGATGTTGGCTATTTGCTCATCTAATAAATATTCTTCTTGAATGTCTTGGATCCAATCTTTGTAGAGAGTTGAAATAGTAGAGATGGAACATGCCTACATCCTAGATAATACGTCTACCACTACATTACCTAAAGGTGAAGGGCCAACTCTTTTTTGCTCCCTCCCTTTAATACTTGTGCTTCGGAGAAATGTAAACAATTTCATTTCCAATACCCAAACCTACCTTCCTCTACACTCATCGTACATTTGTGGATATCATAAATAGCCCAAGTAAAACCTAATGGGTTACTACTTTATCAAAGTTAACTTTTGCTATACATTATGAGTACATTATCACTATGCTTTATATATGATAGAATGAGGCATTGCAAATGTGTCACACCAATGAACTTTTTGGAAAACACATGTGTCACATGATTCATACCTTTATCGTTGTCTTTTTGTTTTACAATGCTACACTAACAATGTGATTCCTCTTTGAGAATTTACCCCTTTTAGCTTGAGTTAAGTGGCATAATTTAAGGAAAGAAGACTAATAACAAAATGGTATGGTGACACGTGATTTTTCTTTGAAATATTACATTTAGTTGAGTTAAGTGGCCTACTTTTTTAGGAAGGAATGCAAGGCTTGCGCACCCTTGTTGAGTCTATGGCACCGTTGGCCCTTACTGGCCCATGCATTTTGAGAGGGAACCTTTGGTCCTTATGAATGTCACCACAGCCGCCATTGTGATATTGAATCCAAACAGAATCCACACGAACGCTGTGAGCTATGAAACCATTAAGTACGGGCTTGTAGCTGAAATGCGAGTTGGGGATCCAAAGGGAGAGAGAGAGAGAGAGAGAGAGAGAGAGAGAGAGAGAGAGAGAGAGAGAGAGAACCCGTGATCGGTGAATTCATACTCACGGCCTCGATGAATCCATACTCACGGCCTAAGTGTAGCTGCAACCTCGTAAGGTGGTTATATGATACAAACGATCATAGCAACCAACAATAGCATGCAGATAATAAACAAGCGTAATGACAACTTTAAACTGCGAGAGAGAGAGAGAGAGAGAGAGAGAGAGAGAGAGAGAGGGGGCCTGCCTGGTCTTTCCGAGGGAGCAGTGCCGAGTTTCGATGGGCGAGTGAGTGAGTGAGTGGGAGGCTCTGCTCGGAAATAATGAGGAAGAGAGACTCAACACAGCATCTACTGCAGCCCATCCCACAGCGTCTCTGTGTGTGTGTGTGTGTGTGTTTCGATGAGCCATCATGATGGCGCAAACGCTGTGGGAGGAGCTGCAGAAGGCGTTGCATGAACCAAATCAAACTCCGTCTCGAGCCACGATATCCACCTTCAAACCCCCCCCCCCCCCCCTCTCTCTCTCTCTCTCTCTCTTTGTGTACTCGCGCGTGTCATTCATCTTGCTCCACCTCAATGTTAGATTTATACTCGTGAGGAGCATCGTAGCTCTTATTTTTGCTTAAAAGTAGTGACGAGTCGCTGCTCACTTTTTAGCTACAACAGCCTAATCGCTTGTAGCATGGATCAGCTATCACTTCACACTCAAGTAATGGATATAGAACTAGAAAGGGTAGCTTCCTTTATCCCATTTAGAAAGTATGCCATAAAAAGTACGCCCCTTGGTAAATTTTAAGAGAGGAAAGCTCTTATGGAGGGCCGATGATGAATCAAGCATGAACTACCACAACTATTGGTGTCATGACAATCCCTAGGCTTAAATTGACACTTCTCAGTTATTAACTAACTAGAATTGTATTGTTGAATATTTTCCAGATTGTGTGCTTTTTTTATTGTACACAAAATTATTTCAATGGTATAGAAATGATAAGCCAAAGACTCTCCTCTTCGTTACTTGTTTGATGTGAGTGTTATATGTATGTGAGGATTATATCCATAAGAAGTGGTTCAAGCCTAGGAATCACTTTTAAATAAGGGTAGCAACCGAGCTTGGGAAAGCATGTCTCCCAAAAATGGTAAACGTTACTTGCTAAAGCACATCAATAGAGTTGGCTCATCTTATGACAAGCTAAATGGAAATATGTGTTTTTCCAAAGTTTCTCCTTCTAATTTCCTCAAAATTATTGGAAGTGAGAATCATGATTTATCGCATGGCAGGCTCTACATTTAAAAAATAGTATAACAGTGCATTAGACTAATGATACATAATTTTTACGGATTCAAAATGAGAATATTGTTGGAGACCAATGCTCAATCCCTCATATAGCTACATAAGTTATTATTGACTCTATCTTTGTGAACCTCCCATATGAGGAGCAAAGCGAGTTATGAGTAGCACATTTACCCAGTAGGTCACGATTTCAATACCAGATGGTGGCCAAATGTGACCAGATAGCTAGAGACAAACCATAGAGGGGGTTGGCACATCATCAACCTAGCTACCTACATGTGTATAGTCGTTACTACACTCAATCTTTATTTGGAGGGCCTATGATGTGCAACTTTCCCCACCAAACTACTTGGAGAGGGAGATGCAAATGGGGCAAAGGCCCTCTCTATATTGGGGTTATAGTAAATACACTGTTATTTATAGAGCTACCAAATATATGTCTAATGGTTAAGTTTAGTCTCATGCTCAAAAAAAGCATGCATGTGATGATATGGATCGTTTTAGAAGGTACATTCATGCTTTTCTATTTATGCACAAACTTTGCTCTCCCTTGTTTCTTGTGTGCTATTGAAGATCCCCTAACATAAGTACACATCTAGAAGCATCAAGTTCCTATACTTTGTTGCATTATATTTTATTAGGAATACTTCTAATACATTATTCATGGTCAATCATGACTTAGTAGTCTAAAATAAGTAAAACTAAAATGTAGCAATACGAAGTATGTTTGAGTGATATCAATGATAAATACATACCATTGCCGAGAATTAGCCTTATATTAAAGCCTAGAGGTTGTAGAAAAATATACCAATGTATGTGAATCATATTTGGAAGCATGAGTAGGCTTCATATTTTTAAAAATGTAAATACTCTACAATATGTTGACCATTCTCATGGTATTATATTTGAAATGTAGTTTTTTTTTTCTTATATTGTGTAGGTCATATCAAAATACCTTGAAGATTTGATAGCAATATAATATCCTATATTAAAAGTACAAAGGGTATCCTCACAAAGTTGATAATTTAATGGCCTACACATGGCATTAACCTCATCATTCTTCAATGGACAATTCATTTGATGTTCCATTTTAAAATGTCTTGCTTTTTTGTATTGCTTTATGCTACATGTTCTAGGCATTTTGCTAGGATTTGGGTTAAACTAAAGATCTTTCATAGACATGCCAATCATACGATAAATCATGTGTCATTGTAGTCTAATGCATAAAGTCATGGAACCACAATGAAGTTTACACATGTGATCAATTGATATCTAAAAGTTGGCCCTCAACATTCTTATATGAACCTTTTCTATTTCAAGAAGATTACTAACTTTGGAAACCACTAAAGGTAGCTTGGCAATATTTAAGACCTAATCTATTACTATATCAAGGGGCAAACAATGACCACATTGTGGACTACTTTTATCAGGGAACAAGCAACATTAGATAGTTTCAAACAATTCCAATACTTTGGGAATCCCAAGTTCTAGGATTTTTATAGAATTTGAAAAACGGGGAACATATTAAGCCTGATGAAGGTTTTGTCAAATTTCCCCATGTACCATATTGTTTGAAAGCTCTTAAAACTTTTTCAAAATATATATTTTATGACTTGAGCATACAAGCTCTAAACTTTTCATAGAAAGCACATTTAAATCATGTTCTTCAAACTTTTTGAAACAATGACATTCATATTTTCAGCATACAAGCTCCAAAGTTTTCAGAGGTGAAAACACATTTAGAATCTACTCTTCAAGAGCTTTTGAACAATAAACTATAGGGGGGGTGGGGGGGCACTAAGCAAAAGCCTCATAGGCCTTATCATACTCCCCACTTTATCCCTTTAACTTTCCTTATAGGTTGTTGAAAGGGATAATTATAAGCAAAGATAGAGAGTTTAGATAAGGATATTTTCAACATGCTCTTAGCATGAGGTTTTAAAACCTCAACAGTATTGAAGAGACATCCAAGTATAAAAGAAATGGTTTAATAGTTCATGGGAATTAAATATTTGTTTGATAGAAACTTTCCTTCTACTCTGCATAGTCTCAGCACCAACTCCCATGTGACAAAAGTACTAAAATGTACATCTCTTTTTCTTTCTCTTTGTGTATTAAATTAATGAATGCAATTAAAATTAGAGATCTACAAAAGGACAACCTTTTCTTGAAGATCTATAAAGGATAACCTTTCCTTGATCTCTTTACTTTTTATAATTTGTGATTCACAATTTAAATTATAATTTATCACATGTTTTCTTGAAAACTTTTAAGTTGCATTTTGGGTTTCTTAGATTCAATGCATAACTGTGGTATGATGTAAGATTCTATACCTCTTGTCGATGAATACTTTTATTTGTATATTTAAAAACTAGATCCATGCAAAGACTTCATGGTTTGTAACATTTGGCCTAATTCTTTTATTTGTATTAAATATATAAGCTTTATAGATTCAGTGTTTGAGGGAAGATTTGAGATCAAATTTATGTAAGAAATGTAGAGTTAGAAATTTGTGAAGTCAAAATTTAAAATACCTATGTTATTGTATGGTTAGTTTCATGTCATAATGATTGATTATTTTAGCATATAAGGATTCTCAATATTACTAGAACCCTACTTAGCCAAAATTTAAAAATTATTAGCACCAAACATATTAATAGAATACCAACCTTTTTTTTTGGAATGTAACTCTCTCTCTCTCTCTCTCTCTCTCTCTCTCTCTCTCTCTCTCTCTCTCTCTCTCTCTCTCTCTCTCTCTCTCTCTCTCTCTCTCTCTCTCTCTCTCTCTCTCTCTCTCTCTCTCTCTCTCTCTCTCTCTCTCTCTCTCTCTCTCTCTCGTGTAACACAATTTCTATGCTATTGAGTTTCCATCTCATTGTCTACTTCAACATATGACTTTTTAAAAATTGCTTGAAATAAATGAGAAGTTGCATACATAGAATACATATTCTAGTCTATATAAGATTTGTTTCTATCTTCTCAAGTGGAGTCCAAATGTTTCTCATTATTAAATACAACAATGTTGTAGGAATTTGGTTTAATAAAAGTTATTTTCTGAAAAAGGAGGAGACATATTAAAGGTAGGACAATCAAACAAGAAATTTAACTACAATTTTCTATGTAAAATACTAGCTTGCATATTGAATCCTGTATTAGTTCCAACTTATAGAAGCTCAATAGTGTTATGATACCAAAGGAAAAAGCCTTGCACACCATAGGTCATAAAAGAGCAATGTAATGTGTGGATATCAATTCCAACTTATATGAAGCTCAATAGCTTTATGATATCGAAGGAAAAAGCCTTGTACACCATATCTCATAGTAGAGTAGCATAGCAATCACACATTACCATTGTATACTAAGTTTTTCATAGCCAATTAAATGAAAAATGAGGCAAGAAGATGTGAATGAGTTACAACCCAAGATATCTAAAGGCATTAGGCTTAGGTTGAACTCAAGGTTAGCCCATGGAGGAATTGATAGCTTGTTTTTAAAGAAATGACCCAAACCTTCTAAAATAAGGTAAAAAATAATTAATGTATTCCTCTCCATTTTCAAGAGTTGATTAGTAAAGTCCTATTTTCAAATCAATACCTTTTAAATCATAAGACTTTAGGAGTGTGTAAAGAACACAAAATTTCACAAAGAAAATCATTAAGATCTAGAGTGGTAAAGGACAAGGTATCAAAGATAATCAAAATGAGGATGTCAATGATGGCAATCAAAGGCAGAGTAGAAGACAAGAGAAGACACATTTATAATATATACTAGGTGCAATGTGCCTAGATTCTATCAGTGTTTTACACAAGTGTTCTCATAGTGCTTTGTACCACGGCTCAAAGCAGTGATGTCAATAATAGTTAGGGCAGTTTACATCCTAACACACATTTTATGTGGCAACATCAAGGTTTCATGCATGGTTGAGTCACAAAGAAACCAACTGTGAGAGACTCCAAAGCTTTTATGTTATGCATAAATATCAATTGCTCCAATTGTAGAAGGTTATCAATTTCCTACTCAACAACAATGCTAGATCAAATAGCACCAATAGTTAAACCATGTGGAGGGTCCCAACTATTGTGTGAATGTGTAGGGTCTCAACTATTGCATCAAAGTGCAAGGAGGTGCAACCCTCCACATGGTAGAGAGCATCCTTGAGCACAACCAAGGGCTTATTGCTAGTGGCACTCCACAAGGCCACCTTCACATTAGCATGCAACATTGTGCACTTACCAAACTCCATTACGTCCATTTCAATTTTCATTCAAGGTTGTAGCAATAGTTGTAGAGTTTGGCACTATCAACCACTATTTTTCTCATCTCTTTGTCACTCTCCTTGCTCCCTCCATCCATATTATGTTTCCACTTATAAAGGTTAAAATAATTTCTTTGTAAACATTGGAAAATGGTAAGAACAAGTCAAACATGGCTCCACAAAGACACAATGTGTTTTTATTCACTTACATTGACCTTCTAATGTACATTCTACTATGTAGCCCTTTAGTTTTAGCTTTGAAGATTAGTAAAACATCTTGAGATCCACAAAAAATTACATGCACCATGAAGTGCTTTTAATAACCAAACATTTAAACAAAACTCACTGTGCAAAGACAAATAAAGGATAGTTTAAGTAGTAGAACTCAATCATGCTTATGCATACCCAGTTAAGTCTTTTGACAAAATTGTTAAGAGCTTCGATTGGCAAAAAATGAAACATGACTTAGTAGGAAGTAGTGACATAACTTTCTTTATATTAAGAAACAATGTTTATTACAATGTTATCCTTATTGATAGCCCAATACACCTAAAGGTCAAAAGACAGCTCTAATTTTTTCAATAGTATCCATACAATGATAATCATTTCACAATGAAGTATTTAGCATACTTAGCAAAGCAATAGTATTATACTCATGATTTAGTGAGTTTTGACCCACATTGCCAAGTCTAAAGCCATCAGGTTGAAATCTCAAATATATTATCTTTCATTTTTACTTTATAAAGTAAAAACTCTTTTTCTATCTTATCTTCATCCATTGGTTTCCATGTTGTGTGACTTCAAGTATATGATGAAACTTGTTTAGAAATTCATTGTATTGTGGCATCTACACATTTTCATTGACTCTATGGCATCTGTGTCTTAATTGGCCAGCAAAAACACCTCAAATTTCCATTATTTCAAAATCTTTCAATTTCTAACTTTGTCTCTATATATTTGCATGCATTACACATTTAAATTAAATATAAATATTTTGATACACATGCATCATATATGTCATTAAGCGCTTGTCTTCTGTAAGCCAATATCATGGATAACAAGACTCAAGAGAAATCAAGCCAAATTCATATTAAGAAACCCAAATTTATAAAGAAATCATGTTTTAAACCCTCCCCCCGCCCCCCCCCCCCCCTTTTGCCTTGCCACATGGCACACATACACTCTATCTCCCAATACTTCTTGTGGCACATGCTCTCTCAAGTCACATGTAGCAAATGAAAAATGATGCAAAGATTTTGAGGGGCCATGTGTCATATCATAGACTCCTTGAAAGCTCTCCAGATTTGCCATGGTTGCACCCCTAGAGCACTCATTCAATGCTTTCTTGTCGTGCCCACCCCATTTGCACCCATTTGGAGCCCACCCTTGCATGTCTATTGAGTCAAGGAGTGATCAACTTTCATTAGATTTATTTTACTTTCTATAGGGTACAAATGTAATCACTTAACTTCATAGGAAAGGCCCCTTGGTTACATATAGGGTCTCTAGCATATATGTACACATATATATTACATATAATTATAATAAAATAATATATATATGTAGTTCATTCATACACACACACACACACACACACACATATTCACATAAGGCCCTTAGTGAAAATCATGACTATTTTTGGACGGATATTTCTCCAACTATTTTTTGTATCCCTGAGTTAATCCATGCAGCATTGAATGATACTACAATCCATGGATGGGGTGGCCTAGATATTCTTACCTTGAACTCCTTTGTAATTGCCTTCATAAGGCTTATAAAAGTGAGGATATGGAAGGAAACTATTAGATATGCTCAATGCCCCACCCTCATAAGGCGCCATTGATGTTCCATGGTGCTCTACGTTGTAAGGCCCCAATTGTGAGGAGAAGCCATGTGTGAGCATGGACATTGGTTGGGTCTTAACTTGTATGTTAGATGAGGTCTATGTGATCGGATGGCAAAAAAATGTGACCTTTGTGGATCTAGCCTTTAGGTTAGATGGAGTAGTTATGCTGGTAGCAACTCGAGGCACAATGCATTGAGTTGCAAGGTGTGGATGTTCCATGGTGCTCTAAGTTGTAAGGCCCCCATTATGAGGAGAAGCCATGTGTGAGCATGGACATTGGTTGGGTCCTAACTTGTATGTTACATGAGGTCTATGTGACTGGATGGCAAAAAAATGTGACCTTTGTGGATCTAGCCTTTAGGCTAGATAGAGTAGTTATGCTGGTAGCAACTCGAGGCACAATGCATTGAGTTGCAAGGTGTGGGACCCGATGATAAAGAGAATATTCTTGAAATATTCTTGATTCACTAGGGAAGGTTCATATTATGGTCCAATAAGTCGATGAGACTACCTTTCTAGCCTATAAAAGGAAGAGCCCTCCAAAGCCATCATCAATCTATCTTTCACCTAGTCAGAGTTTTTCCAACTACCCTTAAGGTCTTCACCTTCATCTATCTCAATTGCTATCTAAGCTTCACAGTGGAAGCACACAGGTGGACAGAACCATCTTTATATCAATTCATTTGAAATTAAAGCAATATCTATTCTTCTCATATTTTATGTGTTCTCTACTCCTTGCTTACATTCTGTTTGTTGCACCGTGTAATTTATATAAGAACTAGCATCTCATCTTTCATGGTCAAGTATCTCGATTCTAGGAAAACTGGTTTTTCAAGCATATTTGTAGAGAATCAACATATCCAACATAACATTGGTGCCCACACCTACAAACTCTCAAGTTGGTTCAAATTACTAATTGAATTAGAATCTAAGTTGAAATTTTTGCATTCATTCATCTAAACATTATGGATTGTGTAGTTTGTGTAAAATTTCTACATCATATACATGCAAACTTGTGAGCAAAGTGTACATATGAAGCATAGCTCATACATGGATCTATGATTGTGAATCTTCCAGGGAATATTTGAAAAACATGTATGGATTGCATAGTGTTGTACGGCATTAGATGTCCTTGATTCACTCATTAATTTGCAAAAGGGATATTGTTACAGAGAAATGCATGTATCTTGTCTAAATAGATGGTATATGAAAACTAGAACTTGATGAATGTGGACCCTTCTAAGGTACAACAAGTGTTTTTAATCCTTTATGGCAATATGAATTTCCCAATATCTACTTATTAAACCTATAATGAAAATTGATAGTTGGTCATAATCTTGTTGAATTGATTGAAACTTTAAAGTATTAATCAAATATTATCCATGAGAACTAGTTGGTGATTTGATATGTGATAGAGTTTGTTATTTGGAAATCTTGCTAAAAATGCATGACTTCAATAATTTGATTAATGCTATGGATGCAAAGATTAATGGGGAGAATAAAGATTAATTGATAAGCACTCGATAAGCATTCCTGTAGGCTTTTGTCTCCAATATGAAGTGATGAGTTTGACAATACTAAATATTCCTAAAATAATGAGAGCTCTAAAACATAGGAACTTGGTAAGACATAGAAATTGGTTTGTAGCTACTTGGGTCTACTAGTTCTAATAAACATACTTGTTTTGTAGTTAGATTATATAACTATTGTCAAAAACTAGGGTTTTTGCTACTAACAAAACCATGGGAAAACAAGGTATTATAATAGAATGAAACATTAAGACATATATGGTGCGTAGGGATGGACATTGTTGGCAAGGGAACAAGCTAATATATAATAACAAGAAGATACATATATTACCTAAGATAAATTTATTAAGGCATGACTTACCAAAATACTTAGTCCTCCATTGTAGAGTAAACTAGATTGAATACAATACTGATATGAGCATTGTTGAATTACATAGATTAGGTTTGAATTTGATATTGATGGAAGTATATTCTAGAGTAAGAAACATGAAATGATTGATATGACAAAACACTAGTGACAATGGTAGCAAAACAGTCTCTATTCTACAATAGCATGAATGGAGATAAAAATTGGTCTTACAAAATGTATAAGGTAGGTAATCTATGAGGCCACCTATAGAATACACCTATTTGATCTAGATAAACCCTCACAAATCGTGCTTTACATACAAACAATACAAGGACTAGGGATATTCTAATTATCTATAGCATCAAGTATTGATGGTAAACTATAACTTAGAAGTGTCCACATGTTTGCTTGACTATTGATGATGTTGTAGTATGGAAAGGCCTATATTGTTTGATGTACCATTTTATACCCTCTGTTGCATGCTCTAGACTCGTTGTTATTGCCTATAAATACTAGCTAAATATTCATTTAAATGCTAATACTTTGAATATACTAATCTGAATTGTTATACAAGAGATTATGAACTGAACTGGTATCTGAATAGGATTCCTACATGTGACAATGTGATGGACAAATAGATCCATAGTATCCGGTAGTCATAAGCCAAAGTTCATAGCTCTAGATATGATAGACTAAGCATAGAAATTGTTCTTACTATAAGAAAACTATGATTAATCTTAAACTATAGAAACTATGGTAAGGATTGAATATTGAGGCAGAATTCATAAAACTAGACTAGTTGTTGTTTTGCTAGCTAAATTTGGATCCCTATTGGTATATAGAAAATTATGAATTGAATTGAGATCCCTATTGGTATATAGAAAATTATGAATTAAGCTAGGATTTGACCAAGATTCCTACATTGGACAATAATAATAAGCAATAATGCATAGAACTGGAGTGGTATTTGTTACCTATAAATTTTAATTTAATGTGGATATCAATGTTGAATATTCTAAATATATTAATCATCATTGTTACAAGAAACTGTAAACTGAATTGGTGTCTAGACAAGATTATAGCATTTGATAGTGTGATTGGAAAATAAATCCTTAGTATCCAAAACTCATAGATCTAGATATGATAGACTAAGCATAGTAATTGTTTATACTAAAGGGAAAGTATGACTAATCTCCTTCCAAAACTATGGTAACTATGGTCATGATTGGATATTAAGTCTTTCCTCTATCTCACATAAATATACTAAGATTTATTGCAACTCAGTAAGGCTACTCCTTCTTCAAGCATAAGAACCTAGTTGATGGACAAAGAGAGAGTCTCATCAAAAAATTAGCGTATAAAACATACTATATAGTTGACCATGTAAGTTTAATTTTTGGCTTTCAGTACCTATGCAATTGTGCAAGGGAAGTGTGCATTGATACACATACTCTTTTGCTCAAATGTGTAGCTTACTCATCTTTAGCAAAATGTTATAACTTGGTGAGCTTATATTTTTCTACAATCTTGATGGGCAGTGGACTTGCTTCATAAAATAAAATCATGGCCATAGGATTAATCCTAATATGGGAACATAATTATGTTGCAAGGAGGTAAGTAACATTAATGATTTTAATGACAACATATTATGAGTTCTCCCTACTTCAGCAAATTAAGATGGGATACATTGCAATCCTTTTCATACTTATGGTTTGTATAAAGACCATGTTGCATTAATGGTCAACATAATGCATTGCTTGCTTATACCCACAATTTATTTATATTCTGCAATAGAACTATTAGGCTTACTAATATGACTAACCAAACTTTAGCTAGAACTAGCTTAGTTTAAGCAAATTAATATCTTATAATTATAGTTTCAAATAAAACTAGCTTACTAGGATCAAGGTTGGAACTGGTTTAGTTTAAGCATATTATTTCCATATGACTTAGATGTAAATAAAATTGGCTTACCAATCTTAGGTTTTAATTGTTAAGCTATATTGATGTAACAGACATCATATATACAATTTATATTGAAATGCCAAGGATTTTTTCTCCATGACTTACTCAATCTAAGATTTATGAAATAATTAAATTGACATATATCCACTAGCTATAATATTTACTTAGTGGGAATTTGATGAAGAGTCACCCACTACCCACTTTTTCATTTGATCTTATATTTACAATACAAGTCTAAGGGTCGCTAAGATTAGTGTCCACTTGTTATGTAGACATCAATAACAAGTGGTTAAGAATAATAACACCTCTGATACACATCAATAGAGCTAGTTCTAACCGGGTATTGTTGTATGGATGTAGGTATAGTCCTTAGCCTTACAATACCAAGTGGAGTTCATCCTAGCTACTCAATGACTCTTGTTGAAGTTTATGTTTTCTTTTTCGCACAACTTAGTTAGTTCAAGTTACTATCTA